>NC_142873.1:146697500-146997500 GCF_051225735.1 Oryctolagus cuniculus | reverse complement strand
TGACTTTCAAATAAATAAATCATTAAAAAAATAAATAGAAGTTCGGGTTGGACATCACTGAAAAGAGCCAAGCCTCTCATTTTACAGGTGGGCTGACAGAGGCCTTGAGTAGGCGAGCGCCGTGTACCAGGCCACACCACCAGGCACTTGCCCAGGGTCTCCGGCTCCTGCTGCCACATATCGAGGTTGGTGCCGAGTGAGCTGCTTGCTCAGCATGCTGCCCACCCTCCCTGCCGGCCCCAGCCCCAGTCCCAGCCTGGCCATGGCTGCTCAGCCCCCAGGTTCAGCTCTGCTCCAGCTGGCTAGCCCCTGCGAACACCGGCCCAGGGAAAACCCACAGGGGAACCGGCGGCAGGTGTGTGGCTGCCTCGCCTGCGTCTGCGGGTTTTTCTTCCCCTGGTCTCGCAGGAGATGGTCTGCAGGGTGGAGACCAGCGTTCCTCGTGGACAGGGAGGAACCATGCTTCTGCAAACCTGCTGGGCGGGGGCGGGGGGCTGGGAGCAGAGGCAGCCGCGGCTCAGCGTGGGAACCCTCTGCCGGGCCCGGGCATAGCTGGCAAGCACAGCCTAAACTCCTGCCTCAGTGCACACCTGGCATGGGGGCTGGTGTGGAGGGGCCCAGGCAGGAGGAGCCGTGTGGGAGTACCAGTTACCCCGAGGCGCTGGGATATCCCGGAATACTGCACACCTCAGGGTGGGTGTGCACTTGCAATGTCTTTATTATTTATTTGAAAGGTAGAGTGAGAGAGAAGGGATACAGAAAGAGAGAGAGAGAGAGAGAGAGAGAGAGGTCATCCATCTACTGTTTCACTTTCCAGATGCCCTCAGCTGCCAGATCTGGGCCAGGCCAAAGCCAGGAGCCAGGAACTCCATCCGGGTCTCCCATGTGGGTGCAGGGCTCCAAGCACCTGGGCCGTCTTCGGTGCTTTCTCAGGCGCATTGGTGGGAGGCTGGATCGGAAGTGGAGCAGCCGGGACGTGAACCAGCACTTGGACATGGAATGCCGGCGCCACAGGCCGAGGCCCCACAGCTCTTTGGAAGCCTCTGTCCTAGAGCATTCCGATGACCCCGCTGACCCCAGCCTGGTTCCTTCCTGTCCCTCAGCCTCCCTTTCCTCCTCCAGGAGAGGAGAGCTGGGCGGTTTGGGGAGTCCTTTCTGCTTAGTTGTTCGGGTTGGTTTTTCTGTCTTTATGGGGTTAGGCAGACAAGGTCAAGAGGCAAGCCAGGTTCTCTGCCCCTGAAGTTTAAGGCCGGCAGTGCAGACCGCTCTCTCGCCCAGGATGGGCACGGAGGGGGCCCCTTCCCTTGGGGCACCCAGGCTCCGGCATACATAAAAGTCCACCATTTGCGGGGACTGTCGCCAGGGCCCTGAAGGGAGGAGACTTGCTCCATGCAGACCCTGGGCCCTTGCCCTTGGCCCCACACCGGGAAGCCATTAATGCTAACTCTTCTAAATGCCCAGCTGTGCTCCCGGGGGTTCGTGGTGCTCAGCTGAAAGCGCAGATCCCAGAACAGGCTGCCTGGGTGCCAGCACTGGCCCCGGAGCATCCTCAGCGGGGGTGGGCAGTGGAGGGCTGCGGCCAGCAGCGGTGGGTGGGAGGAGCCCAGGGGTCGAGGTGCCCGCCTCCTGCAGCACTGGAAATAACCTGTTGGCTGTGCTGGCCTTGGGCATGGCGGCTCTCCCCAGTCACTCATTGCCTGCAACCCCTCGGCCTTGACCCTGGCCACAGACCAGGCCTTGCTCCCTGACACACAGCCCTGGCCACACGCCGAGCGTTCTGACCCCGAGCAGCCGCATCAGACAGGCCCACATGGTCACAGGAAAGCCTTGGCCACACGGTCCCCACAGCCAGCCAGGTATACAGTCACCCTTGAGGTCTAGGACAGGCTAGACCAACACCCCAAAAGCCCTCGCTGGTCCTCAGGAGACATGTCCATAGCTGGGCCCAGCACCCCGCCACCGCGTGGCCCTGGGGGCGTCCCACCACGTGGCCTCGGTTCTCCTCTCTGCTGACTCCAAGGGCTGGTGATTCCAGATACACGGAATGCTCTTATGGTGTGGCTTCCACCTGCTTCCTGGCTCTTCCTACCCGACTCCAACCACCCCCACGCTGCTCACCCGGCCTCGGCTCCCACTCAGCCGCCGAGGCCACACAGACCAGGCCCCAATACCCAGTTGCCACATGCTGGCTGGGGGACCTTCCTAGCCTCTCAGAGCCTCAGTCTGCCCGTCTGTGGAATGGGACTGGGGAGTTGGGGGCTCAAGGCGGCTGATGCGTGGGCACTCTTGGCCCAGAGCCCAGCGCGAATAAAAGTTCAGGAAGCCGGAGCCAAGCATCCTGGCCTTCCACAGGGTTCCCGGGCTTTGCTCCCCTTTCTTGGTGGGGAAACTGAGGCCTAGAGGCAACCAGCTCCTCACTTCCCCCTCCCTACCCCCACCCCACTCCGATCTCCACACAGGCCCCCAGAGCCCCTGGTAACCCCCGCGAGTCCCTGCGCAGCGTGGGCCCCGGGCCCTTCTGTAAGGGGAGGGGCGGGACCCGCGGGACAGCCCCACTGCTGAGCATAGGAGCGTGCCAGGGCGGGAGTTCTGGCAGGGCGGCAGTCCCGAGAAACCTCCGGAACGCGGGGCTGAAAGTTTGGGGCCCCCGCGCCCCTCCTTTCTTTTCATGACATTTCACCAAGTGCTTCTTCCCTTAATCCAAACCATTGTTTCTCCAGGGTGAAATTCAAATCAAAGCCACATGGTTCCTCCCCCCAGCATGCCCAGGCCAAGCAGAAGCACACTCTGGGGGGACAGTAGCGACGCTGCATACGGGGGCCCTGGGCTCTCCGTGGGGGGCACCAGGCCATCGCTGTTGGGAAGACTCGGGGGGGAGGGGGCTTCAAGCTGGTCATACCCGGGCAGGCCTGGAAGTTTCTAGGCCTAAATGTGGCTCAGGCAGGGAGCAGGGGGCTGAGCCGAGTTTCTCCATTACCAGGGCAAGAACCCCTTCCCTGAGCCTGGGGTCTTCATCCTGTGAGCTCTGGGCGCGGAGGGGCCAGGTCCCTGAAGCTCACGCGGGGAGGGAGCCCACGGGTCAGCCCAGGGTTTAGGTGACATGAAATACGGCAGCCAAGTGTGGCTTTCTGGACAGGAGGCCTGGACTTGGAGTCTTGTCTGTCTGATGCTCCCGGTCTTGCTGTGTGACCCCAACAAGTTCCTTAACTACTCGGGGCCTCCGTGTCCTCGTCTGTACAATGGGCTCTTGTCGGAGCCCCCCTCTCTTTCTCGGGGTTGCGGTGAGAGCAGTGCAGGGGAACAGCCAGAGGGAAGGGGGTGGGGTGCCAGCCCCTGGCACGGCGCCGAGGCACCGAGGCCCCTCGGGAAGTGTGTGTGGGGGCGGGGGCGGGGGCGGCTTGGGGAGGAAGGCGGAAGCTGAGGGCAGCCAGGGGCATCTGTGCCAGGTGGGGCCCTGACCGTGCAGAGGGCCCAGGACAGAAGGCAAGAGGACTTGGGAAGGAGCAGTGGATTCCCTGGGGGAGGGGACCTGATGTCTCCAGGAGCCACCCTGCAGGGCGTCGCCACGCCTGGCCTTGCTCTGCACAGTCGGCCTCTCCCAGGGGGACCCCCCTGTGGAGCTCCTGGGATGGGGGTCAGGAGAGCAGGGCTCCCTCTCACCCCACCCACCCCACCCATCCAGCCCAACAAAGAGCACAACCCCTTGCTCCAGGAATCATTCTGCTTGGGGCCGGGACCGAGGGGCGAGCACGGGCCTCCCCGCAGGCCTGCGTCCAGGCGCACACGCTGAGCCCACGTGCAAACAGACGCCAGACCCACGCGCATAGACACACAGGCCCACATACGGAAACACACGTCTGCCTGGGTGTGCAGGCACAGAAATGTGTGTGCACACATACCCACATACAGACATGCGTGGGCACACACATGCAGACGTACACACACACCCATGCACTGCCCACGGGCCCCAGCGGCCCCCTACAGCACCTGCCGTGGAGAAGACTCTGTCCAGTCCCTTATGCACTCCACGCGCACACTGGGGTCCCCGAGTGTGGGCACAGTAACCAGCGCTGGCACAGTCACGGTCTGTGAGAATCAGTGGCGCGTGTGGCGGGACGCACGGCTCCTGCACAGCCACCAGCTCTTGCCTGCATAGAGCAGCACAGGCGCTGGGGGCGCCCCTGCCACGCAGCTGAGGAATCCGGGTGCCCTCCAGAGGCTGGGACCGGCCCACTCTCTGCCCAGGCTGGAAAGGCTCCGGGGAGCTGCCCCCAGGGAGAGGCTGAGGCCCACGGAGGGGCCTGGCTGCTCCCCTGCCTCAGGGCCCACTGCCCAGTGCTCAGTGGAGAACACAGGGTCTCTAAGAGGACCGGGACCTGTGGGACGGTAGAGTTGAGAATGCGTTCTAGGCCACCACGGTCAGAGCCAGGGAGGGGAGCAGCTGCCCCACCCCCCTCCCCAGGTTAATCACCCAGCAGGTCCTCACCCACCTAGGCCCCAGCTGGACACCGCGCTGGGCACACAGGGACAGCCCAGCTTGCGCATGTCACCACCAGGTCACCTGGAGGGAGGCTAGTGAGTGCAACCCGGCCCGAGGAGACCAAACACCCTCCGTGCTGGGACCAGAGCAGGTGAGTGGCTGGGGCTACAGGGCCAGGCGTCCACCTTTCCCTGTCTCGGGGTCCCTGGGGCAGACAAGCATCCCCACTCCCACCTTCAGACCTGTGGCCTTCAGAGGCCTCAAGCTGACCATGCAGGGCCAAAGGGACATCAGGGAGGGGACGTGGCGAGGCTGGTGTTTGTCACAGCAGTTTAGATGCCACTTGGGACACCACATCCCTGATTGGGGCTCCGGGTTCAAATGCCGGCGCTGCTCCTGATACCAGCTTCCTGCTAATGCACACCCTGGGAGGTACCAGGCGATGGCTCAAGTACCCAGATCCCTGCCACCTGTGTGGGAGACCCAGCTGGAGTTCTGGGCTCCTAGTTTCAGCCTGGCCCAGCCCAGGCCGCTGCAGGCCTTTGGGGAGTGACCCAGTGAACGGGAGGTGTCTGTCTGTCTCTGCATCTCTGTGTGCATCTCTGCCTTTCAAGTAAATAATAAATAAGTAAATAACCAAAAAACACCCTGGCCGCCCTCGCTCCTGTCCCACATGTGGCCTTGGGATGGGGACAGCAGAGAGAGGTGGGGTTCACCCTCCAGCCCCTCCCCCAGCACCCTCTCTAGAAGCCCTGTGCGCAGGTGGCGGCGGGGCCCGAGGGCAAGGTGAGGGCTGCGCCTCCTGGAGCAGCCCTGGAACTGCCGCCTCTCTCAGGGCGCCTTCGGAGCTTCTCCATCTGCGGATCAAGGGCTGGAAACGTGGGAAGTGCAGGTTCCCGGGCCCTTTCCCCATCGGCCGCCTCGTGTGGTCGCGGGCATCCCTGTTCACAGGCGGGAGACCCGGCGGCTTTCTGAGTCTCCCCGTGGGACGCCGTCTCTCCCTACCCCGTGTCTGGCCCCAAGGCTTCGGTGGGTCTGATGGGGGTGCTGGGGCTCTAGCCAGGGTGTGGCCCGCACGGAGTCCACCTGGCTCTCCACTGTGTGACCCCGGGCAAGTCGCTCCCGCCTGGGTCACAGTGCAAATGATCTACAAAGGCCACCAATGGTCCCCGAAGATGCCAGAAACCCAGGACGGGCTCTGAGCTCCCAGGCGTCTCTGCAAGTCCCTCTTTGTCCTCTGCGAAATGGGGCCAGGCCGTTGGTGCTCCCTGCCCTGAGCCGGTCACAGCCTGGACATGGAGGGCGTCTTCCACACCCAAGGGAGGGGCCTCAGGCAGCCCCTGAACCCCAGCCTGAACCCCTGGGTGAGCTGCAGGAAGGCAGACCCCTGCCCCTCCCTGACCCACCCATCCGCTGCGGTGGGCTGGGAGCAGGTGCTCGGGGCTTCTACTTCTTAGAATCCCTGCGAGGCCCCCGGTGGGGTGGGGGGTGAGCTCATTTACAGGAAAGGAGCTGGGGGGCTCTCTTCTCACCCGGCCCCGCTGGGGGGCAGCAAGTGCGTCAGCAGCCCCGGCTCCCGCTGCCTCCGGAAACGCTGCCCGGGGCTCAGTCACGAACCCGCCGCTGGGGCAGGGGGGCAGCCGGAGCAGTGGGGGGAGTCAGGTGACCTGCGAGGAAGCCTGCCTGGGCCTGGAGGCTGCACCGGGTGCACAGTGAGGTCAACTTCCCCCTTCCCGGGCCCGCACCCCTGCACCCAGCACCCCTGCTGGATGTCCCCCCAGCCGTCTGTCTGTCTGTCCGTCTGCCTGCCCGTGGGCACCGCTGGCCCGATCAAGGCCTGAGCTCCCATCCATCCAGAGACCAGCTTCCCGAGGGGGCTTCCAGGCCAGGGAACCGAGGTCGGGGTTGGAGACCCCGGCCAGGGCCTGGGGGAGCCCTCGCTCCCCACCCCCTCTGCTCCCTCCCTTCCTCCTCTCTTCTCGGTGCCGCTATTTCAAGCCAGCGGCGGCCGTGGGAACCCTTCAGATGTGTGGTTTCTCTTCTTCTGCACAGGGGCCGGCGTCTGTGACTCATCCAGAGTGAGAAAGGCCTTTTTGTTGTTTGACGCTCGCTCGAGGCTCTGCGGCCTGAGAACCTCGCCCCATGGGGCCTTCCCTCACCGGGACTCCTGGAAGGGCTCGGGAGCACCCCAGTGGCCCCTCTGTCCCGTTACCACCCAGGCAGCCCAGGCCCCGTGGTGCCCTTGCGCGGAATGCTCCTCCTGGCTGGGAGAGGCCCCATCCTCAAAACTTGCCTCTGCCTCACCTCCTCCGGGAAGCCTCCCCTGCTTCCGCCGGGCCCTCAGTCGATCTCCGCCTTAGTGACTTGGCCCTCTGACCCCCAGTCGTCTCAGTAGCTGGCAAGCAGGTGCGCGTGAAGATTAACACAGCACGTGGGCACAGTTCTGACACCTGTACGTGCTCGGCAGGTGGACGCATGACGCGCGAGAGTGGCTGATATTCATCCAGAGCTGATTTTGCGCTGAGACTCTACACAGATGATCCCACTTTCTCCCCCCAACCAGGGCATGAGCCTGTGGTGGTGAAGACGTGCTTGGGGCGCCCGCATTCCGTAGCAGAGTTCCTGGATTTGAGTCCTGGCTCCGCTTCCCAGCCAGCTTCCCGCCGATGCAACCTGCACTGTCCAAGAGGCAACAGGTGACTTCTATGCTCAAGTCCTTGGTCCCTGCAGCCAGAGGGGAGACCTGGACTGAATTCCTGGATGCAGACCTCAGCCTGACCCAGACCTGGCTATCGGGAGCCTTTAGGGAGTGAACCACTGGCTGGAAGATGGTTCTCTCTCTATCTCTTTCCCTGCTTATCAAATACAAAAAATACATACATAGATAACCCTTGCAACAACTCCATGAAGTGTTCCCCAGTAACTTCCCATTTTACTTCTGAGGAAACTGAGGCTGGGGAGGGGGGGAGGGTGCACATCATCTCATAGAGCTCAAGCAGCAAAGCGCGATTCGTTCCCCGGGCCAGGTGGCGCAGGGCCTGAGCCTCCACCCACCGTGCCAGCCTCTCCCAGGAGCTGGGCACACAGGGGCTGTCAGAGGCTTGGACTGGCAGAGCTGCCCAGTGCACGTTCCTTCTGAGCTGAGCCTCTGCACTGGCTGTTCTCGCGGCCCGAGACGCTGCACACTCCCCCGCCCGCACGCCTGGCTGCGTCCTCTGCAAGCCTCAGACCTCAGCCTGGAGGTCGCTTCCTCCGGGGAGCTTCCAGGATTGGCTGTGTGGTGCAGCTGCCCGAGCACAGGGCAAGGAAACTATACTATGCAGTTCAACCACAGACTGCTGTGGCCCTGCCCGGCTGTGGGGGTCTCCAGGGGAGAGAGGAGCCTGGCCCCTCATTGCCCACCCCCGGGGCAAACACAGTACCTAGCACTCAGGAGACCCCCAAGGTCTGTGACCTGAACAAGCCCCACCAAGGCATCCAGAGTTGGGGAGAGGTGTAGAGCAGTAGCCACCAGGAAGGTTTTCTAGAAACTTCTATGCTGTAATACAGAAATCTCTCTAGGGAAAAGTAGGCCTTTGGGTGTGATGCCAGTAAGGCTGTGGGGGTGACAGGAGGGTCCCCAAGAGGCCACTTGCCTGGGACAGACGGTGGCCACCCCTCCAAGGAGGTGGGGTTCCAGACTATTTGCTTTTTGCCATGGCCCTGAGACACCATGGTTGTAGGAAGGACAATGACCTTGGCAGTGACTGAGGTCCCACTTGAAAGGAGCTCTCAGCTCTGTCCCTGGAGGTCAAGGTCGGTGCCCACCGCAGGGCTGTCTTGGGGGTCTGAGAAAGGTGCTGGGTCCCAGATGGGCAAACACAGTCTCGGGCCCCCAGCTCTGGGGGGAGCCTGTGACCGTGAGAGCAGCCTGGGAGGTACAGGGGGCCCGTGTGAGTTCCACCTGGGTCACAGGCAGCAGGGCTGCCGGGGGTTGTGGGACAGAAACAGCCGTGTCGGCAAAGGGATCTCCCTTCACGTCCACGTGAGGGGCAGCAGCCGTGCAGACAGGTGAGCCCAGAAGAGGCCACAGCTGCACCGACGTCGGGTCAGGACCCACAGAGAGCCCCAGTGGCCACAGCAGCCGGGGCAGCGTGGTCAGCCTCAGCGGGGCCATCGCAGAGTTCCCCAAGTGGGTGGGGGCTTCAGTGGCTCATGCCTGCTGTGCTACTCCCTACTGCGTGGGCCAATCCTGGAGACCTCGGAGGCACATGGGGCCTTGACACAGGGGACGCCTCGGGCAGGGCCGGAGGGTGACAGGAGAGAAGGCAAATGGGACAGCGAGGGCCCCTTGGCCACTGCTCCCATCTCTCACAGTCTCTTACACTCCCAGGGCTCCTGTGCCCACGAGCAGGGCTCTGCTGCTTCCCAGCACACAGCCAGGGCCGGGAGTTGGAGCACCTGGGAGCGGGCTGCAGGTTGCGGGTCGGTCACACTATGCTCCGTCCCTCGGGAGGGGCAGCCACGAAGAGAAACCGTGCGTGGCTCTGAGCCTCTCACGGCCGTGGTTTCCCCTCAGGACGGGTGGCGGCTGCAGGCAGGGAGGGGTGGGGGAGGCCAGGCTGGGCGGCCCCTCTCCAGGCCTTGTATCTCCACTCCCCAAATGAAGCCTTAGCCAAAGTCAGTGCTCAGCTCCCATCAGAGGCTGGAGCTGGGCTGGCGGAGGCCTGGCCTTGCCCGTGACCCTGGCATGGTGCGTGCAGGCACATCCGGGCACCCTGGGCCGTGGCTCGGAAGCCTGCCTGGTTCTGGGCCACCTGACCGGGCGAGGGGAATCCCGGGGCCAGACGCCGTGCAGGGGAAATGTCCCTGCCCACCCCACGGAGCCCTCCCTGCCTCTTGCACGTGACCTGGGCCTGGGCCGGATTCTCGTGTGGCCCAGACACAAAATTTCCCTTGTGGTTTGGCGTGGATTGTGGTCACTTCCTGTGCCCCGTGGGAGGTGAGGGCAGGACAGGGAGCTGGAAAGGGGCTGACCCCCCCATCAGGTTCCAGAGACACTGGGGTAGGGGGCTCTGGCGTGAGAGACTGCCCACCAAGGCTGGGCCCCAGACGGGCAAAGGGTCGGGCTCTGATGGGGCTTGGTGGGGCTGGGCGGGGGGGGGGGGCGGCACAGAACGAAGCCGGACGCCCCCACCGCACAGAGACCCTGCACACGGTCTCTAGCGCCCACCCTCGGCGAGGAGATCACTCGGGAAATCTCCTCGCCCACTGCTGTGCCATCACTCGCGCGCTCTCCCCGTTCCTCCACCTTCCCCGCGGCTAGGGACGCCCCGCTGTGGCCTGTGCACCTCTGCCGGGCATCTCCACTGCCTTCCTGCCCTCTGCCAGTCATGGCTGCGCCCTGGCCCAGCCTAGAGGCGTTTGGTTCAGGCCCCTGGTTTCAGTCGGGGGAGAAACCCCTTCCCAGGACCACACAGCGGCTCTCAGCACCCAGAGCCCTCCCCCTCTCTGCTTTTTTCTGTGCCCTGTTCCTGCTGCCTGGTTTTTGGGGCCCAGGAGACTACCAGGCAGGCTCCTCGCTTTGGCACTTACCTGGGTACGGGCCTCATCCTTGGGCAGAGTCGGCCACCTACAAGATCTTCCCTAGGAGGTCCTTCCTCGGCGTGCCTGCAGGGGCGCTGCTGAGTCCCTGAGGAAAGTGGCAGCAGGGGCACTTGAGCGGGCTGGCGGGGTGCCCCGTGGGAATGCGGTGGCAGAGCCCAGGCCAGGTCACAGAGTGCGGCCACCAGCGAGGGGCGTTTGAGCCTCACCCGCCTGCTGGGTGGGCTCTTCAGGCACCCCACCCCCACCCCGGGCTCTGCAGCAGGCACTGGGGTTTGAAACACGGGGAGAAGGGATGATGGGTACTTCCCAGTGCTTCCCAGGACCCACCTCGTGGCTGGCTTGTTTGCCGGGCCACTCACAGAGGACCCACCAGGTTACCTGTGAGCCACAGGTCCCAGCAACCTGTCTGTCCCCCTCCGTCCTCCGCCCTACTCCCCTGAGCTGCCTTCCTCAGCTCTGGGGCAGGGGGAGCCAGCTGAGCCCGGAAGGGAGGCTGGCTGAGGTCTCGGGCTGTGAGGCCGGCTTGGGCTTCCAGCTGACAACCGCAGCCTCGTGGGCATCCCAGGAGGCAAGCCGGCTGGGGCAGGAGGCCGGGTTTGGTGGAGTCTCCACGGGGCGGGGAAAGGCTTCCCAGGGCCTGGCGCCCAGCCCGGCAGGTAGACCTGAATGACTGACTCAGGTCTGCTTGCTGAGCGCTCAGGGAAGAAGGTGCCCTTGGCGCAGGGACCCTGGGTATGCGCGACAGATCCCGAGGGCACTGCGGTGGCCAGCGAGCCTGTTTTCATGACAGCTCAGCGGAGGGTGCAGGTGCACAAAGCGAGGCTGGAACGAGACGCACCCCAGGGTTAGTATTCGAGGGGAGGCTACGGGAATGACTTTTCGTATGCTTTCTTTGCTTGTCTGCTCTCCATATTGGCAGCAGAGACACAAAGAGAAAAACACTGCAAGTGAGGAAAGCCCAACCCTACCCAGGGCTGTGTGACCGACAGCGAGCGCAAGGGTCTGGGGTGGCTGTGGTCTGCAGCAGGGGCTCCCTGGAGGAGGTGGCCTTTGCATCCAGAAGCAACAGGGGACAGGAGTCAGGGCCAGCGGACAGCCCTGGGCATCTCAGGGTGCCGGTGAGTGGAGGAAGCAGGGCAGCTTTGGAGACAAAGATCAAGGACAAGGATTTGGGCGTCTAGCAGATGTGGGGGGCTTGGGGCCCCTATTAACCTAGAATATGCCCTGGGGCGAGTCTCAGTTTCCACGTCTGTAAAACGGGGCTCTGGAGGGCTGTTAGGAGGATGAAGTGAGAACCACCCCCAGTCAAGTCAGCCCCAAATCACGGCCACCGTCCCAGTGCTCTTGTCCTCCAGGGCCCTGTGGGCGTTGGCGCCCGGCTGGAAGCTGCAGACGGGGGCTCGCCCCTTGCTAACAGGTACAGAATCTGGGGGTCAGGGAGGGCAGCCTCCTCCAGGCTCTCTGTCCCCGTGCAGACGGCCTGCGGCTGGGACGCTGCGGGAGGCTGCAGGCCTGCAGCAGTGCCCACCCCCGCCCCCGCCCCGTGTGGCCTCTCCTGCTCAGCCCCACCCGCCGGGCTCCGGAGCCGTGGAAACCGAGTTCTCCTTCTGGCTCTGCTTCTGAGTCAGCAGCCACACCACACCAGGCAGGTGACTCAGAGGAGACTGGGGCCCAGGCCCCGCCCAGCCCAGGGGCTGCAGGGGAGCCCCACCCCAGGCCTCCCCCCGCCCCCGGCCAGAGCAGCTCCTGGAGGCAGGGAGGAGCCCCAGGCTGGGGCCTCCGCCCCCAGGTCAGGATCCCCGCGGGAATTCTGAGTCCCCCAGAGGCCTTGGCTGCTTCCAAAGTCAGACAAGGTCTCACCCTTTCTTGGCCACTGCTCTGCTCAGTGCAGACGTGGGAGACCCTGATGGAGCTCCTTGCTCTGGCCTTCAGCCTGGCCCAGCCCCAGCCCCGGCCGAAACAGCCATTTGGAGAGTGAACCAGCAGATGGAAGATTTTCTCTCTCTCTCTTTCTGTGTTTCCCTCTCATTGTAACTCTGCCTTTCAAATAAATAAATAAATATTTGCAAAGAAAAAGACAGTGTGGAGCAGAGACAGCGTGAGCCGGGGGCCCCACGGTTCACATCCAGGCAGTGGCTCTGTTATCCAACAAACGTGTGAAGCACCTGCTTGCTCCAGGCTGGGGGCTGGGCTCAGGGGGCCGAGATGAATCAGGCCTGCTCCCTGGGGGCTCCGGCTGGCGGAGCAGACAGACAGGGAAACAAATCATTAAAGACATGAATAAAAGTCTTTGAGCTAAAAATACTCAGCGAATGCAGAGGGGCCGCAGGGACTAGGAACGAATGTGGCATTGTATGTGAGTGGAACTAGAGGCAGAACTCACATCTGACCCTTGTGCGGGCGGCTGGCGGGAGGCCCGAGTGGCAGGTGCCTCCTGTGCCCCTTGGGGGCTGCGTCACTCCGTCTAGCATGCATGGCAAGCGGGTGGCCCTCTGGAGCTGCCGCAATGGGCTTCAGATGTGGGGGTTCCAATAACCCCCTTGCTAGGCCTGGATCTGCCACCCACTTGCGGTGTGCCTCAGAGCAGTGACCTCCTCTGAGCCTCAGTTTCCCCCTCCGCCAAATGGGCTTCAGGTTGGAAGCCAGTTCTCATAGCTAATACTCGCTGATCGTTCCTTGGGAGTCAGGCCCCGCAGCCAGCGCTTTGCCCTCCTTACCTGGCTCAGTCTCTACATCCGCCCTGTGATGGCCATGCTGGGAATAGGGGGAGCCCTCATCCAATGACAGTAGCACCAGGGGCTGCTTAATAGGAAAAAAAAAGAGCATTGAAAGCAAGAAATCTTGTGATACATAAAAGCAGCAGTTTTACTGAACATAAGCATGGTTTATTGGGTGTTACTGAAAAACGGCATGTGTATTTTTTTAAAAAGATTTATTTATTTATTTGAAAGAGTTACAGAGAAACAGAGGCAGAGAGAAAGAGACAAAGAGGTTTTCCATCCACTGGTTCACTCCCAAAATGGCTGCAGTGACTGGAGCTGCACTGATCTGAAGCCAGGAGCCAGGGGCTGCTTCTGGGTCATCCACATGGTTGCAGGAGCCCAAGCACTTGGGCCATCTTCTACTGCTTTCCCAGGCCATAGCAGAGAGCTGGATCGGAAGTGGAGCAGCCAGGACTTGAACCAGCACCTGCATGGGATGCTGGCACTGCAGGCGGCTTTACCTGTTACGCCACAGCGCCGGCCCTTGTGTGTACTTTTAGTACGTGGTCTTCTCGTGCACGGCCAAGGCTGCCGGCTCAGGTCCCACTCTGCTTCTCTTGCAGCGAGCAATCCTGCAGAGCAGCACTTACGCTTCCCACGTGGGGTTCTGGGAGGGGGACTTCCGAGATGCTCCGGATGCAACCTGAATCCCCCAGCGGCCAGGACCCACCCTACACGGGTTCTCACCACTGTGGTCCCCCCCTTCCCCACGGGGCTCACGTCCCGAGCCCTGTATCTCAGCCATGTTTTGGCCCGTGTGCCACGACTCTCTTTCCTGCTCCGATTCGCGCTTCCCTGGGCCAGCGACCACAGGTCAGGGGCCGCGCGGCCCTGAGCCCGCAGGAGCAGCCGACAGCACCAGGCAGCCGCTGGCCACCCGGGGCACCCAGCCCTGTGCCGTTCGCAGGCTTCCTTGCACAGGAGAGGGGTTGTCAGCTCAGGTAGCAGGGGGGCCGGGTGGACTCCTTGAAGGCAGTGTCTACCGCCCCCTCCCCATTTTACAGCTGAGAACGCTGAGGTCCCCAAGGCCACCCCAGGCTGGGCAGAGCAAGGGTGTGCACCCGGGCCTGTCTGGCTCTCTTCCTCCCTCCTGCGGCCGCCCTGCCTCACGCTCTGGGACCCCACGAGGCTTCTGGTTTCTCAGCCGGGAGGACCGCTGGTGCTGCGGCCACCTCTGACTGTGGTCGGCCCTGGGTCTGTGCGAGGCGGCGGCTGCCACTCCTGGGCGGGGGCCTGTGCCACCGATCCCAGCCCTGGTCCCCAGCAGGTGCATGTGGGCGTGTGTGTCCCCAGCCCCTGCAGCGGGGCAGGTGCCAGGCTGGGAACAGGCTCCGTGTCCCATGTCTGCAGCTCACACCCCCTCCGAGAGGCACCGGCCAGCGTTTGTCGGGAAAAGGATGTGGATTTGAGTCCCAATTCTGGTTCTGCCACTTCCCAGCTTAGGCCAAGGGCAGCCTCAGGCCCCAGGTGGGTGGCACTGGTTCCAGGTCCCCATGGGCAGACCCCCGGCGGGGCTGGGAAGGGCCCTCCCCGGAGCCTCTGGGAGAACCAGGCCGGCTAGCAGGAAGGTTCTCAACTGTGAGAGGCCCAAGAGGTGGCTCTGAGCAGCTCCCGACCGTTGGTGGCTGTGGACAGGGTGGCGGTGAGCAGGGAGAATGAAGAGGCCGCAGCACGCAAGGGCGGCTCATCCCGCCCGCCACCAGCACCTCCCGCGCTCAGAAAGGGGAAGGCGGCCCAGACCGGGAAGTGGTCGGCCTCTGATGGCCACCTCGCGGGGACCGCGCCAGCCCGAGCAGGAAGTGGTGGGCCCTGCCTGGCCGCCGCTGAGCCGGGCTCGGCCTGAGCTCACACTTGGGAAACAGCCGACCCGAAAGTCCCTGTAGTGGGGTCCGCGCTGGGAGCAGCGAGCAAGCCGCAGCTGCTGGGGGGCTGCTGCCTGGGGCTCGCCTCCCGGCCCCGCCACTTCCTGGCTGTAACCTGGGCCAAGCTGCTTCCCTGTCTGGACTTGTTCCTCATCTGCTCAATGGGGCGATCGATTCTCCCCCACCTGTCACCTCAGGGGGACAATAACATGGCCATCCTCAAAGGTCTGAGCCGGAAAGTCCCCTGGGGCAGCTCCCAGAGGAGGCAGCAGGCTGGGGGGGGGGGGGAGAGGCAGCACCTGCTCTTGGCCTCACCCAGCCCTTCCCAGCCACGGACCCTGGGCTGGGGACCTCTCTGTGCCTGCGTTTGTTTCTACCAGGAGAAGTCTCCAAGCTCACCCGGAGCCAGACCACTTGCTAAGCTGCACTGCGCTGTGCACGCGGCGGGGGAGGGGGCTTCTTAGCTGAGGGGCCGGCGGCGGCTCCACGCTGCGGGAGTGGGGTCTGGGCCCCAGAGAAGCCACCTGGGGGAGGACTTCCCCTGCGAGTCTCCGCCGCAGCCTCCCTCCTGGGGTGGGAGGTGACAAAACTGTTTCCTGAGCCCACCCTCACTGGAGGCCTCAGGGGGCTGAGTATGAAGCGCCCCCCCCCCCCCCGCCACGTGAGGAGCTGGAGGGACCTTCCCCCCTCCCCGCACCTGTCGTCTGCTCAGTGGCTTCCACCTGCCCAGACCCACCTTGCTGTCAGGCCCAGCGGAGCTTCCCAGGATCCGGGAGCCCAGCAGCCTTTGCAGGGGGGGGATGGGCTTGGCCCCAGGCGGTGCCTCCACGCAGGCCAGCCCATCACCCTCGCAGGCCAGCCCATCACCCTTGCAGGCCAGCCCATCACCCTCGCAGGCCAGCCCATCACCCTCGAAGCCGTCCTGACCTGGCTCAGGATAGAGGGCCCCAGACCAGGCGGACCAGGCGGCAGAGCTGGCTGCGGAGTCGGAGGCTGGACACATTCTGTGGGCCTGAAGAACAGGGGTCCACAGGTCACACACGGGCTATGGGGCATGTGCTGTGCCCCGTGCGCGCATGCAGGACCATGTCCGTGTTTCCCAAGGGCAGCCTGCCAGATCCCATCCAAGTCTCAAAGACAAAATCAGGAGGTTAGGAGGCAGAGTGTTTGCTCTCCTCTCCCATTTTACAGATGAGAAAACTGAGGTGCACAGGCACAGAGGTGCAGGGTGCAGTACCTCACAGCTTCCATAGGATGAATAAGGAAGGGCACTTGGCCTTGCAATGATGAACTCCTGTTTCTGGCTCACAAATGGTCCCTGGAGAGTTCGGACGGGGCCCCTATCCCATCCCCCTGTCCCACGTGGTTGAAGAACGGGAAAGACTGAGTTCACCTGGGAGAGAGGAGGGTTAGATTCAGTCCTTTGAACTAAGCCCTGGAGCTCCCACCAGCACCAGCACTTTATTTTTTTTTTAAGATTTATTTATTTATTTGAAAGTCAGAGTTACACAGAGAGAGGAGGGGTGGGGGGGCGTCCATCTGCTGGTTCACTCCCCAACTGGCCACAATGGCCGGAGCTGGGCCGATCTGAAGCCAGGAGCCAGGAGCTTCTTCCTGGTCTCCCACAGGGGTACAGGGACCCAAGGACTTGGGCCATCTTCTACTGCTTTCCCAGGCCACAGCAGAGAGCTGGATTGGAAATGGAGCAGCTGAGTCTCGAACCGGCACCCATGTGGGGATGTGGGCGCTGCAGAGGGCAGCTTCACCCGCTATGCCACAGCACCGGCCCTAGCACAATCACTTTTAACACTACCACCATCACCACCATCACCACACCATCAACGCCACCACCAGCACTACCATCAACACCACAAGTGTTAACACCAACACCAGCACAGTACCAGCAGCAACACCCTAACCAGCGTCACCACCACCACCACCTGCATCACCCCACCATTAACCACCATCGCCACCAGCCTGGGATCGGCCTTAGAGGCTAGGCCGCCCCCACCACTGTCCCGAAGAGTAGGGCCTTTGTGTCCCCCTGGGCTCACCGGGAACCTGGAGGACCAGACCTCTGTGCTCTGAGCTGGGCGGGCTTTCTCAACTGGAAATGCCAATTGCTTGGCGAGCTCTTCTAACCCTTAGAGACAGGCAGGACAGGGAGCTGTGGCGGCACCGCCCCCAGGTGCTCATCAGTGTCTGACCTTGACCCGACACCTGCTGAGCTGGCCTGAGTGGGGGGGAGGGGCACCACTGGGAGCACGCTGGAGCCGGGAACTAATCCAGCCCCGCAGGAGCTATGCGCGCAGGGAGCAGGATGACCCTGCTGGCAGCTGGAAGACAAAGCCACAGAAGACGTCAACTAACGTTTCTGAGGCCAGGCTCCCAACGAACGGTGAGGCCGGGATTTGAACCCAGGTGTCCCAGCCCCAGAGCTGGGGCCGCACCAGCAGACCGGAGGAGAGTGGGGACAGGTGGCAGCCCTGCGAGTCCCGATCTACTCACAGGCACGGCCTGTGTTATTTGCACTGCTGTGTCCCGAGGGCCCACCACGGGGCCCAGTGCACAGTGAGGGTTCAGTAAATGCCCTGCCCCCAGCTGGCTGAGCTTGGGTCAGGGAAGCTGCAGTTCTTCTGCCGGCCAACAGAGGGCAGCATGTAGACTAGGGTAAGAGCTTCCTCCCTCTGGCTACCAGGAAGAAGGAAGCAGGAGGATGAGAAAGCAAGACTCGGTGAGAGGCCTGCATGTAGCCACTGAGTGAATCCAGTGGAGACAAACCCTGCAACCCACCGTATGGCTGGTGTTCTCTGATGGACAGCTGACAACACTGAGGTCCAGAGAGGGAGAGGTTGTTGTCCTAGGTCACACAGCCAGGGAGTGGCCAGGCAAGGTGCAGCATTCAAGTCTTCCGGGCTCTTTCGTTAGCAGAACGTGAGGCACAGCCAACAGTCGGGGAGACGGGCCTGGCCTCCCTTTGTGTCAGGACAAGGCAGCTGCTGCATTAGCAACAGTTAGCAGGGACTGGCCAGGGGCGGCCCCAGTCTACGCACAGGGACAGGCGCCCCCTGGTGGCTATGGCCGGTGCCCTCCAGAAGCACCGGCCTGAGCTTTGTCATCTGCCAGTCCGGAGGCTGTCTCTGCCCGGCCAGCCTGGCCTTGGTGTTCAGAAGACAAAGGACAGACAGCACCATGTTCCAGCCCCACCCCCGCCCCTGCCGGGAACTCACAATCTAGCAGATGCAACAAGGTAGCCTCAGGAACAGAGCGCAGAACACGTGCGTCCGAGCGCCCGCAGCCACCTGGAGCCAGCACCATGCTCAGCTTTGGGTCCTTCTATTGCGCCCATTGACAAGTGTACAAACTGAGGCTCGCAGGGAGGATGCAGCTTTGCCAGTGAACCCCACACTGACCGACTTCAGGCCGGGGGCCGTTCAGCAGCCTGGACCATAAGTACTCCAGTGGGCTAGGTCGGGAGTGGTCTTAGGGGCTCCTGGGAGGAGGGGAGCCTCTGCCATCTCGATCAGACCCAGCTCCTCTGGTTACATCACCGGTAACTATGACAACCGGCACCACCACAGCAGGAACCGTGTAGAAGTCCTCGGTGCTGGGGGCTGTGGCTTCAGTTCTGCGCGTGGCGCATCATTCATTCATTCATTCATTCACTCAGCACATCATTCCTGAGCGTCCCGGCGCCCCTGTGTGCCAGGGGCTGGCTCACCACAGGAACAAGACGCAGAAAGTCCTGCCCCCAGGAGGCTCGTGCCCCGGACAAGGGAGAAAGACAATGAGAAGCCATCAGTGGAGTATACAGTGGTGCTAACTGCAGAAGAAAACCACATCGGAAAGCCGCACCGGGAGCCTGTGAGGAGGGGGTGGACTTTCATTGCTCTCATTTTTAAAAAGATTTATTTACTCATTTGAAAGGCATTTACGGAGAGAGCAAGTGAGCTTCCATCCGCTGGTTCGCTCCCCAAATGGCTTCAACAGCTGGGGCCGGGCCAGGCTGAAGCCAGGAGCCAGGAGCTTCTTTCAGGTCTCCCACACGGGTGCAGGGGCCCACGCACTTGGACCATCTTCCGCCGCTTCCCCAGGTGCATTAGCAGGGGGCTGGAAGGGAAGTGGAGGCCCCTAGATGGGATGCCGGCAGCACAGACGGCCGCTGAACCACGTGCCACGACGCCGGGGGTGGAGTTTTAGTTGTGCTCAGCGAGGATGACGCTGAGCAGACGGCTGAAGGGAAAAGGATGTGAGCCCTGTGGGAAGAGTGCTCCAGGTGGAGGGCACAGCGGTGCAAAGGCCCTGGGGCAGGTGTTCCACTGACACATCCTCTTGCCTGCACATCATAGGTTTCCCAGGGGAGGGAGCAGTTTCCAAATCTGGCAGGGAAGAGGCTGGGCAGGTAGAGGAACGGAGGCAGGCCCAGAACGATCATTTCAAGGTCACAGTATGGTCAGAGGCAGGGCTGAGGCTCAAGCCTCAAGCCTGGTACCAGGACTGTTGAGGGGGTGGCTTAGGGCTCTCTAGTTTCCAAAGGGACTCACTACTGGTACCTCCAGACACCAGGAACCCCAGAGAGCTGGGGCAGTGTGCAGGCTCCGGCAGGGGCCGAGTGAGTCGGGGGTGTGGGGTCAGCGTTGGTGGCTGTGTGCCACCATGGGGGCCCGCAGGAGTCAGCCCTGTGCTCCCGGCTACCCCCCCCCACCCCCAGGCTGCCCCATTAGGGTGCAGGGACTCTCCTGCTGGGAGGGGGCTGAGCCTCGGGCCCATGGGCGGGAGACGATGGCTGAGGAGCACCGGTGACTAACCCGGGCTCTCCAGCCACCACCTGGGAACTCGGGGTCAGCCTGTGGCCAGGGGCACAGAGAGCCTGGGTGTGAGGTTTGTGGCCGGGCCAGGGGTCAGACTGGGGCTGGAATGGAGAGGTCTGTCTCCAGGTCAGGAGCTAGCACAGGGTCTGTCTGGGACAGTGGACGGCGGGCAGGGCTTCATCCATCCCCAGACTCAGAGACCAGACGGACCCAGAGCCCAGGGGGCTGTGTGTCTGTGGGCAAAGCCAGCCACGGAGCTGCAATGGTCAGCGTCTGGCCTCAGAGCCAGCTGGGGACAAGCGGTCAGGTGCTCTTCGCCGAGCTCCCAGCCCAGTGACATAGGGTGCTGGGCAGAGGAGACGGGCCAGGGCCTGTCTCCAGGGGGCACAGCTGGGCTTCAAAGGGGGACATAGAAGCCTCGGCCTGGAATCAGGGGCTCGTGGCTTCTCGCCAGAGACGGACTGTGTTGGTGACTCCGGAGAGCTCTGTCCTTGTCGCTCGTTCATTGATGAGCTTATGCAGAGAGCGCCTGCTCAGGTGACCTCATGCAGCGAGCGCCTGCTCAGGTGACCTCTCTGCACCTCCACCTCCCCTTCTGTAAGATGGGCACAGCGGCTGCAGGTGTGGCGAGGTTGCCGCCACTCGTGCCCGCCCATTTCCCTGGCACCTGCAGCACCTGCTCCTCCCCACTGACGCGTGGGTGTAGCAGGCAGTCAGCGCGCCCCGCCCCTGGAAACAGCTCCCACTGCCAGGTGGCGACCCCGGCTGTGCCCCAGCTCTGAGCGCTGGCTGCACACAGCAGGAGGTTGCCGGCTAACACTCTTCAGTGGCTCCCTCCCCACGCCCCTGCAGGTGCTCTGAGGGTCCCAAAGGAGCCACCTGCAGCTCCACCTGAGTGGGAGGGCGAGCCCAACCTGAGGCGGGGGGCATCTCACCGCATCTCCGCCAGTCTCCACAACCGGCTTGGGAGGCAGGCTCCCCGCCCCGTCCTGGACGTCGGGGCCTTGTCTGGGATCACACAGTGAGCAGCCGGCACACGTGGAGTCCCCCGCCAGGCTGTCCGTCAGCCATGCCAATGCGCTCACTTCCAACCACAGGGGCAGGCATTTGGCATGGTGGTTAAGACGTCGCGGAAGAGGCCTGCATCCCACCTCGGAGGGCCTGGGTTCGACTCCTAGCTCTGCTTCTGATTCCAGCTTCTTACTAGTACAGAGCTGGGAACCCGGCAAGTCTCTGCCACCCTCCTGGGCGACCTGCAGTGAATTCCTGGCTCCTGGCTTTGGTTGGCTTGCCCCAGGCTCCTGCGAACACCTGGGGAGTAAACCAGTGGACGGCAGTTTCTCCCTCTCTGTCTCCCACATAGATACATAGATAAAATTTAAAAAACAAAACTAAAATCCCTGCGCTCACGCCACCTCCCTTCTGCCCGTCCCCCACCACCCCCACCACGGACCTCCCTAGCAGGGCAGCAGAAGCAAGGGCTCCGTAATGAACAGTGGTGGACAGCAGCAGGGCACAGCAGCCTTGCCGGTTCTCATCCAGGCCATGGGCCCTCAGGAAGCCGGGGCCTCTTCACAGAGAGTCAAGCTGGGCGTTGAAGGATGTGTGGGTGCTGTCCAGGTGGAGACAAGGGGGAACACGCCCCTAGCAGAAGGAGGAGCCAGTGCCAAGTGTGAAGAGGACGGCATGTTTAAGGAACGACGGAAAGCAGAGATGGTGTGAGGGGTGGGGTGGATTCGAGGGTGCATGGGAAGCTTTGCTGCAGGGTCCAACCTGGGTGGCGGGGGCGAGCTGGGTGCAGCCATGCTCAGAGGCCACTGGAGCCTCGGCAGAGGCTTGAGTCAGGGCAGGGGGTCCGACGGGGGCTCTGGGATCATGTGGCAGGGACCTATGCTTGACACACAGTGTCCACTGAGCAGAGAATTCTATTACTCTCTTGCTCTAGGGCGACTCGTGTGCTGTTGGGCGTGAGGTAGGGATTTTATCTTTTCCGTATGCGTAGCCAGTTCGCCGGCCATCCTCTCTGTCCCAGGCCTGTGATCCACCCGTGGGTTTGCAAAGCTAGAAAACACATTGCCTGCTTCCAAAGTACAACACTGGACAGGACGAAGGTGCAGTGTAGATTTTTCTGCTCAAAAAAAGGTGAAAAGGAAAAGGACGCACAAAGATGCACCAGTCTCGAGCAATGTTAAAATCCCGTTGGACAAACTTCATGAGGTCTCAAACCTGGGGGAAAAATCCTCTGTCATTCCCAGCTCAGTCTCTGCTACAAAGCAGCAGCTCCCACGGGGCCGCCGGGGGCCGTGCCTCACACCGTACAGAACACGCACTCAGCTGCCTCACAGGCCTGAGCAAACACTGATGGGAGACAAAGCCAGACACGAACCAGCGCACCCTGTCCGCTTCAGTGCCTGCGCAACTCTAGACCGGACAAAGCTGTAAGTGCAGCAATCAGCCCCGTGACTGCCCACGGCCGGGTAGCAGCAGGCTGGGACCCACCGAGTTCAAAGGGCATGAGGAAGCCTTGGGGAGTGATGGAATGTTCCAGAACCCTTGGGGAATGATGGGAATGTTCCAGATCTTGGCTGAGGTGGTAGCTGACAACCGTATGCATTTTCAAATCTCGTCTAGCTATGCACTTGAGAGGGAGATGTTGTTTTATGTAAGCTGTGCATCAATAGATCTGATTTTTAAGAAGTGTCAGGGCTGTTACTGGAAGGAGAGAGAAGGGGGGAGGAGGGAAGGGAGAGCAGAGCAGTGGGGTAGAGGGGAAGGGAGGTAAGGGAAGGCAAGACTAACAGGCCTAGGGCTGGGTGGCCTCTGCCCGCAGGAGGGTCCAGCAAACACAGGTTTCAGCCGCTGGACGCCCTGGACAGGCCTTTAGGAGTCTCGGCCCCTGGAGCCCTGGGGAAGGCGTCTCCTGCCCTCACCTCTCTGGAACAGAAACGCAATCAGGACCCCTGAATTCCTGTCCCTGCTCGCCCAGCCGTGCCTGTGGCCCCAAAGGCCCACTGTGCAGACATGCACTAGCTGACCGCACGAGGTCCCGCGGCTCGGCACAGAAGCGCAGGGGCTGGCGCCCCATGGCTTGGGTGCAAATCCTGGCTGGAGCCTGGGGTGGGACTCTCTTCATCCATCCTGGCTTCTCCACCTGCAAAGTAGGGGGAGCAGCCTCACCTGCCTCCAAGGAGATTGGGGGAAGGGCGGGAGTTAGACCAGCGAGCCTGGGTACGGCGCTCACAGCAGTGTGAGCCCAGCGAGTGTGGCCGTCCTCACTGCTGCCCGCTGGCCTGGCTTGCTCCGGGCATCCACGCCCAGCCCCGGCCCGAGGTGCAGGCTGCGCCGTCTGAGTGCTTTCCAGGCGGGGCTGGCCCACTTCTCAGTCCTACCCACACAGGGGCCTCAATCAATAGCCCCATGGAGTGTGGCTTTGGGGTCTCAACCACTAGCCACGGGAGTGTGGCTGCTCCAGACCACAGGTCCTGCTGGGGCTGGGAGCCTGCAGTGGTGACAGCAGGTAGGGAGAGAGCGATCCAGGCTCTGGGGGGCCTGGGGCCTCTCTTGTGGTGCAGAGGGGGCTGTGCTCAGCCTGTCCTGACCCTGGGACGCCATCCTGCCCAGCAGGCGGCCACACGGGCAGGCCTCGGTGTGCACTCACCTGGCTCTGTCGGATCGGGACTCCCTGGCCCCAGAGCAGGGCTGTCGGAGTCCCCTCTCTGTCCCAGGGCTCGGAGGCAGGCTGTCACCCCCCGCCGTTGGGACTCTCTCTGCGTCCAGCTCCGGGCGCAGCGGGGCTATTACCTCGTCTTTATTATTCATGTCCTCAGTGGGGTTGGGGAGCAGCCCGGAGGCCCTGGGGACCCAGAAGTGATTGGCATCGGCCGAGGGCCAAACCTGGCCTCTGTGGGTGGACGTTAATGCCTTACCCGGGCTCGGGAAATGTCAGGGTCATGGAGGCCTCAGGCCACGGAGGTGTCTGTGCGGTCAGTCCCGGGGCAGGAGCCAGTGCCCAGACCTCCTCCCGTGTGCCCCAGCAGCAGCCTGGGCCTCTGGGAAGGGCTGGGAGAGGAGGCTCAGCTTGAAGTGGGCAAGCCCCCAGGTGCCCCCTAGCATCGCAGCAAACCCAGGGACAGGCGGGGGCAGCTTTCAGGAGAAGGCAGGTGCACCGCCCTGGGCCGTGGAGGTGGCTGTGACAGTGAGCCCCCTGCCACGGGCATCCCCCAGGCCTGTGCGCACCCACCCCCTCCTCCACCCACTGTCCCCTGCCCCCCTCCCGGAGGCGAGTCCGGCTAGCAGCACAGTGTCTGCTCTGAGCATGAAAAGCAACCTGCACCCGGCAGGCCTTGGCCCAGTGTTTAGGACACCAGTGGGGGCGCCCACGTCCGCTCTCAGAGTGCCTCTGCTCCCGTTCCAGCTGAGGACGCATGCACGCTGGCTCGGGTGGCGGGGTCCCTGCTGCCCGTCTGGGAGGCCCGGACTGAACTTCCTGCTCCCAGCCCTGCCCGCAGCAGTGTGTGTGGTGGGCATTTGAGGCGGAAACCAAGGGATGGCAACGTTCACTTGCAGGCTGGCTCCCTCCCTCTGTCTCCTTCTCTCTCTCTTTCTGCTCCTCAGACAAAAAACAATAATTAATAAACAGCACACCTACACAGCTACTATCTGGAACCATGTGGGTAGGAATTACTTTGCACAAATAGAGCCATACCATATGCCTTTTTCTCTGCGTTGCTTTCTTTCTTAGCAGTGTGGATGTCTTTCCGTACTTGTGTGTATGGTTCTATCGCGACTACTACCTGTAGCAGACTTTATACTGAAAACCAAAGAGAACGTAGGGGCTAGGAAACTAAGTGGAAAGCCAGGGCCCTCACGTAGGGTGCACGTCTCTTACCCCTCGAGAGCAAGCTGTGTAGCACGCACAAGCTCATTCCACAACACAAGCGTCTTCAAAAAGCTCAGGGCAGTCCTGGTATGAGAAAACTAGGCAGATTCCAATATTTCTGGCACCAAAATGAACTTTTAAAAATGGTTACTTATTTATTTTTGTTTGAAAGGTAAAGGCACAGAGAGAGACAGATGGAGGGAGAGCCAGATCTTCCATTGTCTGCTTGGCTCCCCAAACGCCCGCCCCAGCTGGGGCCGGCCCGGCCTGGAGCTCCGTGTGGGTCTCTGACGTGGGTCCCAGGACCCGACTACTTGAGTCAACATTGCTGCCCCGCAGGGCACGCATTAGCAGGAAGCCGGAGTCGGAAGCAGAGCCGGGCCTCACACTCGGACGGGCTGGTCCGGAACGCGGGCGTCCCGAGCAGTGTGTGCACCCCCCTCCCCGCCCCTGACTGACCTCTTAACTGCATTCCCACCTCTCCTGAAGCCCCTCCTACACACGCCTTTCTCACAGAGTGGTGCCCCGATGTTTGCCCTGCTCTCAGATGCGCTTTCCTGCATAGCAGCCCGTCTTGGAGACTTTGCCAAACGAGTGATTCGCGGTCACCTAGCTGAGGTCCACGGCTGGAACGCATTCCACGGACAGAGCCGCCGCCCTGCATCCCACGTCCACTCCCCTCCTGACGGACACCCCGTTAGTGCCAGGCCTTTGCTGCTGCCCAGACACCCTCGCAGGCAGGGCACTGAGGTTGGGGGAGCGGGGGACGGGTTGGTGGAGGCGGTGAGGATGGGAGACCACTCCCTCCACGCACTGCCCACCCCAGCCCTGCCTGCCTCCACCAAGCAGCCCTGACTATTCGGTTTGGCAGCCGCCCCACAAGCCACCAGGATCTAAAAATAGACTGGTCTGCATTTAGCAAGCATGTTACCGAATCTCCTCGTGCAGGCTGACCACACGCCCTGGTTCAGGGTCAGGTGGGAAGGGGCGCCCCGATTACCCCCAGTGGGTCCTTCTGCCTCACCCCCACCCCTGCAGCGCATGACCCGGGTGAGGGTGACCAGAGGACAGGCTGCAGGGGCGATCTGGGAGGAGAGGACTTTGCGGGTTCACTTCCAGGTGGAAGATGCTCCCAGGAAGGTCTCTGGGGGCTGGGCAGCCGCCCAGTTGCTTTTTTATGCAATTGCGTCAAACTAATGCGAACCTAAAATGCTCTGAAATTGAAGCAGGAAAGTCGGACGAGCTATCGATCCTCCCCGCCGGCGACTTCCGTGACCCAGCCAAGAGCAGCCGCCGGCAAACTGCGTGATCACCAGGACTTTCTCAGTGCAAGAGGGCAGGGGCTTGGGGTCCCAGCCACCCGGCCCTCCATGTGTGCACCTACAGTGCGCAGGGCTCGGGGAGGGGGGTACTTTTGAAAGGGTGGCGCGTCCTGGGCAAGACAAGCCGTCAGGTTCCAGGGGCGGGGCCCTGGGCAGTAAAGGGCGGGTCTCCTGGTGACTGGGGTGTGGCCGGAGGGGGAGTCCAAGCTCAGCACCTGTGCGTGCCCCCTGCCTGGGCTCTTGGGAGGGACAGAGGGATTGGGGGCTCCTGCCGGCGTGGGGGTGAGTGGCTGAGGACGACGCTTTCACCGATGGCAAGACTCACCGAGGTCTCTAAAAGCCCCTGGCTGGCTACGCCGGGGTGAGGGATAGATCTGATGATGCCCCCCACTTCAGAGATGTTGCAGGGGAGCAGAAGCGTGCGTTCTTGAACCCGCAGCACAGTGCGTGGCCGTCACATCCCTCCGCGAGGCCCTGTGACTCAGGTTCATCTTCTCACCTCTTCCACCTGGCCCCAGGGCCCGGGTGCTCTGGCTCTGGCCTCTGCCCCCTCTCCAGCCCCTGCCCAGATGGCTCTCCCTCGCTCTGTGCTCTCACCCCGTGTCTGCCTTCTTTCACCCCCACCTGCGGAATTCCCCCTGACCTCAGGACCCTTGCAGAGGAAGGCCATTCTTCGACGACTCATCCTCAAGAGCCTAACACTGCCACCTCCTCGGGTGGGCCTCCCCTGGCCATCTTGGCTGGGTGACCACGCCCCTCCCCCGGCTTACACTCTCCACCGACACACTGTCCTGTGGCACCTCTGCAATGGTGGTGGCAGGTGGGCTGGCCCCTCGCTGGCTGTGACTACGGTGATGAAGATCAGGCTTCCCGGGTTGATGGGAAGCCCCGCGCTCGTGGGGACCGCTCTGGTTAGATTTGGCTGGCACATGGCCATCCCCACCCTGCTGGTGCCTCCTCTCACCAGTGTGGACCTGCAGGATTCAGCGCTTTGAAGGGGACTGAGTCGTGGGGGCAGTGAGGGAGGGAGGCCTCCTCGATGTGACCGTGAGGCTGGGGAGGCAGCCAGGGCGGCCGATTGCACATCAGTTGCCCCTGCATCTCCTCCCCTGCTCCTCGCTGGATTGCGACTCGGGAACCAAACCAGAGATAGCCAGAGTTGGCGGGGGCACCTGCCAGTCCGGTCACCAAGCCAGCAGGAACGAGAGGAGCCCAGGACCCGGCTGAGCAGCTGTGGTCCTGGAACACGTTGTCACTGGCGGGCTGGGATTTGGGTTAGAGCCCCCACCCGATGGCAGGCAGGTCCCGGCAGCTTCCGCAGCCGCCGTTCCTGTTATCATCTGTAGACGGGACTACCAGAGCAGCTCCGCAGGGTGGTTTCAAGGGACGCCTAAGGGGCCAGACTTGATTGAGTGCCTCGTCAATAGCACCAGAGGCTGGGACGTGCTCAGCGCGGGCCTAGCCCTGTCCCTGTTATTCTGCCCGGGCGGTCAGGGTCTCGCCCCCAGGGCCTGCTGACTGCTCACGACCTGGCTGGCCTCATTGATCTGGCCAGGGCCCCCTCGGGAGCCCCTTCCGTGTGGACAGGCCTCCCTCTGCCCCAGGACGGCTGCCCTTTGCCAAGTTCACGGTCGGGAGCAGCCGGCAGCTGGGCCTCCTGCTAATGAGCCCCTGGCCTTCCCCGTTCCCCGGGGATCCCTGCCCTTCTCCCTCGGCTGCTCCTGCCTCCCAGGGCTGGGGCTGCTGCTGCCACCACTGCCGGCTCTGGGCTCCCCAGCTCTGCGTGGGCCCCAGCTGCAGCCCCGGGGCCCCAGTCACTCCCCTGCCTCCCACCCTGCGTGTGTCCCAGGCCAGCATGGGGGGACAGATGGCTTGACTCCTTCCTGTTACAGACTGAATGTTTGCGTCCCCAAGTTCACACGCGATCACCCTCAGGGTGGCTATAATTGGGGACGGGGTCCCTAAGGAAAACACCCAAGGTTAAAAGAGGGTAAGAGGTGGTGTTCTGAGAAGAGAGACCCCAGGGAGTGCCTTCTTCCTCCACACACCCACAGGAGGTCTCGGGAGCACCCAGCAGGTGGCCGCCACCCCCGGCCCAGGCAGGGCGACCAGACTCAGGCGAAGCTCGCCTTGCTGGCCCCATGGCCTTGCACTTGGCAGCCCCAGTGTGGTGAGGAGCCACCCAGCTGTGGCATTTGTCGCGGCAGTGCGAGCGCACTCAGACACCTGCTGTATGAGCTCTGCGACTCTTGCGGTCTCCCTGTGCCTGGGTCTCCTCCTCTGTGAGCTGAGCGGATGCCAGGTGTCCAGGCCGTACGCGCAGGTGGCTGTGCCCCGTGCACACAGCCCCTGAGTCCATCTCTCCTGCATGGTCCCGCCCCAGGACCCTCCCTTGGCCTCCTGCCCTGTCCCTTTCTCCCAGAAACCCCTCTGACCCCTCCTGCATGTCTCTAAGCCTGGGCGCTTGACCCGAAGGGGCTGGAACTCTGCTCCTGTGGCTATGTGCCCCCTGCACACACACGCACCCACCCCACACGCCCAGGACTCCACTTCTGTGCCTCTGTTTGCCACCTTCCGGGAAAGCCCAGGCGCGGGGGAGGTGCTAAAGCCTGCAGAGTCTAAATTCTGCCGTAAGAAGCATCCCCCAGTTTTGTCACGACACCCCTAGCCCCGAGTCGCCACATGTCGGGGGAGAACCCGTGCTTTGGCCTGGGGCACCTCTAGCTACGGCGACACTGAGGTGTGCTGGCATGTGCCGGGCCCCGACGGAGCAACCCCTGGTGTGCATCGTCTCCTGTAATCTCTGCACATCTCTCTGAGGCCAGTCCTGCCACAGCCCGCCCGTCACAAAGCAGGAGGGAAGCAGGCCGGGAGCTAACAGGAGAGCAAGGGTGGCCGACTCCAGACCCCACCTCCACCCCAACGCTACAGTCACAGTGGCCTCTCTGCTCGGGCCACAGCCTAGAATCTTCCAAGAGCCAAGCTTTGCCAAGAACCAGATGCAGTGTGGGGCACTTCCGGTTCAGGGTCCCAGGGTGAGCACCCCCTACCCCCTGCCAAAGGGCAAGTCTTGGCCCAGCACCTTCTCTCTCCACAGAAACACCGTGCCCGGCTGCTTTGCAATGTCCCCTTCAGGGCTTGGACCCACGGGAAGTCCACGAGGGGTACACAGACGGACGTCGGGGACACAGCCGCCCCAGCTGACCCTCAGCAGGAGCTGGGCTTCCCCTGAGGAAGTGGGGGCTTCCTCCTCTCTGACACCAATACGCGTGTAACCAACCGTATCTTCCTTTTTGCTTCGGCTGCTGGGAAGCTCAAAGCCAAATTTGGAGCCCAGCTCAGACAATTATCCTGCCCTTCTGGGGTTTTCTCTGTGGGTTTCATGGCTATTTCTATATTGTTTTTGTTAAATGCATCGTCATTTCTTTTTCTATATGCTTTATTTATTTGAAAGAAACTGACAGAGAGAGGGAGTGACATCGCTATTTGTTTTTGTTTTTCAAGATTTATTTATTTATTGGAAAGTCAGAGTTACACAGAGAGAAGGAGAGGCAGAGAGAGAGAGAGAGAGAGAGATCTTCCATCCGTTGGTTCACTCCCTAGTTGGCTGCAACAGCCAGAGCTGCACTGATCCAAAGCTAGGAGCCAGGAGCTTCTTCCAGGTCTCCCACATGGGTGCAGGGGCCCAAGGACTTGGGCCACCCTCTACTGCTTTCCCAGGCCATAGCAGAGAGCTGGATCAGAAGTGGAGCAGCCAGGTCTCAAACCGGTGTCCATATGGGATGCCAGCACTGCAGGCAGCAGCCTTACCCTCTACGCCACAGCGCTGGCCCCTGCTATTTGTTTGTTAAAGATACAGTAAGTGGGTGTGATGTTGTGGTATAGCAGGTTAAGCTACCACCTGCAACGCCAGCATCCCATATGGATGCCAATTCATGTCATCCGATGCACTTCCGATCCAGCTCCCTGCCAATGGCTGGGCAAAGCAGCGGAGGCTGGCCCGGGTGCTTGGGCCCCTGCACCCAGGTGGGAGACCTGGAGGAAGCTGCTGGTTCCCGGCTTTGGATCAGCCCCACCCTGGTCGTAGCAATCATTTGGGGAGCAAACCAGCAGATGGAGGATCTCTCTCTCTCTCTCTCTCTCTCTATCTCTCTATCTCTCCCTTTCTGCCACTCTGCCTTTCAGATAAATAAATAACTCTATTTATTTTTGTTTTTTAATAATTTTATTTTTAAAAAAAGTTTTATTTATTTATTTGAAAGGCACAGTGACAGAGAGAGAGTGAGAGTCAGAGAAGAGACCTTCCACCCTCTGGTTCACTTCCCAAATGACTGCAAGAGCTAGAGCTGAGCCAGGCTGAAGCCAGGAGCTAGGAGACTCCAAGGGGTGCAGGGCCCCAAGCACTCGGGCCATCCTCCACTGCTTTCTCAGGCCAAAGCAGGGAGCTGGATCTGAAATAGAGAAGCCAGGACTCGAACCAGCACTCTGAGGTGGGATGTGGGTGTCCCAAGCAGCAGCTTTACCTGTTGCACCACAGCGCCAGCCTTGATCTTTTTCTTTCTTTCTTCTTGTTTTAAAGATTTATTTTATTGGGGCCGGCGCCGTGGCTCACTTGGTTAATCCTCTGCCTGCGGCACCAGCATCCCATATGGGCGCCGGGTTCTAGTCTTGGTGGCTCCTCTTCCAATCCAGCTCTCTGCTGTGGCCCGGGAAGGCAGTGGAGGATGGCCCAAGTGCTTGGGCCCTGTACCCGCATGGGAACCAGGAGGAAGCACCTGGCTCCTAGTTTCGGGTTGGCCTGCACCAGCCGTAGCGTCCATTTGGGGAGTGAACCAATGGAAGGAAGACCTTTCTCTCTGTCTCTCTCTCTCACTGTCTAACTCTGTCAAATAAAAAAAAAAAAAGATCTATTTTATTTATTTGAAAGTCAGAATTACAGAGAGAGCGGGAGAGACAGAGAGATCCTCCATCTGCTGGTTCACTTCCCAAGTGGCCACAACAGCCAGAGCTGGGCTAGGCCGAAGCCAGGAGCTTCCTCCAGGTCTCCCACGTGGGTGCAGAAGCCCAAGCTCTTGGTCCCTCTTCTGCTGCTTTCCCAGGTGCATTAGCAGGAAGCTGAAATGGAAGGGGAGCAGCCAGGACTCGAACCTGCACCGTATGGGATGTAGATGTCCCAGGCAGTGGCTTAACCAGCATGCCACAGTGCTGCCCCCACCCCGATCAATTTCTATTTCTTTGTCCCTATTTTCTGATCTCAGTGTCTTCACCCCTTCCCTGCCCCAGTCCCTCCCTTTCTGTCATTCAACATCAAACACTGCCATCCACGTGAAAGAGGCGATGCTGCGGACTGGAGCAAGAATCCATGAGTCAAGGAATGCGAAGGTGTGGCTGTGACCTTCATCCAGACCAGGGATTGGGGGCAGGGGGATCTTTGTGGGGCCCCCCTCCTCGGGGGCTCGGGGGTGGCCCTGAGCAAGGCCCGAAGGTTGTGGAGATCTTAGGCGAGACCTGGGAGCAGAAGGCAGCGCCGGCCTCCGGGAACCAGCTGAAGCCCTGAGCAGGGTGGTGACACTGGAGGGGAGGGGCCAGGGAGAGCGGCCAGCCGCAGCAAGAGGAGAGGTCAAAGACAAGGGCAGGGCCAAGTTCACAGGGCCCAGAAGGCTGCACTAAGAGGTTTGTGATTTCCCCAGAGAGCAGAAAGGAAAATGCCGTTGCATGATTGATAACAGACGTGTGTGTTTGTGATGGACACGACCCCACTGTTGACACAAGGGCTCAAAGCAGGCGGGGCCACCCCAGTGGGAATGAGGGCCTGGGTCATTCTCTACCGGAGGAGCAGCAGCCCTGCCTCCTGCAGAGGAGGGTCGGGGCAGGTGTGCCGGTTGGGGGAGGCACGGAGCCGGAGCAGGAGCAGGTGCGGGGGAGCCGGGACGAGGCGCAGAGAGCGGTGGATGCAGGGTGTGCCCGGTGGGCTGTGGGGCACCCCTGAAAGGGACAAGGGCAATCAGGAAAGTTCAGTGCTTGCAGAACTTTTTTTCTTAAGGTTTACTTATTTGAAAGGCAGACCAACAGAGAGGGAGAGAGAGGGATCGTCCATCCACTGGTTCACTCCCTGAATGGCCACGACAGCCAGAGCTGGAGCAGGCTGAGGCAGGGAGCCAGGAACTCCATCTGAGTCTCCCACATGGGTGGCCGGGCCCAAGCACTTGGGCCCCCTTCTGCTGCTTTCCCAGGTGCATCTTCAGGGAGCTGGATCGGATGTGGAGAAGCCAGGACTTGCACCGGCGCTCAGATAGGGAGGCAGGTGTCCCAAATGGCAGCTGACCCTGCCGCGTGAGGCCTTAAGTCCCTGCACCGCTCTGCACCACGGTGCAGGGGCTGTCAGTCAAGTGCTTATGAGAGGCGGGGCTGGCCAGACAGGGCCGCCTGGCCAAGTGCAAGATCAAGTTCCCCAGAGCACTTCTAGCCCCCCAGCCCCCCCACCATGATGGAGCCCCCGGCCTGCCCTCCCCGGGAGTGGGGAATGGCGACAGAGAGTCGTTCCTAAGCCATTAGGGCCTGGCGTCCCAGCCCCAGCGTCCACACCCCTCCTGCCGATGCACAGGCTTAATGCTGTCACGTCGCTGTAAAAGCCCTCGGCTCCCTGGAGACAGCCCCGCCAGATCCCCGCAGGACCCCTGATGGGCAACAGGACCTGCTGAGACCCCATCGCCACCGGAGGGGGCAGGCCCCGGGAAAATCGCCCAGAGCCGTCCCCAGCCCCAGCCCTGGGCCGCATCTCAAGATGCCGGTGAAGGGACCCTCACCCGGGCTCAGATGCCCCTGGGGTCGGCCTCATCCTTGGCCCTGGATCCCAGTTTGGAGTCAAAGCAGTGACGCCTGGAGAGAAAGGGAGGGGGGAAGAAACCCGAGCTCTGGCCTGGCCGTGACCACGGTTTGCCGGGTGACTCGGGGTAGGTCCCTCGGCCTGTTCTCCTGACCGCGACATGTGTGTATTAGCTTGGGCCTGGATGAGCAGGAGCCAGAGCAGGATGGGACAAGCGAGGACCTCACTGGGAAAGACCAGAGGTGGGTGAGAGGGCCCCCGGCCAGGGCTGCACACGTGACCGCCTGCCTGGGGCTGCTCACGGGCAGGAGGGGACTGGGCGAGAGCAGCCTCCATGCCCACCGGGTGCTGGGGACAGCGAGGGGGCAGCCGGGACCCAGTTACAAGGGCCCGTGCAGGAGGGTCTCATGACAGAAGCTAAGGGCACCCCCTTGGCGGGGCCCAGGGCTGAGCCCCCGGGGCACCTGGGAGGTACCACCCCCCTCCCCCCAGGTTCCAGCCAGGGCCGGGGCCCTGGGATTCATCAGCCTGGGACAACTCCAGGCCCAGCCCAGCCTCGCTGCCCCCAGGCTGCCCTGGGAAGGCTTTGGGCTTGCAGAGGTCAGACCCGGGCAGGCTCAGAAGGTCAGGGTCTGCGGACACTGCAGAGCCACTGAGGCCCAACCAGCGGAGTGGCTGGTCCAGGCCGGAACTCCAGCAAGGTGACCCTGGCCTCCATGGGCCTGGTGGGTCCCTGCTGGGAAAGCTTGGGGTGGGAGCCACGGGTGGGAGGCTCGGGGCCGGAGGGGATGCAGGCGGCCAGGCCTGGGGCCGGCACTTCCCGCCCCCTGGCCCCCAGGCCCCGCTGACCAGAGGGGTTTTCCACCTTGGGCCAGGCCTGTCTGGCCCGCCCCAGGAAGCAGCTCTTACTTCTGCATTCCCTGGTGGGCTGGCTGGCGTGTGGTGGGACAGCAGCCCCCGAGCTCGGGCTGTGGGACTGAGCAGAGCGGCCGCGCCCCCCAGCCAAACCCCAGCCCCGGTTCCTCTTCTGGAAGTCACGGCAGGAAGGAGCCCCAGCTTCCCAAGTGTGTGCCCTTGGCTGCGGCCTGCACAGTCCAGGACCCCCTCCACCTCCGTGCAGCCCTCCAGGCCTGAAGCCGTGTGCCCAGCTACACACCTTCCTGAATCAGCTCACAGACGCTCTGTTTCAGTCCTGCAGGTGGGGAGACCGAGCTCAGGCGTCTGCACGTTGTCCATAACGAGTCGGTGGTGGAACCAGAGCTCCAGATCCAACACGTCACTGTTAAACGGAAGTGCAGCCACCCTCAGCTCCTTCCCTTCGTGGGAGCCAAGTGCGTTTTGTTTCATCCTTAGGCCAAGTTTGGGAGGAACATTATTCCCATTTTGCAGGTGAGCAAACTGAGGCCAGAGGGAAGCGACCTTCTCAAGTTCACACAGGAAGTCAGAGTTGGGTAGGAGGGAAACCTGCCTGGGAGGGGAGACGCGGGACGCTGGGTCCCGGGAAGGGGGGAGGCGGGGGCTCCCAGGTGCGGTGCTGCCTGCTGCACTGCTGGCCTTTGCCACCAGCAGGAGACGGGGCCCCACCCCGGCAGCCCCTCTCAGCAGCCGCCCGAGGGAGAGCTGAGCAGGACAACAAACAGAAAGTGTCGCTTTCGACCCACTCACCCCGTTGCTCGGCTCGGACAGACCGGACAGACCCCACCGAGCCCAGGCCAGCCACTCCGCCTTCCTTTTGTTATGGAAGCAGCCGAGCTCTGGCCTCTGCCTCCCCGTCCCTCCCCGTCCCTCCCCGGGAGCAGCCCGCGGGGGCCGGCAGTGTGGTCTGGATCCCTGCAGCCCTTTCAGAACCGAGAGTGAGTAGGCGTCAGATGCACAGTGTCTCGTGGAGGACGCGTAGCGTGGCTGTGACCGTAACAGTGACATCACCAGATGTGGCCTAGAACATCATGCCTGGGACAGCACCATATGTGTCAGATACACGTTATATATCACAGAACAGTGTCTATAGTAGTTATAGTAATATAGCCAACGTGTGACATTATATATCATGAAAGAATAACATATCTATGATTATGCATGCATTATGTATACATTATATATCGTATAATAGTAATGTATGCTCATCTACACATTTGAGTCAGGTAAGAATAATCTGTCAATCATAGTAGTAATATGTGCATCACACGGGCACTATGTGTCCTATAGGCATGGTATTGTGCGTATCATAGCGACATACGCGTGGTGTGCTACCCTGTGTCGTGTAAGAATGATAGCACGTGTCTCAGAGTAACAGTGTGTTAGTGCGCATGACCCAGAGACCCTGTAGTCCCCAAGAGCCATGTCGCACGCGTCGGTACAAAGCACGCAGCAACGCCGGGCAGCCGGGAGGACTGCTGGGCTCTGGGCCGCCCCGGCGGCTGCCCCCGTGGAAGAGCAGGGCGTGGGTGCGCTCCCGCCGTCCCATCTCCCTCGGGAGGGTGCAGCTGAGTGAGCTTGCCCAGGCCGGCCTCACCGCGTTCTCTCTCCTCACTGGAAACGGGCTGGTGGCCGTGCACCTGCCTCAGGACCCCTGAGCACGCAAACTGCGGACGCACAGAGCACTGACAGCGGCGCCCGCCCCCGGCAGTGCCAGACGTTCTGGTGATTTCTAGAAAAGGGAGGGCCAGGTCCCCGGGGTGAGGGGAAGGTGTGTTTTGAGTTTCACCAGATTTTGCCCAGGAAACCTGCTCCTACAGCTCCCAGGACACAGGGCGCTCCCATGCTCGGCCTCGAATTGCCAAGTCCCCACTGGGCCTCCAGTGCAGCGCACGGAACCCAGACCCCACGCACACCGACAGCCCCATCTGCCTTCCACCAGGTCACAGCCCACCAACCGCCCCTCCACCCAGAAGGCAGCTCTGGCTGTAGGGCAGAGAGGGTGAGCAAACTGAGTGAGAGGTGTGCACGAGTGTGTGTGCAAGTGTGCGTGTGTGCACGATAGAGTGTGAGCACACGAGTGTGTGTGCCCACTGTGAGAGGTTTGTTTAGGAGACGACACCAGGAAACAGTGATGAGGAAGCGGGGCAGTGAGAACAGGGAGGGAAGGCGTGCAGCAAAGCACAGCTCTGGACGACTGGCGCTCCAGCCGCCGGGAATGCTGGGAGGCACGCACATCCCAGCGGCAAGGGAGGGAGCCGAGATATTTCCCCACCCACAGCCGCGGCCTCATTGTCTGGGGGCAGCTTCCGGGGACCACGACGGGGAAAAGCAGAGAGGGCAGAGCGGTGGGGCTCTCAGGAAGCAGCCCTGACGCAGAACCGGCAGGATCCACTCCGGAGTCTGACCCCTGGTGTGGAGAGCACGCGGGGGACGGGGGCCAGCCACGGCAGGGGCTCTCTCTGGGACTCGGAGAGGGGTAGCCTCCTCTTGCAGAGGGGCAGAGGGGCTGCCACCCCCGGGACCAGTTTGCCTCAGTCTCCAGCACTCCCTGTTGCCTCCCTGCCACAGGAGCCGGGGTCAGCACCGCCTCACAGCTGGCTCTGTGGCTTCCCTGCCGTCTGTGTGACCCCTAAGAGAGCTACAACCTGGAGCCCTGGTTCTGACTGCTGTGGGACCTCAAGCCAGTCCCTCCCTAACCCTGTGCCTTGACGCTTCCTTGGTGAGCCCAGGACACAGACAGGTGATGAAGAGGCCTGCGGGGCCCAGCAGGTGTGGGCCTTTGTCTGGGTGTGGGACTCAGAGGCCCAGAGACCACATCGGCCTGACTCCCAACCTCCAGGTGCTCATAGGGGCTGCCACTGCTCCATAATCACATGCAGGCTCCACTGAACCCTTCTCCAGTGGCGGGGGGACACCTCCCTCAGATACATGGCTCCATGTTCCTGGGTCCATGAGAGTGCCCAGCAGGCAGGCAGCAGGTGAGGGAGCTGGACTCGGTCCCCGTCTCCACGGGCTACCTGTGGAAGAAAGAAGCGAGCAACGGCTGCTGCAGAAGGCAGCCACTCGCCCTCTGTGAAACTTTAACATCCATGCTGGGAGCCAGCTAATGCGCCTGGGAAAGCAGCAGAGGATGGCCCGAGTGCTGGGGGTCCTGCCACCCACGTGGGAGACCCGGATGGAGTTCCTGGCTCCTGGGTTCAGCCTGGTACAGACCTGGGCTGTGTGGCCTTTTGGGGAGTGGAGCAGTGGGTGGATAATCTCTCTCTCTCTCTCTGCTTGGTTGGCACAGCTGGGCACTCACTGGGGGGGTTGGCTGCCCCCAGCCCCAGCAGCTGCAGGTCAGTCCCAGAGGAGCCACGGGGTGAGAGGCCTGGGCCCTGGGGCACAGGGTAGACCTGGAGCCTGGGCACATTCCAGCCAATGGCTTCACTGGCCTCTGCTGAGCGCCGCGCTCAGAGTCCAGGGGTCGCTTCCTAGACGGGAGCTGACTCCGCGGCTGGCGAGGGCTGTCCAGCACCTGGGGTCCCCACCTCTCGCTAGAGCTGTCATGGGAGCCAGGTGGGCACCAGGACGGCTTTCCTGAGCCCAGCCCAGCACAAGCCCTCTCCATGCCACACGGCCCGCAGCCCGGCGTGCATCCCCCCCCCCCCTCCAATTCCACGCTCCCTCTGCACACCGGCCCGCTGAGCCCCGCGCTTCCTCCTGCAGCCTGTGGCCAGCTCCCCGCCCAGCCACTGCGCCGGGCTCCCGAAGCCACAGCCAGCCCTGACTGCCACAGCCAAATTGAGTGAAAGACCAATTACTGCTCTGATACCTGTGGCCAGCCGAGGTGCTGCGGAGCTGACGATCTCCCCTCCATTCTCCTCCAACTGTGGTTTCATTTCTTTCCCAGCCCTGCCTTGGTCAGTGGTTTTCGGGGCACTGCAGTTCACTCCTGCGGGTAACCTACGCTGTTAGCTGTTGATTTAATTAACTCAGCCCTTCTCGTCTTGACCAGAACGCGGCCGGCCGGGCCGCCTGGCACACTCCCGTTTGCACAGCCACGGCGGGAGGCGTCTGGCCGAGCAGCTCCTTCCCAGACAGATGCTCGCCAGCCCCTGGCCATTGTCAACCCTCGGGTTCTCCCATGAGCCTCTGGGGGCCTTGCTCCCCTTGCACAGGTGGAGAAGTCCAGACTCCAGGTTGCGAACCTGATCGTCTACGGTCACAAAGCCGGCGCAGAGCAAGGCCGGGCTTGTGAGCCGGGGCTGCCTCTGTCCACGGTCCTCTACTCCGCAGGGGCCTGAGCCCCCAGCAGGTGCCCCACGGCAGGAGAGAGCTGGAAGACACGTGGGCCGGGGCCAGGGGTGCTGAGCTGCGGTTCTTCCTCGCGAAGAAGCAAACCCAAGTCTTTCTTCCTCTGAGAAGTTTCCAGATCTTTGCATGCACCCCTCCGTGGCCAGCTGAGGGGGAGAGAGGTCCTGTATTGGGGGCACAAGGGCCTCTGCCCAGGAGACGCCCCCGCCACAGGGTCTTCAGGAAGGCAGAGAAGAGGGGGCAGGAGGGAGCAGGACAGGGGCGGGGGCAGAACCTGCAGTGGTTTCCGGGGGAGCACAGGCGCGGCCGGGGAGGCGGTGAGAATTTCGGGGAGACTCACTGGGAGGTTCGGGCGAGTCCTCGCTGCTCCGGGCCCTGGAGCACCTCCTGGCACGCTCTCGTGGGCAGCGGTGGCCGCCCAGCTGGGGCTGGCGAGTGACGGTGCTCTGGCCGCAGGACCAGAGGAGCCGGCAGGCGGCCAGGGTCAGGGCAGGGTTCTCAGCGTGGAGACAGCCTGCTTTCTCCTCTCCCCTTCCCACTCCTCCTCCTCCAGGCAGCTCCCCGTCCCTCACCTGTGCCCATTCCCCAGTCCCGGTCCAGAGCTCGGAGGGCTTTTTTTTTTTTTTTTTTTTTTTTTTTTTTGCCACCAGGGTGAATTGTCAATTGATTTGTTATTTATCCCACTGACAACAGAGAGAGTGAGAAGGTAATAATTGTAGGCCCTGGGGTAATTCAATTCCTGTAGCACCGTCAGCTACATTAACTTACTTCCTGGATCTCAATTCAATTAGAGCAACATTCCCCAGCATTAATAAATCAATACTCATGCCATTTGGATAGATTTTGAATGTCTTTCATTATCCATTGCAGGTCGGGGCTGGCTGTCGAATTGGAAGTTAATGGGACGGGACAGGGCAGGTGGGGCTCCGCGGCAGAAGCTTCCAGCCCCAGCTCTAATTGCTTCTGCTGCACAAGCGGGCGCTGGTGTAACAGGGGCCTGGTTAACCCGGCCGGCCCGCGGGGAGCCGCAGCAGGTTGCAGCTCCTGTCTGGGCAGACGGAGCCTCGCGGGCTGGAGCGCTCTGCCCGCCCGTTCCCGCGTCGGCCCAGCCCTCCTCCCGCTGTCTCACCTCTCCCCTCCCACACCTCCTCTCCTCTCCCGGTCTCCTGCCAGCCTCTCCCCGCCCTCTCTCCGGCTTTCTTTCCGTCTTTGTACCCATCTATCTGCCCAAGCATCTCCCTGCAAGACTCAGGGCCTAGACGGCTCCAGGGCTTTCCTAAGCGAGTAAATCCCACGTGCTCTCCTGCCCCAGACACCCACACAGCCAAGCAAACACCTCCGGCACCAGGTTCCAGAGACACCATGGGCGGTCCCGAGGCCTCTGTGCGGCAGCAGCCAAAGCCTGGCCCGGTGACGGCCCTGCAGCCAGGAAGTCTGACTCGGGGCTCTGGGGAAGGGGGCAGGAGGGAGGGCTGCCTAGAGGAGGTGATGGCTGGGGTGAGTTTTGAAGGATGTGAAGGTCTTGGCGGAGAGGCTCAGGGAGGTCAGGAGCTGCAGGACCCCAAGGCCCGAGCGCTGCAGGGGTCTCCGCCAGCCGCACAGCCCCGGCTGCCCAAGAGGAAACAAGGATCCCCGAGTCTGGGCCCGCAGGTCTGGGACGGCTCAGAAATGGGGCCAGGGCCGGCGCTGTGGCGTAGCGGGTAAAGCCACCGCTTGTGGCGCCACCGTCCCACATGGGTGCTGATTGGGGTCCCGCCTGCTCCACTTCTGATCCAGCTCTCTGCTGTGGCCTGGGAAAGCAGCAGGAGATGACCCAAGTGCTTGGGCCCCTGCACCTGCGTGGGAGACCCAGAGGAAGCTCCTGGCTCCTGGCTTCGGCCTGTCCCCCCTGCAGCCACTGCACCCATCTGGGGAGTGAACCGACAGATGAAACATATCGGTGTCTCTGCCCTCTCTCTCTTTCTCTGTACTCTGCCTTTCAAATAAATACATAAATCTGAAAAAAGAAACAAGAAACGGGGCCAGCAGCCGCGACACGAAAGCCACCAGCTGAGTGCAGCAGGCCTGCCCCTGGAGGTGGCCGAGCCCGGCCCTGTGGCTGAACAAGGCCCCGTCCTCTGGGAGCCTTCCCGGGTTCATCATCCCGTTTCTCCTCTGGTGAGACCCCCACCCCGGGGGGGTGGATGACAAACGAGGAAACTGAGGGCCGAGTGGGCGGAGCCGCAGTGGAGGTCTCAGTCCTTCCTGCATGGAGCCGCTGGGCCTTTGCACCTGCTGCTTCTGCTGCTGAGCACCCCACCCCCGCCCCGGGCAGGTATCCCCGTGGTTGGCTCCTCCCCTTCTGTGTTTGTCTCCATTGCTCCATAACAAGTGCCCCCTAAAATGCAGCGGCTTCAAACAGCAAACATTTTTATCTCCCAGTCAATCTCCATGGGCCAGGAGTGGCTGACTCTGGCCCAGACCTTTAGACAAGGGCGCCGGCAGGACGGCAGCTGGCAGCTGGCAGGGCAGGCGCTCGGCGCTGCGGAAAGAGGCCTCTCGTGACGCCTGCGTCCCACGTCCCAGCACCCGGGCCGAGTCCTGGCTCTGCTTTCGCTTCCAGCTTCCTGCTCGTGAGACCCTGATGGCTCAAGTACTGGGTCCCTGGCACCCACGTGGGAGACCTGGATGGAGCTCCTGGCTTTGGCCTGGCCCAGCCCTGTCTGTTCCAGGCATTTGGAGAGTGAACCAGCAGATGAAATCTCTCTCTCCCTCTCTCTCTCTCTCTCTCCTTCTCTCCCTTTCTTCCTCTCTCCCTCTCTCTCACTTTCTGCCTCCCTGCCTTTCAAATCAACCAATGAGCAATTTCCATTCTGGGTCCGCAGGGGCTGCAGCCGCGCGACAGCTCCCCAGCAGGTGCACGAGGCCTCAGCCCTCGCCCCGTTGGCAGGGGGTGGCAGGTTTCTCACTAAGCGGCCGCTCCCCGGAGCTGTGGCTTTCCCCAGAGCAGGTGACCGGAGACAGAGCAAGCCGGAACCGCAGCGAGCCTCGTCACCCGTCCCCAGCAGGCAAAGGCCACCGTTTCCGGCACATTCGACGTGCTTGGAAGGGATCCCCAAGTTCAGTCCACACTCAGTGAGGAAAATTAAGCTCTGTGTCTCTGAGCTCTTGTATCTGAGAAGGAGAGAGAGCAAGCGAGTGAGAGAGAGAGAGGGAGAGAGAGAGATCCCACCTACTGGTTCACTCCTCCAATGCCCTCAGTGCCAGGCCTGGGCCGGGCTGAAGCTGGGAGCCGGAGACGCCATCCTGGCATACAGCAGGTGCTTAATAAATAGTTGTTGACTGAAAGGATGATGTGGGAGTGGAAGAAAAAGTGCAGCCAGGGGCAGTTCTGGTCCAGCTCGGCCGTGACCCCTCAGTGGGAGCCTGGATGCACCCCTTGCCCTGGCTTGGCCTCAGTTTCTCCCAGAGTGAGCAAGATTTCTTCTTCCATCAGACAAGTGCATCCAAGCACCCACCATGCACCACGGTGTCCCAGGCCCCAGACAGACCCAGCACCTGCCTTCCTAGGGTCATGAAGGGTCCTCCCAGCTCCCAGTGCCCCTGCCCTGCCCGCAGGCCCCCGACAGGGGCTGCCATGGACTGATTTGTGTCCCCCAAGTCCATGACCCCCAACGTGATGGTTTCAGAGACGGGACCTTTGGGGAGGGCTGTGGCTGGATGTGGCCTTGGGGGCGGCTTGTCGGGCCGAGGTTGGTGGCTTTATCAGGAGAGGCGAAGGGAGTGATCGCTTCTCGGCCATGTGACGAAGCAGAGAGAAGGCGGCAGCGGCCAGGGAGCGCGTGCTTACAGGGGCTGCTTGCCCCGCCTTCCCAGCCTCCACAGCAGCGATAGATCACGCCCACGCCCACGCCGCTCTGCGGGGCAGTCAGTCTGCCATGTACACCCGGGATGGGTTTCAGGGCCACTGTGACCCCCCAAATCTGTGCATGCTCAGAGCCTAAAACAGGCTGGAGCAGGAGAGGGCACTCGGTACAGCAGTTAAGACGCCATGGGGGACACCCTCATCCCATAGCAGGGTGCCCGGTTCGAGTCCCGGCTCCTCCGCTTCCATTCCTGCTATTGCGCACCCTGGCAGGCAGCAGATGACGGCTCAGGCACTTGGGCCCCTGCCACCCACAGGGGAGCCCCAGATGGAGTTCCAGGCTGCTGGCCCCGCCTGGCCCAGAACTGTCTTTTGGGGCGGCTGGGGAGTGATCGCTCTGTGTCTGTCTCTGTGCGTCTCTCTGCCTTTCAAATGAGATGAAACTAAAAATGCAACAAGATGTTGCGGTGTGTGTAACCACCACACGTCCTCGCATGGCTAAGCTTGCCTCTGGATTAACACCTCACGCAGCGTACAGGCTACGGAGACAGCGCTGTGCTGCCACGCTCAGGGAACAATGACCAGGCAGGTCTGAGTGCGTGCAGTGCAGACCAGTTCTCCCCAAGGATTTTCAATCCCTGGTCGCTCGAATCCGAGGCTGCAGAACGCGTGGACCCAGAGGCCCCAGTGCACCAAGACACGCGCTGGTGGGCCACTGTGAGGACCCCGGGGCTCCCCCATCAGCCGGGACCCTGCAGTGAGTCGGGTGGGGGGGACTTTGCACCTGCTGTTCCTCCAGCCTGGAACTCCTCCCATTCCTCACGTGCATCACTAGCCAGCTCCTCCTGGCCCTTTAGGTCTCAGCTTCAATGCCACTGCCTCCAGGAAGTCCTCCTTGACCCAGAGTCTGGGGCAGGGCCCTCTGCTAGTTCTCACAATTCCCTGGGCTTCTTGCGTGTGGCCACTGTCCACACGGGGCTGGGACTGTTCCTTTGCTGCCTGCCCCCCCCGCCCCGGCATCTCCTGTGAGCACCCGGGCGGGGCCCTGAACATCGTCCTTGCTGGCTCCATTGCTGGGTGGGGCCACACTGCACAGAGGTTGAGCACGTTGCAGTCTCCCAGCTGTGCAGAACACAGGCCCGTCCAACCCCCAAATGTGTGCCCCCCGTCTGTGTCGGGAAGAGCTTCCCACAGTCCACTCCTGAGTCTTTACGAGAAACGCGCCTGCTCACATCTCAGACAGGGGAGCCGAGTAGACCAAAGTCACGCAGGCAACAGGGAGCTGCTGGGACCAGAATCCGAGTCTCCCGGCGCCAGTGAGGGCCAGGCCGAGCCCCTAGTGGGACAAACACCAGGACTCCCCCGGTCTGCTCCGGCCGGCGCCCACCCACTCAGAGCAACCGGCTCAGGCCCAGCAACCATCGGCTACCTGGCGCTGAGGCTGTCCGTGTGCCGAGGCCCTAGGGAGAGAAAAAGCTCCACCGTCCAGATGAGAAAGCTGGGCCCAGGGGTGCCTGCTCCCTGATTTAAGCTCAGCTTCTCTGCATGGGGTGGGAGGGGGAGTGAGGCCGGGACGTGGCAGAGAGTGATGGGGCCCGGACACTTCCACGGGTGGGGGCTCCTCTCTGGGGAGGTGACCCTTGAACTACAATCTGGGGGGCAAGGAGCGGCCACTCAGGGACTGAGGGACACAGGCCTCACTGTGAGAGGTGCGGCACCTGCAGGGGAGAACATCTCGGGTGGGCGGAGCTGGGGATCACCACTGCTGACCCGGGGCTGCTGGGCCAGCCTGGTCCAGGCCAGGGCTGGTGGTGCCTCGGGGCGGACGGCTGAGTCAGGGGCCAGCGCCTGGCCAGGCCTCCGGGCCTGAGGTCTGAGTTAAGGCAGCCGCTGAGGGCGACCGAGCTGGGTTCTGCAGCTGGCGGGGCACCTGTGCTGCTTGCTGCTGACCCCACCCCCCGCACGCCCCCTGGGGGTGTAGGAGGGGACCAGGAGCTGCTCGGCCTCACCCAGGAAGAGGGGACTGGAACTCCCCCAGCTGAGGAGGGAGCCTATGACTGCTGCAGGAACCAGGGGCTGGCCCACCTGTGCTGGGCTGAGGCCTACCATGGGGCCCCGCCCCTCCTGCCCTCCTGGTGGCCCCTCCCAGCTGCCCACTTGCCTCCACCCTGGGTCTTTGGACAAAGACCCACCAGTGGCCCCCTTGGTTGGGGACAGCAAATGAGCAGGCACCATGTGGTCACATGACAAGGCTGTGACACTGCAAGCCAGCCCAAGGGCTCCTGGGAGCTGGAGAGGGGGCCTCTGTCCTGTGTGTGACTCTGACCTTGTCCCCAAAGCCCCCAAGGGGACAGTGCAATGTGAGATTTCTTTGGGATTAAGGAAAACAAACAGCCAAGTTCAAGCCCTGGACCCCCTTGTGTGGCCTGGAGCTGGCCCAGGGCCTGCAGCCCTCAGCTTCCTCACCTGCGGAGCGGGGGTGGGGGTGAACCCCCCAGCAGGCACAGACATGGGGCACAGGAAATCTTGGCCTCCCCCCGGCGCCTGTTTTTGCGGGGCTCAATCTTATTTTTAAGTCCCCACCTGCCCCCGCGTCACTGAACAGCTGTGAGTGCCCAGCATTAGACTTCTCAGAGGCGGGCGTCCGGCCGGGCAGTGAACACGCTGCCCGGGATGCCCACGTCCCACGTCCCCATGCCGGGCTCGGGTCCCGGCTCCTCGGCTTCCGATCCAGCTTCCTGGCTGGCACCTCAGAGGTGGCAGGGATGGCCCAAGGACTGTCACCGACACGGGAGACCCAGAGGACGCTCTGGGCTCCTGGCACTGGCCTGGCCTAGCTCTGATTGTTGCAGGTGCTTAGGGAGTGAGCCAGTGGATGGACGTTCTTGTTCTTTCTCTCTCTCCCTCCCTCCCTCCCTCCACATTTCAAATAAAATGAAAATAAGTACTTTTTTTTTTTTAAAGAAGATCTTTTCTCCCTTTGGTGTCCATAGCATCTGGAAGACAAGGAGACTTCAAGTTTCATGTCTTGAATCCACATTTTCAGAGAACGATAAACTATGCCCCAAGGTCAAAGCCAAAGTTAAACTTGGGACTCTGAGGCGGGCGCCACAGCTCAATAGGCTAGTCCTCTGCCTGTGGCGTTGGCACCCCGGGTTCTAGTCCCAGTCGGGGCGCTGGATTCTGTCCCGGTTGCTCCTCTTCCAGTCCAGCTCTCTGCTGTAGCCCGGGAAGGCAGTGGAGGATGGCCCAGGTGCTTGGGCCCTGCACCCGCATGGGAGACCAGGAGGAAGCACCTGGCTCCTGGCTTTGGATCGGCGCAGCACGCCAGCCGTAGCGGCCATTTGGGGAGTGAACCAAAGGAAAAGGAAGACCTTTCTCTCTGTGTCTCTCTCTCTCTCACTGTCTAACTCTGCCTGTCAAAAACACACACACACACACACACACACACACACACACACAAAACCTTGGGACTCTGAGGCCACGGCTGTGGTAAGAATCGCAGCTGAGGGCACCCGTCCACAGCTGTGAGACGAGCCTGCCCCTCCCCTCTTGGGGCCTCAGCTGCCTGCACAGGCATGGGGGTGGAGTCAGGTGTGCCCCCAGGATCCTTCTCATTCAGTCTGTCTGTCGCCGGTCTAGGGCTCGCATCAGCAGGGCTGCAGCTGGGGCTGTGTCTCACCCGGGCCCGGGCTGGGTCACGCCCCCACACCTGTGCCTGTGCTGCCACCTCTGCCCGGAGCACCTGCAAGTTCAGTCCCCCAGTGGTGCCCTCTGACTCCAGCCCTCTGTGCTAAATCCCTCCTCCCCCATCTTCAGGCCTCTGCTGTTGCTGTCTTTGTGTGAATGTGGTTGGGGGAGTGGGGGTTGGCCCTGCGCTCACCTGTTTTTGTTTTTTAAGAGACACAGAACGCCCATGTGCAGGCTCGCTCTCAGATGCAGCTGCCAGTCCCGGCTGCTCCACTTCCGACCCAGGCCCTGCTAATGTGCCTGAAAGGCAGTGATAATGGCCCAAGCACTTGGGCCGCTGCCACACCTGTGGGAGACCCAGATGGAGCCAAAGCTGAGCCAGGTCCAAGTCTGGGAGCCAGGAGCTCATTGCAGGTCTCCCTCGTGGGCGGTGGGGACCCGGCTGACTGAGCCATCAGCTGCTGCCTCCCCGGTGCGCATGACCAGGAAGCTGGCGTACAGAACCCAGGCGCTCGGGGGTGGGACGCCAGCATCGGCACTGCCAGGCCCCCAGGAGCTCCTTGATGGCCGCGTCTGGGTCTGACCCACGTCTGTGTCCAGCACCGAGCCCGCCCAGTGGGCATAGAGGGAACGGCTGAATGGAGGGACGAACGCTGAGCACCGTCCGAGATGAGCGGCAGCCGGCAGCCCTGCCCTTGTCGCCCACCGATAGCTCCGCACACCTGCCGGAGTCACTAATGCGCGCGCTGCCGGCCGGCCAGCCCATCCATCACGGCGCTCGGGCTCCTGTCCTTAAGGAACATTAGGGAGCAGATGTATCATCGGTGACTGCAGGCACAATAAAGCAGGCACCTCGCAGAATTCAGTGTTCAACTCCTACAGGCCTTAAAAGCACTTTTCAATTATGAATGGCCTGGGGGGAGTCGTTCGTTCTTCGCTTGGGGATGAATAAAGATGGAAACTAATAGCATATCAATATTGTTGCAACTTGGCGGGATTAATCTGTAAGAGTTAAAGTCCTGGCTCCTCCCTGCTGCCTGTCTGCCTGCCTGCTCAGGTGCGCTCCGAGGGCCAAGGGCAAGGTGACCTTCAGCAGCACTGCCGTGGGCCGGGTCGCCTCCCGTCCCCCCGTTGGCCCCTCGGGTGCCTGACCCTCACTGGGTCTCTCCTGTGGCCTCACCCCAGAACATTCTCTGGCCCTGGGCCATTCCTCTTACCCACAAGAGGCCTCCCAGCACCACGATGAGGGGTTAAAAGGGGTCTCTATCCTGCGGCGAGGATTCCTCGAATCCACACGTGTGATAAAATATCGCAGAGCCACCCACACGCACATACGCACACACACACCAAGTACAAGTAAAAGTGGGTAACGGGTGCATGTCTGGATGATGTCTGCAATTTCATGGGCCTTAGAAACGATTTCAGAAGAAGAAATAGTGAAGAAAACACCTGGAAACTATACAAAGCAGCTGCTAGCGAGAGCCAGGGGCAGGGCCTGTCCCGCTGGCGCCCTCGGAGGCCACGCAGCCTCCCACCTCGGGCGCCTTGGGCCGCGTGGATGGAATGATGCTTCCCGCCACCAGAAACGCCGGTGCCACCCAACTCCTAGAACCTGCGACTGTGCCGCGGGCCGGGCCACAGGGAAATGACATGCAGGTGGAACTGGGGTTGCCGCTCTGTGGCCCTGAGAGGGGCGCGCGAGCCCAGATCACCCAGGTGCGCCCAGGGCAGCCCTGCGGTCTGTACGAGCAGAGGAGGCAGGCGCAGGCGCAGGCGCAGGTGCATCGCTCAGAGGGAGCCGAAGTTGCTACGCCGCTGGCCTGGGGTCGGAGGAAAGGGTTCCGAGCCGAGGCCTGGGGCGGCCTCTAGAAACTGGAAGAGGTGAGGACAGCCACTCCTCTCTGGGGCTTCTGCGGGGTGTGTTGTGGTGTGGCAGGGCAAGCTGCTGCCTACGAGGCTGCCAGCTCGTATCTGAGTGCTGTTTCGAGTCCCAGCTCCTCCACTTCTGAGCCAGCCCCCTGCTGAGGCACCTGGGAGGATAGCAGGTAATGGCCCAGGCGCTTGGGCCCCTGCCACACCTGTGGGAGACCCGAATGGAGCTCCTGGCTCCTGGCTTCAGCCTGGCTCAGCCCCAGTTTTTGTGGCTATTGGGGAGTGAACCCGTGGATGGAAGATGTGTGTGTGTGTGTGTGTAAGACTCTGCCTTTCAATTAAATAATAAAATAAATCTTTTAAAAGAAGAAGGGCCTGAGGCCAGCACTGTGGCATAGCAGGTAAAGCCACTGCCTGCAGTGCTGGCATCCCATATGGGCACCGGTTTGAGTCCCAGCTGCTCCACTTCTAATCCAGCTCTCTGCTGTGGCCTGAGAAAAGCAGTAGAAGATGGCCCAAGTGCTTAAGCCCCTGCACCCACGTGGGAAACCCAGAAGAAGCTCCTGGCTCCTGACTTTGGTCCAGCTCCAGCTGTTGTGGCCATCTGGGTAGTGAACCAGAGGATGAAAGAACCCCCTCCCTCCTTCTGCCTCTTTGTAGCTCTGCCTTTCAATGGAGGAGGAGGACGATGAGAAGAATAATAGGGGGAGGAGGAAGAAGAGGAAGAAGAAGAGGAGGAGGAAGAGGAAGAGAAAGGTGGCCCCTAGCGCTGCTGACATCACGATGTCTGTGGTGAGACCCGTCTCGGACTTTTGCCCATGGAACTGTAGGACAATGCATGTGTGTGTTTTGAAGCCATCAAGGTGGGAATCAGTTACAGCAGTGATAGGAAACGGCTGTTCCTGGTAAACAGGCACCCAACCTGAGACTCAGCAATTTCACTCCTAAAGAAAATCTATTTGGTCTGCATTAGGTCACAGCTGTGGTGTGCAGATGGGTCCAAGGCTGTTCCACAGGAGCGTGCTTTGAAAGAATCAAACTAGAAAAAGTCCAAATGTCCATCGGCGGGAGCTGGAGAGATCCACCGGGATGCAATCCTGCAGTGGAATACTATACAGCAGTGAAGAAGGACCACATCACAACCACTGTTGTGTCCCTGCTTCCTGGAACGGGTGGTGTGGCACTCGGCAAAGCAGACAAGGCTCCCGAGCTGTGCTCTGAGCTCCGGTCTGATGCTCCAAGCTCACACAGCGAGCAATGCCGGAGGGGGTTTGACCCTGACTTTGAAACAGAGCCAGACCTCACATGGGAGACTCACAGCTCCACGTGGGAGGCTCGGATGGAGCTCCTGGGTTCTGACTTTGGCCTGGTCTTGCCATTTGGGAACTGAATCAGAAGATGGAAGATCTCGCCTCTCTCTCGGTTTCTCTCTCTCTGTGTCACTTGCCTTTCAAATAATTCAATTAAAATCTTTTTTAAAGATTTATTTATTTATTTCAAAGTCAGAATTACATAGTGGAGAAGGAGAAGCAGAGAGAGAGCAGATTAAAATCTTTAAAAAATTTATTTTTAATTAAGAGGCTATTGTGTAAAATTTTACACCAATAAATTTGTTGACTTAGACGAACTGGAAAAATTCCTCAAGCAAATTAATTACCATAAACTGACAAAAGCAGAAACAGAACATCTGGAAAGTTCTATATATTTTAAAGAAAAATGAACCCTGCCCCCCACCCTACAACCTTTTTAAAGTCCTACACAGAAAATCCAATGGTGAACTCTTCCAAACATACAAGGAAGGAACAATGCCAATCTTACACAAATTGTGCGATATCAAAGTATTGGGACAAAGGAAACCGGCAGGCCCAGCTCTCCCACGGTTAATTCACCCCTCTGGGGCTCAGCCGGCCCTCGGTGAACCGGGCACATGAACACGTGTCCTCCTTGGAAGTATCTGCGCGGGTCGAATGAGATAGAACAAGCCCTGGTCACATACAAGCAGCCCAAATGCACGTGTGTGCGGTTACCTGAGTCGCAGGTGGGGAGAGGACTGGCTGAGTGAGCGGGAAGCTGCTGTGGCATTGGTGGGGGGGGGGTGCTCAGCGGCCACCTGGGGTCCACACCGCATCTGAGCGAGGAGGTTGGAGTCCCACTCCACTTCGGGCCCAGCTTCCTACTGACGCACCTGCGAGGCGGGTTACGGCCGCGTGGAGTCGCTGCTGCCCGTCGGGGAGCCCCGCGGAATTCCGGGCTCCCGGATTCGCCCGGCCCAGCCCCGGCTGCTGCAGGTGTTTGAGGGCTGAGCCAGCAAAATCTCCCTCTCACCCTCTCCGTCTCTGTCACTTTGCCTTTTAGGTAAACACATAACCATTAAAAAAAACAGTTATTATAATTGACTACATTAATAGACTAAAGGAAATAAGGATAAAAATTATATAATCATCTAATATCTATATAAAATCATTTGGTCAAGTTCAATACCCATTCATGTTTTTAAACTTTTAGCACATAATTTTTTTAAAGATGTATTTATTTATTTGAAAGTCAGAGTTACACAGAGAGAGGAGAGGCAGAGAGAGAGGTTCACTCCGCACATGGCCGCAATGGCTGGGGCTGGGCCAGATGAAGCCAGGAGCCTGGAGCTCCATCTGGGTCTCCCGCGTTGGTGGCTCTGCAGCCTTCCCAGGCACAGTAGCCCGGAGCTGGATCAGAAGCAGACAGCAGGGACTCGAACCAGCGCTCCCACAGGGGCTGTGGTTTCACCGACAGTGGCTGAATCTACTGCACCACAACACCAGCCCCAGCACATATTTATTTTTTAAAAGATTTATTTATTTATTTGAATGGCAGAGTTACAGAGAGGCAGCAGCGGGGTATGGGGGGGAGGGGGCTTCCATCCACTGGTTCACTCCTCAAATGGCTACAACGGCTGGAGCTGCGCAGATCCGAAGCCAGGAGTCAGGAGCTTCTTCCGGGTCTCCCACGTGGGTGCAGGGGCCCAAGCACGTGGGCCATCTTCCACTGCTTTCCCAGGCCATAGCAGAGAGCTGGATGGTAAGTGGAGCGGCTGGGACTTGAACCAGTGCCCATGTGGGATGCCGGCACTGCAGGTGGTAGCTTTACCCTTTACACCACAGTGCCACCCCCCACCCCCAGCACATATTTTTAAAAAGAGGGAAGTTCCCTGGAAGATCTCGGCATACACCCACAGCCGACATCCCGCCCAGTGGTCGAACACCGAGAGCCCCCTGCTGAGGTCGGGGGAGCGTGTGGGTGTGTGCCAGCGCTGCTTCTGATCAGCACCGCACAGAAGATTCGAGCCAGAGCAACCAGACAAGAAAAAGAAATCAAAGCCATGAACACTGTAGAGGGAGAAGCAGGGCCAGCGCTGGGGCGCAGCATGTGAGCCACTGACTGTGATGCCGGCGTCCCACATCCGAGTGCAGGTTCGAGTCCCAGCTGCTCCCCTTCCAATCCAGCTCCCTGCCAATGCGCCTGGGAAAGCAGAGGAGGATGGCCTGACTGTTTGGATTCCTGTCACCCATGTGGATGGAAATTCTAGGCTCCTGGCTTCAGCCTGGCCCAGCCTTAGCTGTTGCAGGCATTTGGATAATGAACAAGTGGATGCAAGTTTCTCTCTATGTGTGTGTGTGTGTGTGGGTGCATCACTCTGCCTTCCAAATAAATAAATCATAAAAAGAAAAAAAGAGGAGAGGTGGTCTGTGGCATAGTGTGTAAAGCTGCCACCTGCAGTGCCGGCATCCCACATGGGCGCCGGTTCAAGTCCCAGCTGCTCCACTTCCGATCCAGCTCTCTGTTGTGGCCTGGGAAAACAGTAGAAGATGGCCCAAGTCCTTGGGCCCCTGCACCCACGTGGGAGACCTGGAAGAAGCTCCTGGCTCCTGGCTTTGGATCTGCGCAGCTCCAGCCGTTGTGGCCAATTGGGGAGTGGACCAGTGGATGGAAGACCTCTCTCTCTCTGTCTCTCTCTCTGCCTCTCTCTCTCTCTCTCTTTTTCTGCCTGTCTCTCTGTAACTCTACCTTTCAGATAAATAAATCAATCTTTAAAAGAGGCCAAGGATGCAGACTCACGAAGCCGCCTGGCGAAGAGCAGAGTGGGAGACCTCGAGCCACCTCCGATCCGGGCTGCGACAAGTCCAGCGGGACCAGGGCGGTGTCAGTGCAAGGCCGAAGCCATCAACGAAGCAGAAAAGCAAGGCCCGTTCCACGTTTCGCTCCCCTGGGTGTGTGCACTGGGGCTTTCACCCCGTGGGCAGCCCAGGGTGGCAGAAGGGCTTCCGCTGGGAGCGCTGGACTCCGTCGCGGGCGTCGGGAATGCTTCCTTGATGGAATAGGCATGGGACCCGAAGACAAAACAGACAGCGCACGTGCAGAGACCCTGGGGTGGAGGACAGTCAGCCCATTCAAGAAGCTGGGGGAAGGCTCGCGCGGCCGGAACGCTGCAAGGGGAAGGGTCCAGAGAGCTGCAGTCAGAGAGGTGAAAGGTCAGCCTGGCCCCGGACCCCAAGAAACAGTACTACCCCATTCTACGTCCTGAGTCCCTGCTCCGTGCCCCGTGGATGGCAGTGGAAGGTGCACACAGGTATGGGCGGGCGCCCGGGATGGCAGAGCTGGGACAGGGAGCCGGGCTGGGGACTCCTTGTCGCTTCAGACTTCACTGCACTGCCCCTCCCTTCCTCTCACCTTAAATACAGAAAAACCGACTCACAAGCAACTTCGCTCCGCACACAAGACTGTCGGCAGTGCCACATGGTCCTCTTGTCCCCCCGCCAGGGTCCACAGCAGCGGCCCGGGCCTGGCCCCTGCACATCTGTCCCCCAGCTCCTGACTCGGGCCTGGGAGCCAAGAGCGACTGGCAGGTGACACACAAGACATGGTCGCAGCAGACCTGCACTCGACCCCGGGCCATTCCCGGGGCTGCAAAGTAAGCGTGCAAGCCTCCCGCCTCCAAGGGTTCCGGGAAGAAAATGCAGGATGATACATGCAAAGTGCCTGGCAGAACCTCAGAGCCTCAGTTTTCTCATCTATGAAATGGATACGTGGCCAGTGCCGCGGCTCACTAGGCTAATTCTCCACCTGCGGTGCCAGCACTCCGGGTTCTAGTCCCAGTCGGGGCGCCGGATTCTGTCCCGGTCGCTCCTCTTCCAGGCCAGCTCTCTGCTGTGGCCAGGGAGTGCAGTGGAGGATGGCCCAAGTGCTTGGGCCCTGCACCTACATGGGAGACCAAGAGGAAGCACCTGGCTCCTGGCTTCGGATCGGTGCAGCGCACGGGCCATAGCGGCCATTTTGGGGGTGAACCAAAGGAAAAGGAAGACCTTTCTCTCTGTCTCTCTCTCTCACTGTCTAACTCTGCCTGTAAAAAAAAAAAAAAAATGGACAGGTAAGTGGGTAATTCTGGGTGTGTCTCAGTGGGGACTTCTGTAGTCTACCTTGTGTACGTGTCGATGATGGTCAAACCCGCCCAGCGGGCACGTGCTGTTTTGTCACTTCCATGCAAGGGTTCTGACCTCCAGCCCGGGTCACCAGAGCTTAAGCGGGCACTGCCTGGAAAGCACCGCGCATGGCACCAGGTTCTGAGAAGTCAGATTCTTCCACTCCGCGGTAAGCAGGGGCTCGAGCTGCTCCCGGCCCCGGCGTTGGCCTCTGTGGCCCTGGGCATCGGCCCACTCAGCCTGCAGGCTCCTGCCCTCCCCATCAGCAGGTGACTTTTCAGAGACATTCAAACGTCCCTAACACCCAAAACACGGCCCCTCCCCCACCACGACCTGTGCCACTACTCCTGCCGCAGCTTCCTCCTGTACAGCGCTTCTGCCTGGAGCCCCTGGCCTGGCTCCAAAATTTCGTGCCTTGGGATGGGCGCTGTGGCACAGTGGGTTACGCTGCTGCCTGCGATGCTCATCCCACATCAGAGCACCTGTTCCGGTTCTGACTCTTCTGCTCCTCACCCAGCTCCGTGCTCATGCACCTGGGAAGGCAGCAGAAGATGGCCCCGTGCTTGGGTCCCTGACACCCTCGTGGGAGACCTGGATGGGGTTCCTGGCCCTGGTTTCGACCGCCGTCGCCCTGCTGCCCCCTGAGCCACTGTCAGCCCTGGTCCGCGTGCTCTCGGAGGCTTGCAGGAGCCAGCACACACCTCTGTCTCCTGAGTGTTGGGTGCAGCTCTGATCCCTGCCAGCATCGCTCTGTAACCAGGGCGCAGCCTCCTTCTAGAACACCCACGCTCTTCTGGAGGAGTGAGTGAGATGACATGGATCGCACAGTGCCGCAGAGCTCCGCCCGTGGCCCCGGTCACTCACACTCACACCTCGCTGGCCAGAGCAGGCCCCAGGCTGAGCTGCTGTCACTGAGGCAGGAGCGGGCAGCCCTCCCATGGGGAGCACAGCAGGCAGCTGGGAACCGTAACCCACCCAGCTCCAGCCCACCTGCCACTTGGGACCAAAGGAGCTGCCGAAACATAAACCCAGTTATCATGCCCCCGGGCCAAACTCCTGCCAGGTCTGGCCCTGCCTCCCTCCCCCCTCCCTCCCCACTCCTCCCCCGCCTACACACTGGGCTCAGCAATGAGCCAGCTCCTTTCTTTCACAGGGCCTTTGCACATGCCACTCCCTCGGCTCTAATCAACAGTTTAATCCAGCTCTGTCCTGGGTCTGGTCTTTCCCATTTTTTAGGGCTCAGCTTAGCTGCTGACCTCGTGTTATTCCCGCACAACCCTGCCCCCCACACTCTTCCTGACAACCGTCTGCGGTTATCCTTCATGGCAGCTTCTGGCTGGCTGCACGTTCCTTCCCCACTCAGCAGAACACAGGCTTCCCGGGGTGCCTGGGGGTGGGGTTCGTCAGGTTCATGTGAGTAAAGTGAAATACCTGAGCCTGGGAAAACTCACAAAGAGCTTATGGTGGCTCTCAGCTCTGGAGGGGCCGCCTCAGGGGACGGCCGTCTTGCTGTCACGGGTGTCGCATGGTAAGGGGGGGGCACCTGCAGGTGTGCATCTTCCGGCCTCGTGCACCTGCCAGGTTCACTCGCTGAGCCGCCACCAGTGATTTGACAGCATCCCAAAAGACCCCGCCCCACCCACCGCAGCCCCAGCACCCGTCCACGCCCAGCACCTCCTGGTGGGGATGGGCTTGCAACACGCGGCCCCCGGGGACGCACTCCAGGCTGGTTGTGGTCCTGGACTTAGCGCTGAGGAAACAGGCTCAGGTCTGCACAGCACGGCGGAGCCACTCACGGGGAGCACCGGGGTTTGTGAGCCAGAGACGAGCTCCAAGCGGCGCCTGCCTGGGCCGATCTGCGAGCCCCGTGCTTGCTTCAGAAGCGAGGAGGCACGGGGTCGTGGCCTCCGAAAGCCCCGAGTCTTTGGTCTTTAGACCAAAAAAAAATCAAAGTCACAGAGAAGGGGAGGGAAAGTCACAGAGAAGGGGAGGGAAAGACAGAGACAGAGACAGAGAAAGAGACTTAGAGAGGGAAAGGGAGGGAGGTCTTCCATCTGCTGGTTCACTCCCTACGTGGCCACAATGGCCGGAGCTGGGCCAGGCTGAAGCTGGGAGCCAGGAACTCCATCCGGGTCTCCCACACGGGTGCAGGGGGCCAAGGACTTGGGCCGTCTTCCGCGGCTTTCCCAGGCAGCACAGCCGGGAGCTGGATCAGAAGCAGGACAGCTGGGACTCAGACCCGTGCTTTGATATGGGTATCAGGGTCACAGGTGGTGGCTTAACCCGCTGCACCACAATGCTGGCCCGAGGCTGTCGGCTTTACACACAGGGCCCAGAGGTCACGAGCCAAGTGTGTGGTTGCCCGGAGAAGCTGGGAGAAGCCAAGACACAGGTTCTCCCTCGAGCCCCCGGCAGGATCGCGCTCCTGCCGACAGCTTGACCTCAGTACCGCGAGCCTTTGGACCTGTGTGTGTGGCTGAAAGGCCGTGAGCCGGGGGCACTTGGGCACAGTAGCCCCTCCTCCTCTCCTGGGAGTCTCTTCTGTGTCCCCCAAGTACCCCCTGGCCTCAGGGACCCGGTCAATGCAGTGTGGTATACAGCAGACATGTAATAATGGCTCTGTGGTCCAGTGGCAGGAGTGAAGCCAAGAGGAGAGCCCGCTGGGTAAGAGCAGGGGCAGGGTGCTTCTGGAGAGGTGCCCAGCCCCCGCCCCTGGGGCCTACCACGCGGGCAGGGTCCCCAGCCTAGGCCCAGCGCGCCCGCCGTCCACGGGCAAAGGCGAGACCCAGACAGAGCGGAGGACCTGGCCAAGGCCGCCCGGCCTGGCGCCCAAACGGCTGAGAGATGACGCCCCCTGATCCTGCGCAGTCCCAGGCGCCCAGCCAGCCCTGTCCCACCTCAAGATGCCACTCACCCGGGGACTGGGGGTGACAGAGCCCCTGACAGCAGGGAGGAGGAGGGACGTGGAGCCGAGCGAAGCGAGTCCCTGACCCAGAGGCCCTCGGACGGCGGCTGCGTCCCACTCGGCTCCTGCGGCCCCTCCCTGCATCTGCAGGCGCTCCTGCCTCAGGCCTGCCTCACTGCTGCCCCCCACCCCCCACCGGCCCTGTGGCTGCCCTGGCAGCTGGCGGCTCTGCAGGGTGTGACTCGGGCGGGGGGTGGGGCTGCAGCGCCCAGCCCACTCCCCCGCAACAGGGGCTGCCCACCCTGTGCTGACTTTCTGACTTTGCCCCGGGGTCCTGATCCCAAAACTGGGGCAGGAGAAGTCGGGGCTCAGGCTCCTCAGTGCCAGAAGGGAACTGGGCCCCGATGCCTGAGTGTGTCCTGCCCCGACTCCCCGTCAGCGCCCACCCTGGCCCTCCTCCCAGACCTGCTGGGACCTCCGCCTGCCTGGACCCCCAGACTTTGGCCATGAGCCCTGCAGGCCAGCCCAGACTTTCTCCCAAGGCCTCCAAAGCATCCAAGCTTCTCCCAACCCCCCAGAGTCTTGGTGGCCTTCAGCAACAGGGACTGTCTGCTCCCCAGACCACTCCCTAGCCATCTGTGGTTCACCTACAAAGAAGTGAATCCCAACCCAAAAACCAGTGCACAGAGAGGGCCAGCGATAGCCTGGCCGCCACACAGCAAAAGCATGCAGCCCCCAGATTCGACATCATCTCCCACTGGGACTGCTCTTCCGCACCCCTCCCTCTGCTCAGCACCTCCCCCACCCCCACCCCGACAGCCTGAAGGGCAGGGAGAGCAGCCAGCCCCGCTGACCCAGGCCAAGACCACAGCGATGCTATTCTTTCCTCGAGTGAGCTCCGCCCACCCGGCGCCCGATTTAGCCGTTTAATGCAGCCAGCCCTGCTCCGTCCCTGCCTCTGAGATTAGCTCTGGAACGGGGCTTTGAACGCCTGCCCAGAGACACTCAGCTTAAAACACCGGGAACCAGAAAAAAAATCGACCACATTTAATGGAGCCGTCAGCGGGTGGGTCTGAACCGTCCATTATGCGGGCCTGTCCGCCTAGGGAGCCCGGCCACGTGGCCGCCCGACCACAGCATTAAGGCGACATTAGCCCACAGGCCAGGCTCCGGGCGGAGCTGCCAGAGGCCCCGGCCCCAGAGGCCTGCCTGTCCCGCCCCTCCGGGCCCAGGGCCGCAGGGGACTCCACGAGGACTCCTGTCTGTGCTCCGTTGCAGTAGCGACAGCATCAGGGCGGCTCCCTGGCTAACGCCTTGGCTGCCATGAGCTTTCTGCTTTCCTTCTGCTTCCTAAAACATCACCTTCACTCGGGGCCAGCAGGCGGGGCACAGCGGCTTAGGACGCCGGCACCCACACCAGATCGAGCCCCAGTTGCTCTGCATCCAATCCAGCTCCCTACTAATGCACCTGAGATGGCTCAAACGTTTGGGTCCCTGCCACCCATGTGGGACACCCGGATGGAGTTTCAGGTTCCTGGTTTCAGCCTGGCCAAGCCTTGGCCGTTGTGGCCATTTAGAGTAAACCAGCAGATGGAAACCTGTGTGTGTGTGTGTGTGTGTGTGTGTGTACTGCTCTGCCTTTCAAGTAAACAAATGTTTTTAAAAAAAAGAATCCCTTCCCTATTGTCACCCAAGTTGCTCTCTAGCGCCCTCTCTCGAGAGGCGTTCCCGGAGCCTGCAGTCTCCTGGGGTGGAGGAGGCTCAGTGGCCAGCAGGTGCAGCTCCCTCTTGGAGGGCCACGGGCCTGAGTGCTCTGAGAAGTCGTGCGTTTGGGAGAGATTTTCTTCATCCACTGCCCAGGCTCATTCAAGGACATAGCGCCCCCACCCCCGCCCCGCCTTGGCAGAACTCCCACACCACGCTGATGTCCTTTGGGAAAATGACACTTTGGGGGTTGGAGTGCCCCTCCTCCCATGGGTCTGGGAAGGATACAAGGGTGACTGTGCTCCCCAGTCACAGGCCCACCCAGAATCGAGGCAGGGAGCCCAGATCGGCCTCCTGATGCCAGCAGGGGCCAGTGCCACGTAGTTGGGGGTGGGGAGTGTTCTCCATCCCGCCCCAGCCCCATGCTGGCACAAGGCTTCCAACACTGACACGGCTGCTCCCTGGAGCTTCCTTCTCCACGTCCCTGGACTGGCAGAAGCCCCATGCCCACCAGCACTGGCGAGAGGCCTGGCTTCTGCTCCCGCTCTCTCAGTGGCCCGAGGAAGAGACTGACCGTCCAAGTGACGGAGCACTGGGCTGCGTGCACCCATGCCTCCTGCTGCCCTTCCACGGAGCTCGGCTGACTGGGAAGTGTCCCAAGGTCCCACCAGCTGCTCTGGGCCAGGTGCTGGAGCCCTGGTCACCCCCATTCTGCAAAGCCATAGTTGTCCCATGGAAGACGGCTCTGAGCACCGGGGGCTGCAGCCTTCAGGGCAGAAGAGCAATGTGGGAGCCACGGATCTCCCAGACATGAGAGAGGAAAGCGGAGGGGACCTCAACTGTCCTTTTATGCGAAACATCTGAAGCCGCGCATCGTGTTTTGCAAAGCCCCTAGAACGATGCCCTTCCCACCTGTTCTCCTCACCTGTGGCCATGACCTCCACGGCCATGACCTCCACATCCCCTGCTTTGATCCTGGGAGGAGGGGCTGAGATGCCAGTGGAGGGGACAGGATGTGACTTTGGAGGCCACGTGGCCATCTTGTGGTGCTCCCTCTTGGCACCCGGGTACGGTGCTCTCTGGGGGCCCTAGGCCTGGTGGAGCGACCACAGGTAGCAGGCCCTGTAGAGGCTCCCAGTGGGCCCCGGCCGTGACTGTCGGACACAAGGTTGAAGAATGACGATTCAAGATGATTCCAGCCTCACTCTGACCACAGCTGCGTGAGACACCTGAGCAAGAACCGCCCAGCAGAGCCCCGTCAGTGTTCAGAACACAGCGGCCACAAGGAATGGGCTGTGTCAGGCAGCGACAGCGAACCAGAGCCCGGGGCAAGCAGCTTCCTGCCAAGGAGACTCGCGGGGGGAGGCGGCCCCGCCACACCCCGGCTCGGCTGTGCTGACTGCAGGCTGCCCGTCCCGTCGCCAGGCTCCACACCAGGAGCCCGAAGCACTACAAGGCCCATGTCCCTGTCAGGCCTGGGCTGGGGAGGCTGCTGCCGGCCTTGGCACCTTGCAACACCTGGGAAAGTTATTTCCTGAAAACCGAGGCAATGGGACTACAGGATGGCTCTCGGTTAGTGCCAGTGTATCAACCCGTGCGCGCCAACTATGGGGAACGGCACACAGCACGAGACATTAACAAGGCTGGGGACACCCAGGAACGCTCTGCACACTCTTCAGAATAACTCTGCAGATCCAAGGCTGTTCTAAAATAGCAAGTGTAGACAAACAACCCACTTCTGGCTCAGACTAACTCCCCGGACTGAGTGTCTTCCAGACGCTGCTGTCGGACGCCTGTTCCTGTAGCACTCAGTACACTCCTGCCAGGCGCGTCTCATGAGCCTTATTTGACAGCTAAGGAAGCAGAAGCTCAGAGAGGTTGCCTGCCTTGCCCAAGGGTGCACAGCCAGGATTTGGGGCAGATCTCACTGTCTTCCCTCCCCAGGTCACCTCCTCTCTCTCCTGGGCTGTGGGGTGGGGTGGCCCATGGGGAACCTGCGTCCCGACTCTGCCTGTCACTAGGTGTGTCTCTGTGAGCAGCTCTCTGTAGCTCCCTGAACTCAGTTTCCTCATCTGTGAAATGGGTTGCAGATGTAGGGTCATCGAGAGCAGAAGGATCCAGGTAGGCCCCACCCCTGGAGGATGATTGATGTCCACTGAGCAAAGCAGGCAGCTAAAACGCAGAGCAGTTCAGTGACAAAGCCAGCCCGGCGTCCTTCCAGCCATCTCCACCTGGGATGCTGTGGCTCTGTGATCATTCAGGTGTGGCCATGTCCCTTGGGCAGATGTCCCCACTCCCACCCCGACCTCGGCACAAGAAGGTTCCCCGTGTGGCTGAGTTGCCTGCAGGAGAAGCACCTGCTGGGGCGCCCTGGAGAAGCCTCTGCCCGTCCTCCTTTGCAGCCTTCAGCAAACGCTGACCCCCAGCCCAGGTTCCGCCTCTCTGCACTGGGCCTGGGGGCTGACCTGCGTGGTCCACACTCTGAGCCCCCACTGGGTCCGGCCAGTGGGCACCTGCAGCAGGAGACAGAGGGGGGTGGAGCAAGGTGCCCATGGAGGCCGGCACACAGCCCGCAGGCCCGGACAGCTGGGAGGGCACTGGACAGCCTGTGTCGCCCCCTCGGGCGAGGCTTGGGGGCCCAGAGAGGGGGCGTGAGCTGCCCAAGGTCCCCCAGCGGGGAGGGCACTAATCCACCATCATGCCGACACCTGGGGGCAGGAGGGAGGGGCGCTCCGCCCATTCCAGCTCCCCCAGCATGGAAAGTGCCCCTCCCTGGCCCCCACATTTGGACAAGGGTTCAGACCCAGCACCCAACTCCAGCTCCACACCAGGTTGAAGGGTGGGGACACACCTCGGCGTTGCTGCGTGTGCCCCCGGGCAGGGGACTCAGCTGCCTGTGCCTCAGTTTCCCCTCTGAAAAGCGGGGATACCAGGCAGTGAGTTCCCCTTGCAAAACGCCAAAGCTGCGAGTGGCCCTCCATGAACCTCAGCCATCCCCATGCTGCACGCCAAGCCCAGGGCCTGGCCACACTGGGAAAGCTCTGGAGCCCCACCCGGTCCCCCTGCCAGGACACGGACGAGGGGACAGGGCCCTTCTGCTGGGTTCCTTCGGCTCGGCTCCCTGCCCAGCCCTGGGCGTGGGAGGTGTGCTGAGGTGCCGCCCGTTCTCTCCTCTGGGGCCGCGTCCACAGCACAGGCAGCGGCCGCAGCTTCTGGAAGTTGCGAGTCCGGCCAGGCCCTCTCTGTCCCCATTGGCTTCCCGAGCCGAGGCCACCATCCTGCTGCTTCCTGTGGTCCAGGCGGGGAGGCGTCCACTGAGCACTCCTTTGCCGAGCTGTTGCCGGAGACAGACCCCGCACGGGGCCCCGAGGAGACAGAACGTGGGCTGCAGAGCAGACGGGAAGAGGCAGCCGGCAAGCTCGGAGCCCCTGCCCGGCCGGGGCCTGCGGGCGTGCGGAGCGCCAGCTCAGCCGTCCTATGCTTCGGGGTTGACCAGAAGCTTTCAGTGCGCAGGTATTCACTGAGCGCCGACTGTGAACCGAGCCGGATTCTAGGTGCTGGGGACCTGGCAGTGAGGGCCCTGGGCTGGCCTTCCAGGGAGGGGAGGTTTCCATCAAGGTGCGGGTGCTGGTGAGCCTGAGGAGGAGGACTGCGGAGCTGGGGGAGGGGGCAGCAGCCAGGATCTGAACAGAGGGAGGAGGAACCGTGGGGGTGTCTGGGGGAGGAGCGTCCCAGGCCGAGGGCACAGGCACAGGGGGACAGTGTCACCGTGCACCGCCGGGGTGGGTGTGAAACGGGGAGTGAGGCAGGGATGGGAAGAGGGAGAGGGAGAGGGTGCTGGCTGTGGCCTCGCCCTGCCAGGAGACTGGATCTTCCAGAGGCCATGGGCGCTATGGGAGGAGCTGGGAAAAGGGTGTGCCTCTCCTGTTGGAGCCCCAGCCCTGCCAGCCCAGGCATCCTCGCCTCGCCGCCCAGACCTGGCACTGGCTCCGGCAGTGCAGCTGAGCCTCCCAGCCTACCCACAGCGGTTGCCCGGCGGCTCTGAGCACCACACAGGACAGGGGCAGGCCGAGACACTGCATTTCTGGGGCACACCCAGAGGTCTGGGGTGATGCACTCCCCTACCCACAACTCCCTGCACAGGTCAGAGCAGCCCCTGGCTGTCCCCACCATGGGCTCCCCAGGAGGACCCTGCCAGCTTCCCAACACAGCAGGTGCACCTTGCCTTTGGGTGTCAGGGGCGGAGGCATTGGTCTCCCCACACAGTGCCCGGTGCCCCCCTCCCAGAGCTGCTTAAAGCATCCACTCCATTTTGGCTCCTCACCCCCGCCCCCACCCCACCGCTACCCCCAGGGAGGCCTGAGGCCTCTTTTAAAGAAGCCGCACTCCGGAGCCCAGCAGGTCCCCAAGGCTGGCAGAGCCAGCTCCCCCCGGCGCTTGGGTCTCGGGCTGCAGCTGCCAGGCCGGGGGGCCCTGCGCTAATCCCGCCGGAGGCCCGACCCCGGGCTCCTTTGCTTCAGACATGACCTTTGATTTCTCGGGTAGAGTGTAAATTACATGTCGCCAGCATAAAATATTAAATCCAATTTATACTTAATTATTGATGCTATTATGTATTCCATAGTAATGGCAGCAGGAGCCCCAGCCCCCGCCCCGCCCAGTAAATAGCTTTTTTGCATTAGAGGCTGCTTGAGGTAAGAACGCTCGCCTCGCTCCTTCTGCCCCGCGTGATTGATGATGATGGGGGAAGTTCGCAAATAGTCTTCCAGAAATATCCCTCCGCCCGCCCGTAGCCCCGCGCTAATTATCGGGCCGGCCGGGCGGATGCAGCGCTGCCCACCGCCACTTAGGGCGGGCGGCCGCGGGCTGGGGAGCCGGGGACGGTTTAAGCGGAGCCGGGCTGAGTGGGTCCGCAGAGAGCACCGGGCACCGCAGCGCTGCGCGCGGGCTCGAAGTCACGTGGCGCCGTCGCACGCATGGTGGTGGGGGGGGGGGGCGGCGGTGGTTGGTTTTTATTTTTTTTTATTGAAACATGAATAATTCCGGTTTCTTGTAAAATATTCATGGTTCCTGTTGCCATCCTCAAACCCACTCTCGGCCGCTGCTTTTAATTTCCAGCTCGGCCCGCGCAGCCCTCGGCCGCCGACCACCCATGCCCGGCTCCTGGGCAGCTTTATTAAGTGGAGGTAACAGTGGCCGTGGGGTGGTCAGGAAAACAGAGCTCAGGGCTTCTCTGCAGCCACGGGTCGCCAGGCAGGAGGGCCCCGGCCAGCGAGCGCTTCTCCAGCTGAGTGGCCCTGGGAGGCAGTGGCATGGCTGGCACGGGAGGGCTGGGGGAGCCGAGGCAGGGTGAGGAGGACGGAAAAGGCCATGTGGGTGGCGGGGTGGCGGGGTGGCCGGGCATAGCCCAGGGCAGGCAACAGCGGAGAGAAGGCTCTGTGGAGAGAAGACTCCAAGCAGCTGTGTCATGACCTTGGCAAGTGGCTGCAACCTTGGGCCTCAGTCTCCCTCTCTGGAAAATGGGTCCTTCCAGGCAGAAGGCCCAGGGGTGTCACAGGGTGGGAAGACCTCTGGGAGCCTAAATGTCTGGTGCCTTCTCTGAAACAGACGAGGGGCAGGTGACCGCCCGGGTCCCTCTGTCACTCCTTGTGAGTCAGATTCTGCCCTGGACCCGAACTTGAGTTCTGAAGCTCACATTCTGCAAAAACAGAGCTCATATCTGGGGCACAGAGAGGGAGAGGGAGAGGGAGAGGGAGAGGGAGAGGGAGAGGGAGAGGGAGAGGGAGAGGGAGAGGGAGAGAGCCGCGACTGAAAGACTGGCTGCTGACCCGGCGGAGAGCCTGCCCCCACCCCCACCAGGGTCCCTCTGCCCGGGGGCACATGCAGGTCCACTCAGGAGCACCCCCAGATTTCCTGGAGACTCTGCAGACTGGAGCTGCCCACAAGCAGCCACGTGGCTCCCAGAATGTCGGCCCTGGAAGGGACCTCAGCAGTCAGCCTCCTCTGCCCCACGGTTTCGTGGGTGACGGACAGAAGCCCAGAGAGGCCAAGTGACTTGCCCACGTCTGCACAGACACAGACAGAACCACAGCCACAGCCCTGTACCCTGCAGATCTCCGAGCTGCCCCCACCTGGTGCCGCGGGGCGGGGAGCCGACCGAGAGGCCGCACACATCTGGACGACAGAGCCCCTGTCACTGCAGCCAGAGGCGGCCCTACCACTTGTGTGCGTTTCCCGAGCCACGGACCGCTCCCCACGCACATGGCTCTCATCACCACGGCGTGCAGCCCAGCTGGGTGCCCTCAGATTCAAACTGCAGGTGTCGGTGCCCAGATGCACCGGGTGAACCCCTGCGGTCCCAAGCCTGGGCATCGACACTGGCTGCAGGGCCCGGGCAGCACCAGGAGCACCAGGGTTCCCAGGGCGGCAGCAGCTCTTTGGAGCTCCGGGAAGCAGGCAAGGATGTGACTGTCTCACCTGCCCCAAGGACGGGGGGGGGGGGGGCACAAAGCCGGAGACGGTGCAGAAGCCCTGGAGCGTAAGTCCTCAGTATTCCTGCCGGCTCCGGGGGTGGCTTCTTCTCCTTGACCCCAAGTTCAAGTATAAGGTGTTGTCAGCAAGCGTGCAAAGCACAAACAGAACCCGCTGTCATCCCCGCAGCACTGCCCTGACTCCGCCCACGTGCACCTGCACCGTGTTCCTGAGAGCTTAGCCTGAGCTGCCCTTCCCACTTTCTTGTCCTCATCTGAATGCAGACCCCACAGGACCTGCCTTCCCTCTGGTCCGCGTGGTTCACTAGACGCGACAGCTCGCTGCCAGTGCTGGAGAACTCTTTTTTCTTCCTCTCCCTGGGCCTCGGTTTCCCCTCTGGGCCAGGGCCCGTGCAGGGCGGCTTCCAGACTGTGAGGCCCTGCGGAGAGCCTCTGGTTTCCTGTTGATGCTGCCAATCAGAAATCCTAGGGGCTGCCTCCCTCCTGTGGTCAGTGGCAGGCCTTGGCCTGTGCATGAAGCAGCGGGGGGGAGATCTCTCTCTCTCCCTCTCTCTCTCTCTCCTCTGTCTGTTCCCCCTTCACTCTGCTTTGCAAATAAAAATAGACATTCCTGGGCCCCTCCTGGGAAACTCTGCAAATCTGGAAAGCAGTGGCCCCAGCCCGCCAGCCCGAGTTAGCTTTGATCAGGGGAATAGACTGTATCTAAGGACCTGATCTATGACAGAGGAAAAGCGCAACCGCAGGTGACACGGGATACAGAGCCAGTGGCCCCGGCCGAAGGAGGCCCAAAGCTGCACCTGCTCCAAGTAGGAAGGGAGCTGGGGCCCAGCAAGAACCTGAGCTTATGGGGTGCAGCTGAGACATCCTACAAGTGTGCGGTCTGGCCCTGACGTTGGCGCTGTCCCTGCCATGCTGTGCTGAGTGGTCCCCCGCTCCCCCCACCCTGCAGGAAATGCCCGCTACCCAGCACCTGTGCAGGCGAGCCTTGGGAGGATGAAGGCAGAGGGTGCTGTCCATGGTGGGGCACCTGCTCTCCGGCTCCTGCTCTCTTCCTCCCTCATCATCCCCCCACCCCCACCCCGGGCACAAGACTTCTGTCCTCACGGTAGCCTCATGCTCCATGATGGCTGCTGGTGCTTCAGCCATCAAATCTGCAGTCCAGGTATGAGGAAGGAAGTCGAGGAAGGGCAGAAGTGGGGGACCCCAGCTGCCCGAACCGCCTTTAAGAGATTCCAAATCACCCCACCCGGCAACATCCACTGGGCCACAAACGTAGTCACCTGGTCCCGTCTGCTACCAGATGGATGTGAGAAATGACCTCTGAATAGACACAGGGCTGCCGTGGGGAAGACTGAGGTGGGTCACTGAGGAAGGAGGAGGCGACCAGCAGCCTCTGGGGTCTCCTAAGGGCACTGGTTTGAGACCCGGCTGCTCCACTTCCGATGCAGCTCCCTGCTAATTGGCCTGGGAAAGCAGCGGAGGACGGCCCAAGTGCTTGGCCCCTGCACCCACGCGCCTTCCACCTGCAGTGAACGAAGCCCCGCATGAATGGTCCTGGCACGGAGAGGTGGACGGCGCAAGCCGAGCCGAAGCCCACCTGGGGGAGCAATGTGGAAACCAAGTCTGGGGGAATGGGGAGTTCGCAAGCGCCCAAGTGAGGGAGGGACCCTCGGGGGGGGAGGGCCCAGGGGCACCAGAAGAGACAGGAAGAGGGGAGTCGCTGAAGGATCTCAAGCAAACGGGGGTTCAGCTGGCGCATCCCACTGCAGGGAGAGAGGGGCCCGTGGCGGGGGGGGGGTGCCCACAGGGCACACTCCTTGGGCGGCTGTCACACCCGTTCTTGCCAACCCCTCGCCCGGTCGTCATGGCATCAAAAGCGGAATGAAGTCAGGTGGGCAAGTCTGTGTTCCCAGAAGCACCGCTTTCAACTGCTGCGGTCGGTTCTAGAACGTTCCATGTCTCACAGTCGGTCAGTGATTTCCCAGGGTTGGGCTATTCCTCTTTTTCGAAAATGATGCAAAAGTCCCTTATCCGGCCCCGACCCCGGCCAGCCTCCTCCTGCGTCCCTGGTTGTCGGGCCCTCGGGGTGACGCCGGCAGTCCCGGAATCATTTCCGAGGTTTGCGTGGGGCTGGAAGACCTGAATTCCCACAGTGGCCTCGCCTCTCTGCGGCTGCCATTTCTTCGTCACCATATTTGGTCTTTTGAGTTGCCAAGAAATCATGTAGAAAAAAGCCAGTGTGGTTTGGGTTAAGCCCTAACAGGGTGTAGACAGCAGCCAAACTACTTCCTCCTTCCTCTGAGGTTTCTGCTGCCACTCAGCCCAGAGCAGGCCTGGGAGGGCTCTCTCTGCAGCCCCCACTGCAGCAGCCCCCACCTGCCACCCGGAACCACGCCCTGACGCTGGGAGAAATCGGCCGAGCACTGGCTATGGAGGCCATCGGGAGACGGGAAGGAACAGAGGTGCTCACAGGAGCAGCCCAGCAGAGCACGGCCAAAAGAGACCAGGAAGTCAGAGCGAGCAGGAGCCCTGCAGAGGGCAAGGGGGCCCGCATGTCCATCTTGAGAGGCTGAGCGTATTAAAAAGTGGGGGTGTGGGGCGCTGTGGTGTAGCAGGTTAAGCTGCCGTCTGTAGCACTGGCATCCCATTTGGGCACTGGTTTGAGTCCCTGCTGCTCCACTTTCCATCCGGCTCCCTGCTAATGCGTCTGGAAAAGCAGCAGAAGATGGCCCTAATCCCTGGGCCCCTGCACCCATGAGGGAGACCTGACTGAAGCTTCTGGCTCCTGGCTTCCACCTGGCCCACCTGGCCCAGCCCCGGTCACTATGACCATTTGGGAAGTGAATCAGCAGATAGAAGATTCTCTCTCTCTCTCTCTCTCTCTCTCTCTCTCTCCCTGTCTCTCCCTCTGTCTGTAATTGTGCCTCTAAATAAATAAACAAACAATGCTTTTTATTTAAAAAAAAATGGGAGAAGAAGGCAACAGCATGTTGCAAATGTCAAGGTCTGTTTCAAACATTTGCAGGCAGCTGAGTGAACACCGCAAAGGCTACGCTGCAAATCAGCCGCGACCATCCCAAGACCTCTCCGGGGGGCCAAGGCTAACGCAGCTGGCTTTGCAGGGCTGCGAGGGTGACCGAGTCCCAGCGCGGTCCAGGGCCCTGCGTGCTGAGTGTGTCGTGTTTGGGGAGAACCTCAGAAGTGAATGGGACGCTCCCGCTAAGCATCTCAAAGTAAGGACCACAGCTGAGCGCAGGCTGCTACCCGGAGTAGCTCTCCCCCCCGGGGATGGGCGGCGGTGGCCAGCGGCAGTGTTCATTCCCCCGGCTCTGGAGGCGGCTCCGAGCGGCGACTTCGGGTGGCGACTTTGAGCAGAGGCCGGGGATGCCCAGCACGGTGCCCACCGTGAAGGACCGCCCAGCCCCACGACGCAGCAAAAGCACCAGCACACAGAAGCTTTGCCCTTGAGGGAGGCGACTCTGGACCCTTCCTTCCCAGCCTACAAGAGCCACCGAGGAGAGAGGGGTTGGAGGCTGAGGCTCACCAAGCAAGAGGGGCTGGGTAAACATCGTGGATTTTCCCCAAGTCCGCACTGACAACGTGTAAAGACCAAGCCCACCCCTGCCCCGGGTGATGGCCAGTGGGTGCGTCACCGGACGTCACAAGACCAGCGCCCTGAGAAGCAGGTCAAATAATCCGGAGTCTGGTGGATTATCCGTGGTGCGGAGGCAGGAAAAAGAACAGGAAAACGAAACCCGGTCTCAGGACGTGGAAGTTCTAGAACTGAAAAATGTAACTGAAACCAAGAATTCACCAGACGGGCTTAGCAGCAACTAGGAGCCACAGGAGGAAAGCGCCCGTGAACTTGAAGGCAAATCGATGGACACGGCCCCGTCTGCGGAGCGAGCCTGAGAGGCGAGCAGAGCCCAGGGACCTTGGAGCAAACTTTCTAACCCAAGCGCGACTGGAGTCTCAGAAGGGGCGGCGGTGAGAGTGGGGACAACCAAGAGCTATTACCACCTGGGGGGTCGAGGCCTCCCCCACACCGAAAGAAACAAGCCCGAGAGACCACAGACAGAAGAGCTGGGCTGGAATCCAGTCCCTGTGACTCTAAGGGTGGGCCCTGCTCCCAGCCGCCCACCCCACAGGGGACCAGCATGAGACCCGAAAGCCAGTCACCCTGTGAGTCCCCTGGGTAAGGAGCCAGCGGAGACAAGGGTGGGCTCAGCCAGGCCGACACGGGCTTCTGGGGTCCGGCTGCTGTTCCTGCTCTTGTAGGCTTGAGTGCTGTTCCGGGGTCCACCCACCATCAGCCTTTCTGGCATCAAAGTGAATGAAATTTGGTGCTGTTTGTATGCACCACCCCCCAAAAGGACATTCCCTTCCCAACGCATGTGGGGTGGGGTCTGTGACCCACAGACTGCCTCAGACCCTCCAGACCTGGCCTGGGCTCTGGGTGGGGGGTGGAGCCAATGCTTAGGGTGCAGGTGGAAATGAAGCCCCAGGAGCCACAGGAGATCAGCACACAAGACAGACAGCCCAGGAGGCCAGGAGCGGCGGCGAACCCTCAGTAGGCAGCTGTCATTCGTTCATTCATTCATTCAATACTTCACTTCCCAACTTCCAGTGCTGTAGACCAGGAGACACAGGAGAGAGAAAGATGGCAGAGAAGCCCGGCTTGTGTTTCAAGGGTAATGTGAAGGTTAAGCTGCCTGGTGGAAGGGGAGGCATTCATTCATCCATTCACTCACTCACTCATCCTCTTCGAGGACACGGCCAGAGACCTTGGGTGATTAAAACAGGGACCTCAGCTCCAGGCTGGGGCTCTGGGACTTTCACGGGCCTGGGCAGCCACGTACAGTGGCATGGCGGGATCAGGGGACCAGCCTGGGCTGCAGTCTGAGCCGTGGCTTGTGAGGTGGCGCCCACCCAAAGCCGAGCCTCTGGGCAGTGCCCTCCGGCTCGCACCTGCTCAGGAGTGTGGCACCTCCTCTCCGTGGGGGGCTGGCACCAGCTCACCGATCCTCCCTTGCCCTTCGCCCACACCCCTCCCCAGTAGCCGGGGCTGGCGGCAGCTGCGCCCTGGCCTCACACCCATCTCTGTACCTGCAGGAACCCAGGAGCTGAGCCCTGGGGGGAGCAGCGCTGGCCGGGCGCGGCTGCAGCTGCTGAAATCGCCAGACCCCGGGGAGAACTAAGGAGACCAACTCGGAAATTCAGTGTTGGCGGCAAAGCGGACAAAAGGGGGCGGGGCCCTGGCATCTCAGCACGGCATTCCCAGCCAGGCCACGGAGTCCAGCTTTTCTCCACCCACAAAGCGGGGGACACAAGGAAACCACGACCCAGCCAGGCCGGGCGCAGCGCGGACACGCACCGGGGTCCTTTATGAGCGGCCGCTTGCTCCTGGGCCTGCGCCCAGCGGTGCGGCTTCCCCTGGCTTCCAGTGCGGCACGGACCGTCGGCCTCAGGAGAGGTGGGCCCTGCCTCTTGCAATTGATGCTGACACGTTCGCCACCCGCTTCCTGCTCCCCAGGGCCGCTCCAGGGTGGCCGCGTCCGGGAGGGAGAGCCCCGGCCCCTCCCGCCTGCACACAGGCCTGGGCTGTGGCCAGCCAATCCCTGGCCCCGCACCCACCCCCAGCAGCGCCCCCCCCCGCCAATCGGCCCAGCTTCAGGGACACCTGGGGCTGCCCTGGGAGGCGCGCATGCGCAAGGCCTCGGTGCCCCGGAGGGGCTCCATCTGGTCAGCGCCACGACAGATCACGCCTGCCGCGAACCCCCGGATTGTGAGTGCCCGTGGAAGCTGGCCCGCCACGGATCTGAGTGGGCGGCGGAAGCAGCTGGGGGGCTGTGCCGCCGCGCAGAGCGTGCCAGTGGCCGAGACGCTGCCTTGGGGGAGCCTGGATTCCACACTGAAGGCCCCGAGTTCGAGTACTGGCTCCACTTCTGATCCCGCCAATCCGCAGCTGCACCCTGGGGACACGTTGGGGTCCTTTCAGCCTCCTGGGGCAGGGCGTGGAGTTCAGCTCTGGCTCAGGCTGACGCAGCCCGAGCCGCTGCAGGGCATCTGGGGGGTGCCGGGGGATCTCTCTCCACTGCTCTTTCTCTTTGTCTCCGCCTTTCCAACACACGCAGTGCAGGACCCAGCCCCGGGGTCCCCTCAGTAAGTCAGAGAATTTGCGCTGTCATGGGCGAGCCCGGGGGTGGAGGCCTCCTCGGAGAAAATCCAGAAATACCAAATAGCATTTGGGCTCTGTGATTAAGATGCAGATAGTAATCGCTCTGTGTATTGAGATTTCTGGCTTTGTGTAACTTGATTTTTTAATGTTTTATTGTATTTTCCAAATCGTCTGCAATAAACACAGCATGTTGTAATCAGAGGGGAACATCGGAAAGCCTCCTCCAAGCGGCCTCGCGGGCTCCCCCAGGGCGAGTGAGCCACCCGCTGTCCCCCCGCTGTGCTGCGGCCTTGGCAGCTCCTCCCCAGCTACCTGGGTCCTGGACGCACGGCCCCATGCCAGCCCCCCCACCCCCATTTGGGACTCTGGCCCAGGCACCTGCAGGCCTCCCCTGGCCCCCAACACACACACACACACACACACACACACACACAGTGCTCAGCTCAGCACCCTCCACCACCCACAGCCAGGCGCAGGGCACTGTGGATGACCGTGTGCGCCCATGATTTGGCGGCCTGGGACTCGCCCCAGTTCTGCCACAGCTTGGCTGCCGTTTGGTCCCTGCCTTGGCCCCTTTGGCACCCTGCATTGCCGCAGCAGCACCCAGCTGGCTGGACACCAAGCGCCCTCCCCAGCTTGGAGGCCCATGGGGACCAGGATGGTCATTGGTGCTGGCACCACCGTCCTGCGTGACCAGCCAGCCGCACGACTGTCCTGGCTCTGACACTTGCTGGAGACCAGTGAACTTGACGTCTCTGCCCCTTGATTTAGTCACTTGTCCAGTAATGAGGCTGCGCTAGAGAAGAGACAGAAAACACCAAACACACACGCTGCCAGCCTCCCAACCTCTCCCGGACAGACATTGCCAATCGATCGCAGCAGCCTGTCCCTCTGAGCCAAGATGTACCCTCAGTTTTTCTTAATGCTGCCCTGCAGGTGTGGAGTTGCAATCAAAGCAAACACTCAAGACCAGAGCCGTACAAATTAATTGATTAGAGGCAGGCATCTATGTGTCAGTGAAGACACCCACACACATTATCAGAGGCCTGGTTTGAGTCCCTGCTTCCAATCCAACTTCCTGCTAATGCACACCAGGGGGAGTGGCAGGTGATGGCTTAAGTGCTTAGGTCTCCGCCATCCATGTCGGAGACCAGGATTGAGTTCCAGACTCCTGGCTTCAGCCTGGCTGGCCCAGCTCTGGCTGTTGTGAGCCAACTCCCTGCTGGTGCCCTGAGAAAGCAGTGGAAGATGGCCCAGGTGCTTGGGTCCCTGCACTCACGTAAGAGACCTGGATGAAGCTCTCCTGGCTCCTGGTTTTGGTCTGGCCCAGCTCCGGCCATTGCGGCCGTTTGGGGAATAAACCAGCAGGTGAAAAATCGCTTCCCTCTCCCTGTGACCTATAACAGTGCCCAGCACAGAGTGGCAGCGGCCATGGTTGATCTGTGTTAAATAAATCCACGTGGATCCATACCCACTGTCCCGGGTTTCTGCAAAAGTGAAATCTCTGACAGCACCAACCATTATGTACCAACTCCGGATCAACTACTTCCTCCTTCCCAGGATCCCTGGCCATTCAGTTGGCGCCCTCTGCTGACCATCCATCTGTACTGCAAGGGCCTGCAGTTCCAAACCCTAGGGAGCTGTGACCCTTGAGGCCAGAGGGTGCTGTTGTCCTCGTCCTGACAGCCTCCAGGGGCAGCTGTGGAGGGGTCCACAGCACAGGTGCCAAGCAGCGGGCGACACTGAGTCCTGGAGCTGTCTCTTGGTCCCCATCTGCTCCAGGTGTCACCTGCAGAACTGAGAGCCCTCTGGTCCGATTCACCTGCTTCACCGCTGGTAGATCAGGGCCAAGTGAGGCAAGGGGACTGGTTCAAGGTCCAGCAACCAGTCAGGCCAGAACCCGGCTCCCCGGACTCCTGGCTCTGGCCTTGGGGACACACCGCCTTTCTTGTCTCCAAGATGGCAGAGAAGGCATTCTGGGTTGTGGAGGTCTTCTCCGTGTGGGAGACAGGGACCTGCCTGGAGCTGAGGGGTCCCCAGTGTCAACACCACCTCCTCACCAGTCTGGCCTCCCCTCACCTCTCTGAGCTCACCTCTCCACCCCTGCCCTTACTCTGTTCACTTCGCTCTAGCCACAGTGGCCTCATTCCAGCCTCAGGGCCTTTGCACATGCTGTGGCCATTTGTGGAACCTCCGGCCCTTGGATCCTCACACGACTGATTCCATCCTGTTGTCCCACAAATGTCACCTCTGCCAAGAGGCCTTTTCTGCCACCCTATCGATGGCAGGGCCCCAGTAATAGAACAAGCACACGGGATGAGCTCGGTAAGAATTTGTTGACTGAGTGAATAAATGTGGGCTCAAAACGAGCTATGGGCCAGCGCCGTGGCTCACTTGGCTAATCCTCCACCTGCAGCCCCGGCACCCCGGGTTCTAGTCCCGGTCAGGGCGCCGGATTCTGTCCCGGTTGCCCCTCTTCCAGGCCAGCTCTCTGCTGTGGCCCGGGAGTGCAGTGGAGGATGGCCCAAGTGCTTGGGCCCTGCACCTGCATGGGAAACCAGAAGCACCTGGCTCCCGGCTTTGGATCAGCGCGGTGCGCCAGCCGCAGCGGCCATTGGAGGGTGAACCAATGGCAAAGGAAGACCTTTCTCTCTGTCTCTCTCTCTCTCTCTCTCACTGTCCACTCTGCCTGTCAAAAAAAAAAAAAAAAAAAAAAAAAAAAAAAAAAGAATGAAGGGAGCCCTAGACTCCAGGGAATCAGGGATTAGAGCATCCGGGTAATGAGCAACCACAGGCAAGATGCAACCCCTCTGAGCTTGGGTCTGGATCCTGAGGCGACCCCGGAAGCAGCTGTGCCCCTCACACCTGGTGAGGAGAACGTGGCTCCCTCCCCTGGTCCTGGGTCCAGCCCTGCCTGGGAAGAACCAGGATGCTGGGAAAGTGGCGCCTCCTCCCCCACCTCCAGCGTCATCACCACCCTCTGAGCTGCGCCCACCCCACCCCAGCTCCCCACTCCCGGGATGCCGGAGTGGCTCAGCCACTGCCCACATGTGCCTGTTTGATCCGGGAGTCAGAGAGGCAGCCGGCAGCTGGACTACCCGGCCCCAGCGCGCCCGAGCCAGGCCTGCCCAGCAGCTTTGCTTGGGTCCAGATGGAGAGGCCGGGCCAGGCTGGACACATGGCGCTGACTCCGGGGGGGGGGGGGCGCTCCGCTCAGAGCACGCGTGACTGCGGGCTGGGGCAGGCGAGCTCTTCACCGCTTTAGGAAAAGAGACTCCACGCAGGCAGGGAGCTGGGCCCGCGTGCCCCACGGTGGGAAGGCAGGCGTGTGGGCCTGGCCCAGAGGCCCGGAGCGGGCTCCAGGGGGCTCAGGTGCGGCTTGGCCATTAGGCCTGGGAGCCAGAGCCACAGCCAGCTGCTCTGGGCCCATGGGAGGGGGAAAGGGCTCCTCGGGCGGGGGCCGTGCAGAGTGCCGGCTCCCAGATCAGCCCAGAGAGAAACTGCTCCCGCCGCTCCACACTGGGGTGTCAGTGACTACGGGTGGGCCAACAGAGCTAAGGCGAGGGAAACCTGCTTGGGTCCAGTGCCCTGCCCCTCTTTGCGATGCTGATTGCGACCCACTATCCAAGTTCCAAGTCGAGTCCCAGCTGCTCCACTTTCAACCCAGCTCCCTGCTAATGCGCCTGGGAAAGCAGTGGGAAATGGCCCAGGTGCTTGGGCCCCTGCACCCACGTGGGAGACCAAGAAGAAGCTCCTGGCTCCTGCTCCTGGCTCCTGCATTTGGCCTGGCCCAACTCTGGCCATTGTGCACGTGTAGGGAGTGAACCAGTGGATGGAAGACCTCTCAAAGAATGTGAAAGGTAGTCACAGCAGGAGTGCAGGGGAGCGGAGGGGAGATCTTCCATCCTCTGGTTCGCTCCCCAAATGCCCGCAACAGCTGGGGCTGGGCCAGGCCGAAGCCAGGAGCCTGGAACTCCATCTGGGACTCCCATGTGGATGACAGGGGCCCGAGGACTTGGGCCATCTCCTGCTGCTTTCCCAGGTGTGTCAGCGCTGGAGCCCAGGTGGCGGCTCAACCCGCCACGCCACAGCGCCGGCCCCATCTGCACTCCTGCTCCCCCTCATGCTGCTCCAGGCGCACTGCCTTCCTGCTGGGCCATGTGCTGGCCGTGTCCCCCCCCCCATGGCCTGTGCCCATGCTGTTCCTGCTGCCTGGGCAGCTCGCCCTCCCTCCCACCCCGGCCTCATTCACCTCCCCACCTCTACCACACTCTGCCCAGCACGCGCTCCCGCCCTGACACTCACAGAGCTGCATGCATCTCTCACCTGAGCCTGGCCCTTAACCTGCCTGATCTCTATGCCTACTCTGTAAAAATGGATCCTGGGGCTGGCACTGTGGCGTAGCAGGTAAAGCCACCGCCTGCGAAGCCGGCACCCCATATGGACGTCAGTTCACGTCCCGGCTGCTCCACTTCCGATCCTGCTCTTTGCTATGGCCTGGGAAAGCAGTGGAAGATGGCCCAAGTCCTCGAACCCCTGCACCCACATAAGAGACCTGGAAGAAGCTCCTGGTTCCTGGCTTCAGCCTGGCCCAGCCCCTGACATTGTGGCCATTTGGGGAGTGAACCAGCAGGTGGAAGCGCTCTCTCTCTCTCTCTCTCTGTAACTCTGATTTTCAAATAAATTAATAAATCTTCTTTAAAAAGAAATAAAACAGAATCCAACTGCCTGCTTTTCAGGACAGCTGTGGAGCCTGGACAGAAAGCCCTGGCCGCCCAGCACAGGCTCAGCAGGCCATCGACACTCAGTAAGTGGTGGCCACGCTATCCCGAGCCCTGGGAACCGACGGGGTGGGGGGCAATGGCTGCCCTGGCAGAGCCCAGGCTTCTGCAGCCATGTGGGCGGGCCGTGTCCTGCCCGCTGGCCCCCAGCTGTGTTCCTCGATGATCTTCCCTGCTTAGTGGGCGGCCAAGGATGCTGGACAGCCTGAAATGACCCTGGGGCAAGCTTGGGTGGGAACCCAAGGACTCAGGCCACCCAGACAGCAGGCGCCCCATGGAGGGGGGAGTGAGTGGAGGACATGACCCCTCCCAGCAGAGCCTCCTTCTCTCCAGGAGGGCGACAGGAGCTGCGTTCCCCCCAGGTGGACGCCCTGCCCTGCACCTGCAGGTGCGGCTGGAGAGGAGCTGTGTGACCTCTCTTCCGAGGCCCAGGGCAGGCGGGGAGCCGAGCGGGCAGGGGCTGGGCCGCCTGGCGGCCCCCGCGGCCCATCTGGTGTTCACTTTCGGCCACAGCCTTGAAAACCAGCGGGCTCAGAAGGAATCGCCGGGAAGAATGAAATCGGAGGAAATCGAAGTTTAATTGGTCACAGCTGCTGTAATGTATTCCGGGTGATGGCCGGGATGGCCGAGTCTCCCGTCCAGGCCTCTCGCCCGCCACGGGGTGTCTGTGGCGAGAGCACTGTCCCCCGGTCAGCTGAGCGGGGAGGGCCACGGGTTCCACCTGGCCATCGCCCTCCTCTCTGCTCTCAGCCAGCATCTTTGCGAGGGACAGCACAGGGTGACCGGCGCGCGGCTCACACGGCATTTCCAGTGTGACCTTGGGTGCGTCATTTCCCTGGAGGACTGGCAAGCCATGCAGGAGTCACAGGGCTCTGCCCCTCCGCTCTGTGGCCTGGGGGGAGTGACCGAACCCCTCTGAACCCTGCTTGCTTATGCGGAATGTGGAATGAGGAAGAGTGTTGGCTCCCAGGACGGATGTAAGAGTTCAGCCAAGTCACACGTGTGCAGGACGTCAGCACAGAAGTGTGACGGGAACGCAGGTGAGCAGAGAGGGCCTCAGTCTCCCTATCATGACACTGGGACGGGGACCCAAGGCCGCCACAGTTGGATGGGCACTGCCGGCTCCTGCTAGCCCCACAGACACACACAGATTAGTATTCTGCAAAGAGCTGCCGGCAGGCGGCACCTGGCACCCGGCCTGTCCTGGGCTCCGGCCCCAGGGCTGCAGTGAGGGGAGGGGGACTGACGGGGTGCAAAGGGGGCCCGAGTGAATCGATGAGTCTTTTGTCCGCCCTTCTCTGGCTGAGCGGAACCGTGCCCAGGTGACGCTGACGGGAGCCCAGCTGGCGTGCTGGGCCGGCAAGGCTTCCGCTCTCTCAGGAGCAGGAGGAGTATTCTCCAGGCTGGCGCTGCTCTGCCCCAGCCAAGTCCGGGGCAGGGATGGGGGCAGAGCTTGCCTCTCCCCTTGCTCCTGCTCCCACAAAGCCCTACCTTCACCCTGCACCTGGGATAGTGAAAGGGACTGTCCCCAGGGACCCAGTGGCACCATGCCAGCTAGCTGGTTGGTAGGCAGTGCCCGGGCTGCCATCCATGGGGGGACGTTCGAGGACACCACCCAGTCACCTGTGGCCTCACAGAGACTGGCCCACCGACTCGCCCATGCTCGGCTCCACTCTGCCTGCCGGCTTCTGCAGTGACAGTCGGTCGGCTGTACAGGCTGTCGCGAGGTGCACTTGACCCCTCTCATGTCCACACAGTCCCCCAGGGCCCCTCCTTGTCCCTCTCCCCTCCAACCTCTCTCTTCTGTTCCCCCCCCCCATCCCTGGAGCAGTCATTTCTAGTCTACATTTTCAAAGGCAAAGCAGGGAATTCGTTTCTCGTCTGTTTTTGCTGTGTCACTCCTTCCCAAAGGCAACAAACGGAAAAGTCCAGCAGACTAGAAAAAGTCCCGGGACAGGAAGAAACCCCAGAAACCAAGCGCTCTCGGTTAACCGTGCAGAAGCAGAGTCGGCCCACGTGTGGCCTTAGAAAATGCGTACTGCAAAAAACTGTCCAGGGACTTCGGAAATTTTTGAATGAAAACAAGAATTTTTAAAAAGATTTATTTATTTATTTGAAAGGCAAAGTTACAGAGAGAAAGAGAAGTCTTCCATCTACTGATTCACTCCCCAGATGGCTGCAATGTCTGGGGCCAGGCCAGGCTGAAGCCAGGAGTCAGGAGCTTCATCCGGGTCTCCCATGTGGGAGGCAGGGGTCCAAGCACTTGGGCCATCTTCTGCTGCTTTTCCCAGGCACATTAGCAGAGAGCTGGATAGAAAGTGGAGCAGCCAGGACTCGAACCAGCAACCATATGGGATGCCGGCCCTGCAGACAGTGGTTTAACCTGCTGCACCACAGCACTGGCCTCACACACCTATCTTTTAATTGCATTTTCCATGAACTTTTGGAAGGATCCTTGTACACAGGCACCAGGCACACGTGGGCGTATTTCCTTGTTGTGCAGAATATTTTCCCCAATCGGGGTATAATTCATGATGACGAGCGGTTGGGTGGCACGTGTCTTCCTCTCACCTCACCGTGGTGATGAAGAAGCAGGGGTGTGGCAAAAGCCACTGGGCGCCTATCTGCAGTCAAACGGCCGCTACCACGGAGGCTGAAAACAGCAGCTGGCCACTTTCCCAGCCTCCCTTGCAGCTAGCATGTGACCCAACTCTGGCCAATGGGAGCTGAGAGTTGGCCAGGGTGACTTCTGGGAAATGTTTCTCTATTTTTAAAGCAGATAGACCATGAGAAAGCTTCCTTTGTGCTCTCATGAGATGTGCAAGGGCCGGAGCCGTGGACGGAAGCCAGCACCGAGAAAGCACCAGACCCTTGACGCCATCACTGTGCGTCCCAGCCAACCTCCCAACTTGCGGCGGACGAGGGCGGGGAGGCTCCGGAAGCGAGAAGCATCTTGGAGCTTGTGTTCACGTCCAGCCTGTGGCGGCCCAGCGTGTGCAGTGAGAGTTTCAGAATCCTCCCTCATCTGGCTCTGTCCAGCTGTGAGGGCCACCGGGACCCCATGCTGACTTGCTGAGCCGCAGGGCAGTGTTAGGAGACAATCCATGTAGGACAGGGCCTCGGGACTTCTGGACCCAGGGACTTAAGTCTGCCGAGACTTTTTTCTCTGACTCTCACGTTGTCTCCTGTTGTTGTTTAAGACGTAATTTGTTCATTTATTTGAAAGGCAGAGCAACAGAGAGAGGAAGAGGGATCTTCACCTGCTCCTTTACTCCCCAACTGCTCACAGCAGCCACATCCCGGCCAGGTCGAAGCCAGAAGCCAGGAACTCCGTCTGGGTCTCCCCACGTGGGCGACAGGGGCCATCATCCTCTGCTGTATCCCCACGTGCAGTAGCAGGGAGCTGAATCGGAAGCAGAGCAGCCAGGACTTGAGCTGACACTCCAGCCTGGGGTGCCGGGGCTGCAAGCAGCGACTTAACCCTCTGCACCACTGAGCCAGCCCCTGTCTCCTGTTTTGAGTACTAAATCCTTGATAGTTAATTTAATCGCAAAAGTCTGGCTGTCCAGAATTGATGTTCTTAAAGTTAATTTCGATATGCATTGAGGGAAAAAAACAAATGTATTTTTAGCTTTTAAAATATACATACGGGTGTTACAGGGCTAGGCTTCTTAATCTTTATTCCAGGTTCTTGCCACCACAGAGATGAGAGTTCAAAGCAGAGGCATAAATAAAGTGCATATGTGAGCAGAATTTACTCAAAAGAGAAACTGAGCAGTCACGGGTGAGTGTGGGCCACCACACGCATCGTGAGTGGCCAGGGAGCTGCCTACGGCAGGGGCCAGGGGCAGCAGGATCCCTCAGCACAGGCAGGTGCAGAAGCAGGGCCCTTCCCACGTGGCCTGTATGACATAGGGCGGGGCCCTAACTGATCATGCAAATGAGGGGTGCATGGGTGGAGCTCAGCCAGCAGAGGCTTTCTGGGATTTTCAGGCCCCTCCATGTGGAGCTAGGTTCCACGTGGTCATTTTGGTGTCTCCTCCTTCCTGGTGCCAAAGGAAACACAGGTGCATCATGGGAAAGTGGGCGTATTTGATTGACAGAGGATAGAGCTACCCTGTAGGACTGGCAGAACTGCCAACTCACCTTTTCCTATCCAGCTGGTTCACTGGTTCCCCTGTCACCGGGGTGGGCACTTAGACTAGCAGGTAGGATGCCTGCATCCCCCATCCCAGTAGCTGGGTCTGATCCCGGCTCCAGCTCCTGATTCCAGCTCGCTGCTCATGCAGCTCCTGGGAGGCAGCGGTGGTGGTTCCAGTGCCAGGGGTCCTGCCACCCACGCCGGAGACCTGGACCCAGTGCCTGACTTCCAGGCGTTTGGCGAGAAGATCAGCAGATGGGAGGTCTCTCCCCTCCCCCCTATAAACAGCCACATTCACTGTGCAGGAGTGATGGAGTCACGCGGTGAGAAGCTCCCCCTGGAGCACTACGTGCATGCCCAGAAGGCCCGGAGGCTGTGGGTGAGCAGTTTCTGCTGTGGGGCGCCCACCCCGTCACCCATGCTGCTGCTGACAGCCTAGGCCAGCACCCCGCCGGTGCCCCAGCCGAGCCGCGAGGGAAGTCCCTGGGAGGACTTCGTGTCTGAGCAGCGGCGCCTTCTCTCCTCAGAGGCCCTGCTGCTGCACCTGCCTACGGCGGCTCAGCACCTGGCTTCCGCTGCTCCGGGAGACGGCGCGGGAAGAGCCGTGTGTGTGGGTTCACGGCACACCCAGCGTGGTGTCGGGATGCAGTAATACTTGCTGCTTCTGGCTTGAAAACCGGGAGGGAGGGGGTGAGGGAGATAGAGATCTTCCATCCGCTGATTTACTCCCCAGATGCCTGTGATAGCCCAGGCCAAAGCCGGGAGCCCCAGAAATCCCACCTGGGTCCCCAGCATGGGCGGCAGGGACCCACCTGCCTGAGCATCACGTGCTGCCTCCCAGGATACGCCTCAGCAGGAAGCTGGATCAGAGGAGCCGGGACTCGAACAGAAGCAAGACTCCGGTACCGGGTGCAGGCAGCCCACATGGCTGCCCCCGACACCTGCCCCTGTGGCATTTTCTTTAGGTCTACCTTGTACACAAAAACACTTCGCTATAAGGAAAGCACAACTCAGGGGGAACAGTAAAGAGGTTACGTGTGGGCATCACCGTCACGCGTGTGTCTGAGGACCTGCGTGTGCAGAATGTGGCCTCGGTCTCGCGGGGGCAGGAGGAGCCGCAGCACAGAGCGGGAGTGCCCTGAGGAGAGGCCTTGCCCCCAGAACATACATGACTGGTACACAGTAGGCGCTCAATCAGTGTCCCCTCCGTCCAGGGAAGAGGAGGAGGGGAGATGGGAACAGGGAAGTGGGGAAAGGCTTTTCTGTGGGATTGTTCCCAACCATAGAACACCAGAGAAGCCATGGCCGCTGCTCTTAGCGAAGAGGCCCTGGGGCGGGGGCAGCGCAGGGTCCTGCCTGGGCCGGGCCCAGACAGAGAGGCTTCTCGGAACCCCCAGCCCCCGGGGAGGCCCCCTGCCCTGCACAGGCCCCCAGGAGAAAGCGCATTTGTTGCCTTGACCCGAGTGACACGCTCATCGATCGCTCCGCGGCTCACTCCGGAGGGCACACGGAGCCCCTCCTGGGGCTGCCTCGGGCCTTTTAACAAGCTCCCTGGGGCAGGCGGGGCAGGGGTGGAGGGGGGGGGCTCCTGGAAGTGAGCAGCTGAGGAGCCAGGCTGGCCCTGCCGGCCCAGGGCCGCTGAGGTGCCATGTTGGCAGTGGGGGTCTCGGCCTGGCCCTGGTAGGGGTGCCTGGCTGTTTCCCACTCAAGAGCCCCCAGACAAGTCAGGCAGAAGGGGTGGCCGCTGGGCTTTGCTGGCCCAGTCCAGGGCAGTGAGCCCGACTCCAGCGCTGGGTGGAGAGGCACAGCCGGACGCAAGGGACAGAGGGGTTTCTTAAGCAACCACCAATTTTGGTTTTTGCTTTTCTTTTTTTTAAGATTTTATTTATTTTATTTGAGGCTGAGTTACAGACAGTGAGAGGGAGAGACAGAGAGAAAGGTCTTCCTTTTTCTGTTGGTTCACCCCGCAATGGCCACTGCGGCCAGCACACTGTGGCCGGCGCACCACGCAGATCCGAATCCAGGAGCCAGGTGCTTCTCCTGGTCTCCCATGCAGGTGCAGGGCCCAAGCACTTGGGCCATCCTCCACTGTACTCCCGGGCCACAGCAGAGAGCTGGACTGGAAGAGGAGCAACCGGGACAGAATCCGGCGCCCCAACCGGGACTAGAACCTGGGCTGCCAGCACTGCAGACGGAGGATTAGCCTATGGAGCCACGGCGCCAGCCAGGGACCCAAGCTCTTGAGCCATCAGCAGCTGCCTCCCAGGACGCACGTTCGCAGGAAGCTGGGGTCAGGAGTGGAGCCCTCTGAATATGGCAAGCGGGCATCCCAGCCTGGGCTTACCCCCCACGAACACCCACCCGAGCTCCTCTTTCCAGAGGCCACGGTAAAACCGCTCCGTGTGCCCATCATATTCAAATGGCGTTCCAAGCCGGTGCTTTCTTACCACGGGGGCTGCACGAACTCTAGGCAGTTTTGAGAAACACCTTTTCTTTCCCTTAGAGCCCAGTTTTGGTTCTTGCCCGACACCAGTTGCTCCTAGAATGTTGTAGAATGTTGCTGCTCACAGGGAAGGAAACCAAGGCGGAGAGCCCACAGGCACCTTCCAGGGGGACAGAGGTCACACAGGCGACTTCCAGGGGGACAGAGGTCACACAGGCGCCTTCCAGGGGACGGAGGTCACACAGTGCCTTCCAGGGGACGGAGGTCACACAGTGCCTTCCAGGGGGACGGAGGTCACACAGGCAACTTCCAGGGGACAGAGGTCACACAGTGCCTTCCAGGGGGACGGAGGACACACAGTGCCTTCCAGGGGACGGAGGTCACACGGGGCCTTCCAGGGGACGGAGGTCACACAGTGCCTTCCAGGGGACGGAGGTCACACGGGCGCCTTCCAGGGGGACAGAGGACACACAGGGCCTTCCAGGAGGACGGAGGTCACACAGGCAACTTCCAGGGGACAGAGGTCACACAGTGCCTTCCAGGGGACGGAGGTCACACAGCGCCTTCCATGGGGTGGTGGTCACACAGTGTTTTCCAGGGGGATGGAGGTCACACGGGCGCCTTCCAGGGGGACAGAGGTCACACAGTGCCTTCCAGGGGGACGGAGGACACACAGTGCCTTTCAGCAGGTGGAGGTCACACAGGTGCCTTCCAGGGGGATGGAGGTCACAGCCTTCCAGGGGGACGGAGGTCATACAGGCACCTTCCAGGGGGACAGAGTTCACACAGCACCTTCCAGGGGATAGAGGTCACACAGTGCCTTCCAGGGGGACAGAGGACACACAGGGCCTTCCAGGGGGACGGAGGTCACACAGCGCCTTCCAGGGGACAGAGGTCACACAGTGCCTTCCAGGGGGACGGAGGTCACACAGGGCCTTCCAGGGGACAGAGGTCACACAGTGCCTTCCAGGGGGACGGAGGTCACACAGGGCCTTCCAGGGGGATGGAGGTCACACAGGGCCTTCCAGGGGGACGGAGGTCACACAGCGCCTTCCAGGGGACAGAGGTCACACAGTGCCTTCCAGGGGGACGGAGGTCACACAGTGCCTTCCAGGGGGACGGAGGTCACACAGGGCCTTCCAGGGGGACGGAGGTCACACAGGCACCTTCCAGGGGGACAGAGGTGCCTTAGCGGGAAGCCAGGGGCCTTCTGCAGGATGTGCAGGTTCCAGGCAGAATCCTCTCCCTCTTTATTTTCTCCAAGTCTTACAACAATAGGAAGTAGACACTAGGACATCATCACTGTGTTTTACTTTATTCTGAAATGACTTGCCATTTGTACCCTCATTATTTTTCAAAGATTTATTTCCTTATTTTTTTGAAAAGCAGAGCAGCAGAGACATGGAGACACAGAGAGATCTTTCATCCACCAGTTCACTCCCCAGATGGCCACAGCAGCCAGGGGCGGGCCAGGCCGAAGCCAGGAGCCAGGAGCTTTATCTGGTGCCTCCGAGCTGCATTCGCAGGCAGCTGGGTCGAAAGCGGAGCAGCTGCAGTAGGCGTCGCTTTACCCACCGCATCACAGCGGCGACCCTGCCATCATTTTCACCGTCGCCTTGTCCCTTCTCAACGTCCTGTTTTAGGAAGTCGCTTCTTTGGTTTCACCAAACCACGCTGCTGTAGCTGGAATCCACCTGCCGCCTCCCCCTGCACGCCTCCAGGGGTGGCCCAGAGACTGGCCCCACGCTGAAGAAGCAGGAGTGCCCCTGGGGCTGCCAGGCCTGGCTGGGCCGTCCTGATCAAGCCCCTCCTCTCGGGCTCCCGTCCCCCCCCCCCCCCACACACACAGGCTCTGTCCCTTCCCTCGGCCCTGGTCAGTGGGAGGCTGGGCCGTGGCTCTTTGAAATTGCCTGCCGCTCAGAGGGTCTGAGAGGGCCCTGGCGCTCGGGATTCTGTTGCCTCCTCACGGGATAAAATGCTCTCCCCGCTTTCCCATCAGCCAAGGGGACACCTGGTGTTCCTCCTTGCCTTCTGTGGGGCCACCGTCCAGTCCCACTCCTGGTCTCCCGGGGGAGCCGGACGCCGCGCGTGGCCCCTCAGGGTTATGGACTCTCAGCCTATTGTGTGTGACGCGGCTGTCACTATTGATTCCGCCGCGTTGACGGAGAAGCTGCTGATTCCCTCTCAGGGACTTCGCTGGCAATTAGACGGGCTGCCAGCAGGTGAGCGATGCAAACTTGGAAATGGCCTAAGGCTTTTATACTCCATTACTCTTTGGAAACAAATATTTAAAGAGTTAAATAGTCCCAAAAGATCGAGATCGGCAAGGAAACCATCTCGCGAGCAGGACAGGGCCCCTCTCTCCCGGCACGCGCTCGGCTCCGCTCGCCCAGCGCGGCTTCCGTCTGCAGATTAGTCCCAGCCTCCCTGCGGCTCCCCGCCCGCGCGAGCAGGCAGTGAGCTCCGGGTTTGAGGATTCCAGGGAGTAAGGATCCAACAGCCCTTCTGTCTGTTCTCTCTGACGGGGTGGGGGTGGGATTGCTTTGCTGCTGCTGGTCTTGAGACAAAGGCTGAAGGGCTGCAAGTGTCGCATTAGCTCCCTGTGGATGCTGTAGCTTGGGAGCCAAAGCCATCTGAATCTCACCGTTCTGGGGTCAAATTTCAGTACAGCAGGTCGGGGGTGGGGCTGGGGGTGGGGCTTGCTGCTGCAGTGTGCACCTCCCACTTGAGCGCCTGTTCAAGCCCCAGCCCCTCTGTTTCTGATCCAGCTCCCCGCTGATGCACCTGGGAAGGCAGTGGGGGATGGCCCACGTGCTGGGGCCTCTGCCAACCCACGTGGGAGATCTAGTTGGAGCTGCTGGCTCCTGGCTTGGGCCTGGCCCAGACCTGGCCATTGCAACCATTTGGGGAATGAGCCAGCAGATGGAAGATCTGTGTGTGTGTGTGTGTGTGTGTGTGTGTGTGTCGCTCTGCCTTTCAAAATAAACAAACAGGTAAATCTTTAAAAAGAAGCTTCCCTGCTTAAAATCAAGAGGGGCTATGAGGCTTCTGGCACCCTAAGGGAGAAGCCATTTCCTGTCTCACACAGCTCCTGGCGGCTGCCCGCATCCCGTGGCTCTCGGCCCCTTTCTTCAAACTCAGCACCCCCATCACAGTGGCCTCCGCCTCTGTCCCCGATCTCCTGGCCCCACGGCGCCTCTCCTGCCTTCCCCTCTCACTTGCAGCAGCCCCTGTGGCTCCACTGGGTCCCAGGCCAGTCCAGAGCCATCTCCCCATCTGAAGATCCTTGGCTGCATCCCAGCCACAAAGTCCCTTCCATGTGTCGGGCCACAGGAGGAGGACGTGGACCTGCAGGAGCCACGGCTCTGCTTACCCCGGGGTCTTAGAGACAGCAGGATCCAGCGCAGGACAGCCTACAGCCCTGCCCTTTCTGGCGGGACTCTGACCTCCTAGAGAGGTTGAGTCTATTTCTTGTTCATCTGGGCGTGGGCAGGGGGCTGTCTTTGGCCAAGGGGACTTCGGCAAGCAGAGGCGTGAAAGCCCTGAGCCTCAGTCCTGGGAGCAAGGTCACAGGCGGCCTGCTGATAAGGGACACGAGGCTCCGGCACCTCGTCGTCACCCCGGCCGCCACCAGCCCTGCACCAGCTTCCACTCAGCAGCCTGTGCAGGACAGCGAAGCAGGTCCAGCCCCCAGCGACCCAACCATAGGCTTCCCAGCCAATCCATGCCTGTTTCCGGCCCCCACCACTTCTGGGGTGCTTTGTCATGCAGAAACGCCGACCCAGATGGCCAGGGACCTGCTTTCAGTGTTTCAGGAGCCCTTGCCCACTCCAACAGACATCTCCTGGTTCTGATGGACAGGAACTCAGGAAACGGAATTTACATCCTATTGTGGATGCTAAGGAGGAAGTTAGAAATTAGCCTAGTGCTAATTAGCTCAATAGGCTAATCCTCCGCCTGCGGCGCCGGCACACCGGGTTCTAGTCCCAGTCAGGGTGCCAGATTCTGTCCCAGTTGCTCCTCTTCCAGGCCAGCTCTCTGCTGTGGCCCGGGAGTGCAGTGGAGGATGGCCCAAGTGCTTGGGCCCTGCACCCCATGGGAGACCAGGAGAAGCACCTGGCTCCTGGCTTCAGATCAGCGTGGTGTGCCGGCCGCGGCGGCCATTGGAAGGTGAACCAAAGGAAAAAGGAAGACCTTTCTCTCTGTCTCTCTCTCACTGTCCACTCTGCCTGTCAAAAAATTAAAAATATATAAAAAAATAAATTAGCCTAGTGCTGAGGGGCCTGAGGACACAGAGCACCTGCCGGAGCCCACCCTGGGAGCGGCCCAGGAGTTCACACTCCAAGTCCTGCCCGTGCCCTGGTAACTTCCCAGGCAGCTCAGCCCTTCCTCCAGGGGGCGCTCTCCAGGAGCGTCCTCTCTCCTCAGCACCACATGGGTTCCTGGCCTGATGACACGGGGCGCTCCCACCTTCACCTCCTTCCTCCACGGCAGGCACCGAGGGGAGGCCCCCCTGCCCGGTGCCAGAACCAGGGGCGGAATTTTCCTAAGCTGTCAGCTCTCCGCTGAGCCGCCCACCTGGCCCGCCACGTGTATTCGCTCCATTTAACCTGTAACCTTGCTTCCTTCAGTCCGAGTGACTGGGCTCTCCTCTCTCTCTCTCTCTCTCTCTCTCTCTCTCTCTCTCCCTTCTTTTCAAGTAGATAAATAAAATAAAAATTTAAAAAAGCCTTTTCCATTTGAGTTGGGTTTGGGGGCCTTGGCTCTTGGTGAAGAAGCGAAATTCCCAGGACCGACCTGGAGCTGACTTGTGTTCTCGGGGAGGTGGGAGGCGGCTGAGACACCGCCAGCCAGTGCATCGGGAGCTCCTCACTCAGGGGTCTGCCTCCACCTCAGCACTGGCCCCTCCGCTCCTGCCGGGGTCCTCATTCATGATCGTGCTGGGCAACGGAAGCCCTGGCTGCACCCAGGACAAGTATTCCAAGGTGCCCTGCCCGCAGCCTCGGGAGTCGCCAGCGAGGTTTCAGAGCAAAACGGTGCTCGATGACCAGAAAACTCCCGAAACCGGCCCTGCGTGCGTTCCCGCAGCCACTGCTGTCATCCGTTCAATTGGCAAACTTTGGAAACGGTGAGTCCGCAGCCCAGACGTGGACCCCGTGGGACGCTCACCTTCACGCCACATCCGAGGCTCTGTGGCTACAGCCAGGCACCTCCCAAACGTTAAACTTTTAAAATTATGAGAGAGAGAGAGAGATTTCATCCATCGCTTCAGTCCTCAGATGCCCCCGGCAGCCAGCACTGGGCCAGGGCTGTGCCAGCAGCCCAGTCCAAGTCTCCCGCATGGGTGGCAAGAGCCCACTGCTTGAGCCATTGTCTTCTCCTGAGATCTGTGTTAGCAGAAAGCTGAAATCAGGGCGGCACTGGGACTCCCTCCCAGGCACCCGCCACGGCACGCGGAGTCCCGAGTGGCATCTTAGCTGCTGCACCACGGCCTGCCCACACTTTACACTACGGGAAGCAGTCCTTCCCAGTCAGGCTCCAGTATCAAGCCGACAGGTTTGCTCTCTGGCTTTGTCACTTATTGGCTGGTAACTCGGGACAATTAGCTCAACCTCTGTTCTTTTCGGGGCTGGAGAACCTTTTTTCTGCCAAAGGCCATTGGATATTTAGAACATCATTCATGGGCCATGCAAAATTATCAACTTAAAATAATGGCCGATAGGGGCCGGCATGGTGGCGTGGTGGGTAAAGCTGCCACTTGCAATGCCAGCATCTCATATGGGCACCGGTTCATGTCCTGGCTGCTCCATTTCTGATCCAGCCTCCTCCTAATGGCCTGGGAAAGCAGCAGAAGATGGCCTACATTCCTGGGCCCCTGCCACTCAGGTGGGAGACTGGGAAGAAGCTCCAGGCTCCTGGCTTCAGCCTGGCCCAGCCCCAGCCACTGATGTGGTTTTGGGAGTGAACCAGTGGTTAGAAGATCTTTCGCTCTCTGTCACTCTGACTTTCAGGTAAACAAATAAATAAACATTTAAAATATGATAAATAAATCGGCCTGCTATAGATTTATTGAATTTTGCGTTTGCCCTGTGGTTGCCATGGCAGGGCCAGCCCAAATGATGTCACAGGCCGTATGTGGTCCATGGGCAGACGTTTCCCACCTGACAGAAGCCAATAGCACCAACCTCCAGGGTTTTGAGAGGGTTAAAAGCTTACATGTGGGGCTGGCGCTGTGGCGTAGTGGGTAAAGCCGCCACCTGAAGTGTTGGCATCCAGTATGGGCGCTGGTTCGAGACCTGGCTTCTCCACTTCCGATTCGGCTCCCTGGGAAAGCAATAAAAGATGGCCCATGGCCTCAGGCCCCTGCACCTGCATGGGAGACCCAGAAGAAGCTCCTGACTCCTGGCTTCGGATCAGCTCAGCTGCAGCTGTTATGGCCATTTGGGGAGTAAACCAGCGAATAGAAGACCTCTCTCTCTCTCTGCCTCTCCTTCTCTCTCTGTGTAATTCTGACTTTCAAGTAAAATAAATAAATCTTTTTTAAAAAAATCAGAAAGAAAGCTTACATGTGTCACAGAGGACGCATTCAGCAAGTGGATATCATTATGATCGTCCTAACTACGACCGCCCCTGCTTCTGAGCAGAGCTAAAACACAGAATAATTTGCCCGAACTGACGCAAGTGCCCTAAGCGTTCCCGGTAAGTGAGCGGCTCAACCACAAGGCGAGCTGACGTGGCACGGCTGCTCAGAGGTGGGAGAACTGCTTCTGGCTGAGGTGCTCGGGGAAGGCAGCCTGGAGGAGGTGGCTTGTGAGCTGGCTGTGAGGGTCAGAGAGCACTTCTGTTAGCAGGGATGGGTGGAAGGTTCTTGTCTTCACGCAAGAAAGAATTCAGACGTGAGTCAGAGAACAGTGGTAAGCAGGGTAGCAGGGTTTACTGGGTAGGGCATCCATTAGAATGGATGGGACAGAATCCAAGAGAGAGAGAGAGAGAGAGAGAGAGCGCCCAGGCACCCAGCACAGTTACATGGTTACACGGAGAGAATACACCCGAGGCCAGGCGGGCGGCTCAGCGGAGAGCTGAGTGCTGAGCGCGGTCTGCATTCAGACCGGGGCTTCTAGGGGAAAGGGGTCCAGTTCTTCCCACCGCTTCTCCTCCCCCACCCCTCCCCCAGGACAAAGGTTGCTGAGTGTGCATTAGGTGAAATTCCTCGCCAGGGTTCACTGTTCAGTGCTGTCAGACTGGGGGGCCCACCTGGGGCCTGCCGGGCAGGGGGGCCTCCCCTAGGTGCCTGCCGTGGAGGAAGGAGGTGAAGGTGGGAGCGCCCCGTGTCATCAGGCCAGGAACCCATGTGGTGCTGAGGAGAGAGGACTCTCTCGGAGAGCGCCCCCTGGAGGAAGGGCTGAGCTGCCTGGGAAGTTACCAGGCACGGGCAGGACTTGGAGTGTGAACTCCTGGGCCGCTCCCAGGGTGGGCTCCTGCAGGTGCTCTGTGTCCTCAGGCCCCTCAGCACTAGGCTGATTTCTAACTTCCTACCAAGCACTCTCACATCATGATGGGGACACGACCCCTGCAGGAGGTGGGTGCAGGCTCCGGGGACCACTGGGGCGCCCCTTGCTGATGCTCTGCTGGCACACCGGGTGTAAAGGAGGCAGGGAGGCACAGGGGCAGACAGGGCCGGGCGTGGTGGGGCGGGTCTCTGCACCTGTGTGGTCGCTGGAGCCTCCCCCGGCGGCACGTGTGGAAGCTGGGGCGGGGGGTGGGTCGTCCAGAGTGGTCCGCGCGTGGGGAGCAAGCAGCAAGCAGGACCTGGCCCCCGGCCTGGCTCGGCAGCAGAGAGCACAGAGCTCCCACCAGGCGGGAGCCCAACTCTGTCCTCCGGCTCCTGCTCACGCAGCCCTGCAGGGTATGTGTTGGAGGCACCGCTTGGCGTCCACGTAGTCCGGCCGGCCAGCACCCTGCTCACACAGCAGCCCAAGCTCCTGACTCGCACCGCCACGCCTTCCCCAGCATCTCCACTTCTGCCCCGCCAAGTCCACTTTTCCCCTCCGGCCCTTGCCCCCCACCCCGACACCCCCACCAGCTGAAGCAGAGGATAGCAGGGGCGGCAGCAGAGGCAGTCCTGCCTGTGAGTGGCCCCTCCCTCCCTGGCTTGTGGAGGGTGGGATGGAAGGCACAGGTGCCTCCCTCCTCCAGGAGCTTCTTCCCAGCCCCTCTGTGACATCATTTCCTCGGGTCTCAGTTGTCTGACCTGGAAAATGGGGAGAACCACGTCTCCAACTCTTCCGCGGGGATCCTATGGGAAAATCGAGGTGAAGCCCAGAACCAGACGCTCCATAAACACTTCCGCGTGCTTCCTATTGCCTGAGCCCTGCAGGCCCGCCCAGGAGCCCCGAGCACACCCATCCCTGGCCTCTGGCCTGGCCAGCCCATCACCCTGGGGGCTGCTTGGCCAAGGGGGCCCGCTTCTCGCCTGGCTGCCAGAGGGGCCTTGAGCGCTGAAACCCTTCCATCCCACAAGGCCAGAGACGTGACGATGTGATTAATTAAAGCAAGATGCCGGGCTGGGGCATTTGTTTTCTTTTCCATATCTGCGGCTGTAAATGCCACTCAGGGAGCTCAGAAGCCCGCGTCGGCCCGAGGGGGCCCCTGAACAGCCATTCTGTTCCTGCCAGTCTGCGCGGCCCCTCTCAGCGCCGGGAAGGAAGCGTGTGCCGTGACACACGCCCCTCACCCCAACTTCCCCCACTCCCCCCGGCCGGCGCAGGCCCGAAGCGGGGAAATACCTGGGCAGTGCGGGATGGGGAGGGAATTTTCCAAGAACTTTGTTTTAAGTTTCTGCCCCATCATCGCAGGAGCTGCACGCTGCTATTTTTAGCGGCACATCCGAGCCAGGGCCACCCGCCCCCCAATCCCCTGCCCCCACCTTTGTTTATACAAAGCACATGCTGAAATCATTAGGCTACAAACCTCCAGATCCGCGGCGGCTCGGGGTGGTGAAGACAGCGGCCTTTAAGGCTGGCCGGAGTGGCCAAGGGGACCGACAGCTCAGCCCACGGGGATGCCCCGAGGAATCCCATAATGCACGGCAACGCAAGTGCAGCCAAGAATAAACAGCCCTGGAGCACCACTGAACCTCGCCCGAGGCTGCAGCCCGGGTTCCGCCTGTGACAGTCGAGTGACAGCTGGGCTGCCCAGTTCCGGATCCCAGAGTGCCAGGGATGGGCTGTGCAAGCTGCCCGTCTGTACCTCAGTCTCCTGGCCTGTAGAATGGGTGTAATGGAAACGCCCTCCTGATGAGGTTGGGTGAGGGTTGATGCTAAGATGTGTCTCGGGTCTGGGTCTGCAGTGCACACGGCTGAGCTGAGAGCCACCCCTGGGAGCTCCTGTGTGCCCAAGACCTGGGCAGGGCCACGCAGTGGGTCACCTACAGCTCTGGCCGTCAGGGGGCCTTCCCATCAAGGGGCCTTGCCTGGACGGGGCCTGCAGCGAGCCAGGCCAAGTCCCCTCTTCACCTGGTGCCACAGGACCCCTGAGGCCACACCTGTGAGCTGAGTGACAGGTGACATGTTGGGAAAGGAAGTGACATGGGGTCCGCCCTATTATACGTTCAGATCACTTACTTGTGACCCTTGAACTTGCTCGGGCCTGACCCCAAATGAGTCACCTGCATCCTGCAGCTGGAAGGAAGCGCTATGCCCCAGAACCTCGGAGCCCGGCAGCTCACACCGCACGCGCGGCTCTGCCACGAGCTCGCCGGCACCGCAGTCGCACACTCAGCCTCTGGGAGGGGAAATGTCATGTCAGCAGCTGCTTTTCAGGTGGAGAGCAGCTCTCTGCCAAGAGGGCACGGCCTTCCCACAAAACCCCAAGGATGGGGCCGGTGTTAGGTGCAGAGGGTGAAGCTGCCGCCTGCAGCGCCAGCATCCATAGGAGCGCTGGTTCAAGTCCCAGCTGCTGCACTTCCAATCCAGCTCCTTGTTGAGGCACCTGGGAAGGCAGCAGAGGATGGCCCAGGTGCTTGGGCCCCTGCACCCAGGTGGAGTTCATGGCTCCTGGCTTCAGTGTAGCCCAGTCCTGGCCATCGAGGCCATCTGGGGAATGGATCAGCAAATGGAAGATTCTCTGTGTGTGTGTGTGTGTGTGTGTGTGTCTGCCTTTCACATAAATGTATAACTCTTTTTAAAAGAGCACCCAGGGATCTGCACTCTCTCCCAATGGGACTCACCAGGTGCTCCCCATGGGGTCCTCATGGACCACAGAAGCCATCCAATGAGATGGCTCATATGGCCCAAGGGGCGGAGCTGTGTGTACCTCAGGCTATGTGATGCCTTTCATGTATTCAGGGTCATTTCTTGCATTAAAAAAATACTAACAATTCTATTTTATGCTTCTATTCATATGAAGAAATTATCTAGGATGAATTCATTATGATTATTTTTATTTTTTCTCTTGATTTTAAAATACATTAAAAATGCTTTGTGGGTCGGGGCTGGCGCTGTGGCACAGTGGGTAAAGCCGCCACCGACTGCAGTGCCAGCATCCCACATAGGCACTGGTTTGTCTCGGCTGTTCGACTTCTGATCCAGCTCTCTGCTAATACACCTGGGAAAATAGCAGAAAATGGCCCAAATTCTTGGGCCCCTGCACTTGTATGGGAGCCCTGGAAGAAGCTCCTGGTTCCTGGCTTCAGCCTGGTCCAGCCTTGGCTGTTGCAGCCATTTGGGGAGTGAACCAGTGGATGGAAGATACCTCTCTCTCTCTCTCTCTCTCTCTAATTCTGAATTTCAAATAAGTAAATTTAAAAAAAAGTGTTTTGTGGGCATCTAGAATACCATGAGTGGGGCTGGCATTGTAGCACAGCCAGATAAAGCCGCCATCTGCGACAACCAGCATCCCGTATCAGAGTGCTGGCTCAAGTCCCAGCTGTCCCGTTTCCAATCCAGCTCTGGGATAATTCATCTGGGAGGAAGCAAATGATGGTCCCAGCGCTCGGGCCTGCCCAAGATGGAGTTTCTTGGCTCCTGGTCCGGCCTGGCCCAGCCCCAGATGTTATAGGCATTTGGGGAGTATACACGGGGTTGGAAATCTCTCTCTCTCCTTCTGTCATTCTGCCTTTCAAATACATAAATAAATCCTAAATAAAACAAACCCTTGTGAACGCCTCAGGGCTAGGAGGTCCCTCTCAGCCTGGACACTGCAGGACGGGGCCCTCTCGCGCTCTGCCCACTGGAAGCCTGCACCTGTCCACATCACCCGGTCTTAGCCAGCGTGCCAGATGCTGCCTCCAAAATCCAGAGAGGCGCCCCGGCGCGAGGTCGGCTTGAGTGAGAGACATGGACGGCGACACTCATCCTTTCCGTGGAGCAGGGGTAGTAGCAGCCCCCAGACCACTGACTCCACCCGTGGGGCAGGCCCCCAGATCTTGGTGGGATTTACCATCAGTCTAGGGCCCATAAGGTCCTGGTTTACTTAGGGTACTCGCCACTTCTGCTCCCCAAGTCCCTTAGCATGAGGTCATCCGTAGAGCGAAGCAACAAGGTGGCCTGCAGAATGTCACGGTCATCCCCGTGGCCCGCGCCAGGGCAGGAGGCGGGCGTATTGCCGTGGCCCTGGCCCAGGCAGTGAGCCCGCACTGCTGTCCCTGCTGTGTGACAGCCAATGACTGGGGAGCCTCCCTGCTAAGGGACGGAGAATGACTCACTCGCCTCGCTCACAGGCGCGTACTAAGCACTGACGCTCAAGAAGTGGCAGGTGCCAGAGCACTTCAGGGTGCGGATTTTCTGATTAGAGAACTCGGCTGGGAAGTTCTAAGCCAACATGCCAAACCCAAAGAAAACACCACAATCATCCACACTTCCGGTCCCAAGCATTCTGGGGAGGGGACATCGGGCCTGTGGGGCTTTGTCGATGCTACGGCTCTTCCAGGTGCTGGCACCTGCTCGTGCCATCACGGACCCCTGTGAAGTACTGGGAAGCCATCAATTCCCAGGGGCAGACGCAAGTTTTCCGAAATCCTGATTTTCACTTAGAAGCTCAAATTTGATTATTGGGACAAACGCAGTAAGTTGTTTGCCTTGAAGTCACTGGCTGATTGTTTATTTTCAAACACTGAATAACCCTCATTTCTCAGGCATTCTTGCAAACAATATATGCAAATTCATAAACACACAGCTGGTTCAGCACGCTACTCAAAAAAACCACATCAACTACCAGCCTTCCAGAAGGTTCTGTGTTAACCACCCAGCTCCTTCCTAGAATACTAAGGAAGTGTCTACTCAAGGGGCACAATTCAATAACACTAACCTTTTTTTAAAAAAAGATTTATTTATTTAAAAGGCAGAGTGACACAGAGGGAGGGAGAGACAGAAAGGAACCTTCCATCCTCTGGTTCACTTCCCGAATGGCTGCAATGACCTGGGACTGGGCCAGCCCAAAGCCAGGAGCCAAGAACTCCCATTCGGGTCTCCCACATTAGTGCCGGGGCCCAGCACCTGGGCCGTCTTCCACCGCTTTTATCCACATTGGCAGGGCTCTGGATAGAAGCAGGGTAGCCAGGACTGGATCTGGGAGGCCGGTGTCATGGTCCTCAGCTCCACCCACTGCGCCACAGTGCCGGCCCCCAGCACTAAGTTTCTTGCTTTGTTTCCCTCTGAGTCTTGGCCTTGGAGAATAAATGATGCTAACGCAATGGGAGCACAGTCGTGACTGGCGTGCAGGCACCAGGGTTCACCCGCCTTTGCTTGGGTACCATCCCTGCCAACGGATGCCCTGGGAAAACAGCAAGCCTCGCCGGCTGCTCCACTTCCGATCCAGCCCTCTGCTAACGCATCTGGGAAAGCAGCGGAGGACGGCCCAAGTGCTTGAGCCCCTGCCACTGCTGCGGGAGGCTGGGGTGGGGCTCCTGGCTTCGGCCTGGCCCAGCCTCCACTGTTGTGGCCATTTGGGGAGTGAACCACCGGGTGGAAGATTCTCTCTCTTTCTCTCTCTCTCTCTCTCTCTCCCCCTCCCCATCTCCCTCTGTTTCTCAGCCCTTTACATAAATAACTAATCTTTTTTAAAAATACAGAATAAATGGACAGTGAAGAACACTATCCAATATTCCAGTAAGAATTTAAACATGGCTTAACTTTTGTTGTGCCTTTTCCTGATTTTGAAGGCGGACGTACTGGACGACCTTGTCAACTCTCAGGCGAGGACCAAGAACGTGCGCAACATGTAAAGCCCGATCTCAGATAAGAGATGCAGCTCTGCCAGGTTCCACCCTGCCCTCATTTCCGATTTCTCTTCTTGCACTAGCAAACTCAAAATTTAGTCTTCTATTTTATTTTATTTGACAGGTAGAGTCACACAGAGAGAGAGAGGCCTTCTTTCCTTTGATTCACTCCCCAAATGGCCGCCACAACCGGCGCTGCGCCAATCCAAAGCCAGGAGCCAGGTGCTTCCTCCTGGTCTCCCATGCGGGTGCAGGGCCCAAACACCTGGGCCATCCTCCACTGCCTTCCCGGGCCACAGCAGAGAGCTGGCCTGGAAGAGGAGCAACCGGGGCTAGAACCCGGCACCCACATGGGATGCTGGAGCTGCAGGCAGAGGATTAACCTAGTGAGCCACGGCGGCGGCTCCAAGAATGCAGTCTTTGAAGAGATTCTCGAAGCCCATGATGGCTCACGAGTTTGTGGAAGACAGAGCAGTCAGCGGCTTTGCCCCGTAATTGTGAAGGAATTGCGTTTTTAGATTCATAAGCACCAATGAGAATGAGCAATCCGCTAACATGCTTCCCGTTTATCAGACATCCCCTTCTAATGGAGGCCTGTCTTTGCACGCGCCCCCTTCTGCAGTGGGTCATGCAAACGCGGGAGCACATGCGTCACGACAGGGGAGGGCACCGCTGTGATGTGATGCATCTGGTAGGAGAGCAAAGAGCCCAGGTCCTCGTCCCAGGATATCGCGGGATGAAACCCTTCCCATCGGACGACCAAGCAGATGAGACCACTGCCTTTTCCCCTTAGAAATACGCTATTTATTCAGCTGGAGATTCTTGAGCCTGGGAAAACTCACACAGGGCGCTGCCACGGGAGTTGTCGTGACCGTCAAGGGTTTTCCCCCTGGGTGTGCGTCCATGTTCTCACGTTTCCCTCTTTGTCATTGTGGACGGACAAGGAAAAACTCCAAGTTTCCAATCGGACTCTATGGTGGGGTCTCCAGGCTTCTACTTGATATCTGCTGACAATGTGAAAGGAGACTCCTGTCGCTGCTGTTACAAAAGCGTCGGGACCCCGCGGAGCTCGAACACCGCACCGAACTCTCTTAGCTCCGGAGGTCAGAGGCCTGCCCACCCAGGTGCCCTGGCCGAGGTCGAACCCTCAGCGCGGCTGTGCACCTGCTCCCTCCAGGGCAGAGTCCCTCTGTGTTTCTCCCAGCTCTGAGAGGCCACCCGTCCCCTCGGCCCACGGCCCCATCTGCAAAGCCAGCGGCAGCCATGGAGTCTGTCTCGCCCTGCGTTGCCGCTGGTTCTCTGCTTCCATAACCACACCTCTTCCTGGACTGTTTCAGGGCTCTGTGGCTACACCGGGTCACCCCGATGATCCAGAACCAACTCCCACCTCAAGGCCCACAACTCAACCACACCTGGGAGGTCTCTTTGGCCAGGTGAGCCAACCTCTTCACAGGCTCTGGGGATTCGGATGTGGGCATCTCTGGGGGTCCACTACTCTGCCCAGCACAGCCAGCAACACAGCGAGAGAAAGCACAGGAGGGGTGACTCATCTCGTTACTACGTCGCCCCTCTGGGTGATGCCACCATTGTCCCATTTCCTTACTGCGTCAGGCTTTTCAGCAGAGTTGACAAGTCAGGACGAAATACTGCTGACAATGAGGAAATAGCAACATTTTTCAAGAGATGGGAAAAATAAGATCAATAAAATCCCATACTACATCTCAGATTCGTGGGCGTGTGCAGTGGGCGCAGGTGGTAAGTGCAAGAGAAAGTAATCTCTTTCTACATAAACCTAACAAGCACAGTTTCCCTTTGTTCTCTGGTATGTCTCTAAGGAAGAATAAAAGCCATGAAATCGCAATCCTTGCGAACAGAACTGTTCAAAGAAACTAAGCTAGGTTGCCACAGCCGAGGGTGGGGCTGTGCCCAGGCAAAGCCCTCGTGCACTCCCAGATAAGAACAGAAGACAGGGCTGGCAGGCTAAATCCTGACTGCCGAACCTCCAGTTAAAATCCGGAGCGGGAAAGCAAGTGGAACAGGAGGCACTGTGCTAGTTGGGGCAAGGTAACCCGCCACGAGGAATCCCCTGAAATCGGTCGCTTTTAAAAAAGCAAACATGTTTCTCCTCCCGTTCACATCGAAAGTGAATGCTGACAGTTGGCAGGTACCTCTGCTCTGTGCAGGTGACTCAGGACCCAGGCTCCTTCCTGGACCTTGGGGCTCCACCATCCCTTGGGAAGCTGTTGCCTGCCCTCCCCCTCCCCCACACCCTGCCATGGTCAAGGTCCCAGCGGATGGGAATGGGAAGGACTCACAGAGAAGGCCCAGCCACTTTCTCAAGGCTTAGCCCAAAAGAGGCGTGCAGCCCGTCCTGTTAGCATGAACCCGGTCACGGGACCTTGGTCAATGTGGGGAGAGAGGCTGGGACTTTAGCCGCGGCTACGTGCCTGGGTGGGTGGGGCAGGAGGAGAGCCGCTGTTGGTGACACTCCACCCTGCGGAGTGACCTCGTCCTTTGCCCACACAGAGCCGCTGACAGTGCCCAGCCGGATGTCTCCGCCACAGGCAGTGGCCTCGTTTTGCCCACACAGGAGAGCCCAGCTCAGCTCTCGAAGGAGAAGATGACACTGGACCCCGTCACAAAGCACAGGTTCTTGCTGGGTCAGAGCCGAGGATCACTGTGCTCCGGGGGCCCGGGCAAAGCCCCCCAGGGGATCTGGCCTCCTTCAAGGTCTGTGAATGGGGGCAAGACAGGTAAGGCCGGTGTGCGGGGGTCTCTTGGTGTGGATACCGACGCCCGGCTGCCTCGTGCCCTCAGGGGCTTCCTACGCCAGCATCAGACTGGAGTCTGGAGCCGGCTCTCAGCGTGTACCGAGTGAAGCTTGGCTGAGTTTATTCTTACTCTCACAGCAGGAAAAAGCAGAGTGGGGGAGTCCTTTGAAATGCCATTGCCCCATCAGACAGATAACTGTGTAGCCACCAGCTCAGAGAAATGGCACCTCCAAGAGTGTCCCTCCCGTGGCCTGGGGACAGCGGCACCCCTGCAGCCACCGCCCCGCCCCTGCAGCCACTGCCCTGCCCCAGAAGGCACCGCCCCACCCCTGCAGCCACCGCCCCACCCCTGCAGCCACCACCTCGCCCCTGCTGGCCCCACTCTGGAGCAGCGCTTCTGGCTTGAAGGTTTGGCTGCAGATTCTGCCCTGGGACCTCGGGAGTCAGGATGCTGTTTCCTAACAGCCTCGGGTCACGGCCAATGCCATGGGCCTGCAGGCCAGGCTTGGAGGACGGAGGAGCTAGAAGGCCAAGGAGCAGGCGCAGGGGAGTGGCAGAGGAGTGCAGCGCTGCTCCCTGGCGGCTGAAGCCGCAGGTGGTTCCTGCCTGTCTGCCCGGCTCTTGGGGAGGGGGCAGATTCCCGGCCTGTACTTGAGGGTCTTACAGCACCCCAAGGTGTGACGTGGGGTGAAAGGTGACACTTGGGGCCTGGGGTCCCTTCCCTATGAAGCAAAATTATTCCCAACATCTTTTGGGTGGAGCAGAGGCCAGGCGACCTCTTTTCTTGACGACTCCCTGGCGAAGAATCTCCCAGCAGTGAGATGAACTCTGAGTGGCTGAGACAGAGACTGGGACCCAGAGCAAGAGGCTCTAGGTCCTGCTCGTTTGTGGTTCGTTAGATTTTATTTTTTTTTTAAAGATTTATTTTCTTTATTTGAAAGGCAGAGTAACAAAGAGGGAGGGAGAGAAAAACTTCCATCCACGGGTTCACTCCCCCAAATGGCTGTGAAGACTGGCCCTGGGCCAGACTGAAGCCAGGAGCCTGGAACTCCATCCTGGTCTCCCACGTGGGTGGCAGGGGCCCAAGCACTGGGGCCACCTTCTGCTGCCTTCCCAGGAGCGTTAGCAGGGAGCTGGATCAGAAGTGGAGCAGCCAGGACTCTAACCAGTGCCCATGTGAGATGCCGGCATCTCAAGCAGTGGCTTAACCCCCTACGCCACAGCGCCATCCCCAGACTTTATCTTTGGGTCCCGGTTGAGGCTGAAAGCATGGGCGTCCTCAGCTGGGAGGGACTTTGGTAGCTTTGTCCGAGGATCTATTTTCCCAGTGGAGGCAGACAGGCAAAAAATAACCTGTCAAAGGCCACAAAGTTAATATCATTTCCATTCTCTGGGCTTCCAGCCTGGGCCTAAACGTTTCCCAAGGAATCACATCATCTAAACAACTCGTGGGGTGGCGGACGCTGTGCCCGCCGGCCCCCTCCGGCCCGGCCCGGCCCGACCCGGCCCCGCCAGCTGCCGGCCTTGCAGAAGGCCCTGGGCGATGCTCCCTTCCTCCCAGCGTTTCATTATTGATCCCAGCCCTCGTGGCCGGTGCTGGCCAAGTAAGCAGCATGCGTTGGTGTAATGTCAACTTCATCAAAAATGCAGGAGTTGGGGTTTTACTCGTCTGCGTGCTACCTAGACGGTTTAAGTCGATGGCTGGCGGTTTCCGCGAGCCCAGGAGGGCACGAGCAGCCCACAGGCTGGCTTCTGGCTTCTCTGAAGTGACGCTGGGTCCCCAAAGCCCTCGGGAGCCCAGCATCCCTCAGCTCCTGAGTGTTTGTGGCAGAACAGTGAGGTGGAGAGTTGGGGAGGTCGGGAACGGAAGCTTTTCTTTTTAACGGATTTTTAATTTTATTTGTATATTTGGATGTATTTGGATGGCAGAGAGACAGATAAGTAGACATCTTCCATCCTCTGATTCACCCTCCAAATGCGCGCAGGAGCTAGGACTGAGCCAGACCAAAGCCAGCAGCCTGGACCTCATCCTGGCCTCTCAGTGGGCGGCAGGGACCTAAGCCATGGAGCCACCCTCTGCTGCCCCCGGGGTGCGCGTCAGCAGGGCCTGGAGCAGAGACGCAGTAGTCGGGACTCGAACCCAGGTGTTCCGCTGCTAAACACCAACCCCAGGGGCAGCTTTTTCAAACAAGCGCCGTGGGTCACCACGCGCACCTTGACGTCTTCGGGCTCCACCGCCTCCTCCCGCCTGGAGGATAAGAGTCGCTGGAGGCCTGAGGCTGCTGCCCAGCTGCTTGGCGTGTGGTCAGGGCTGGGGCGGGGCCAGCGTGTCTGAGGGTGGGCCTGGAATGGAATCCTTTTTTTTTTTTTTTTTTAAGATTTATTTATTGGGGCCGGCACTGTGGCATAGCTGGTAAAGCTGCTGCCTGCAGTGCCAGCATCCCATATGGGTGCCAGTTCAAGTCCCGGCTGCTCCACTTCTGATTCAGCTCTCTGCTATGGCCTGGGAAAGCAGTGGAACATGGCCCAAGTTCTTGGGCCCCTGCACCCACGTGGGAGACCTGGAAGAAGCTCTTGGCTCCTGACTTCAGATCAGCCCAGCTCCGGCCGTTGCGGCCATTGGGGAGTGAGTGAACCAGCGGATGGAAGACCTCTCTCTCTCTGCCTCTCCCTCTCTCTGTGTAACTCTAACTTTCAAATAAATAAATAAATTTTTTAAAGATTTATTTAGTTGCTTGAAAGGCAGAGTTACAGAGAGAGAGAGAGAGGAAGAGAGAGAGATCTTACACCCATTGATTCACACACACACACACCCCACACACACATAACCATAACAGCCAGGGCTGGGCCAGACAAAAGCCAAGAGCCAGGAGCTTCTTCCTGGTTTTCCATGTGAGTGCAGGGGCCCAAGCATTCAGTCCGTCTTCTGCTGCTTTCCCAGGTGCATTAGCAGGAAGCTGGAACAGAAGTGGAGCAGCCAGGACTCGAACCAGTGTCCGTAGGGGATGCTGGTGTTGCAGGCACCACAGCGCCAGCCCCTTGCATGGAATTCTTTAACAAACGTCCCCAGGTGGGCGTCAGGGGCCACGGCCACTGCTGCCGGGTGGGCTGGTGCCCAGACACAGCCTCTCTGGGAGAGCAAACTCCTGCTGATGCTGATGCTGCCGGCCCCACTGGACCCGTGCCCTTGCCAGGGGGGTGGAGGGCAATGGCAATGAAGGTCCTCCATGCTCTGGCTCCGAGGCACCTGGGGGGCATGGTGGGTGGCTGCTGCAGGTGATGGTGGTGACCACAGCAACAATAAGTCACACAGAGGCCTCTCCAACCCTGCGCTCTCAACACATGGGGAGGCCTGAGGCCCCGCCCTCTACACGTCTTAATCCATCTAATCCTCATCATCTTCATCATCCTCATCCTGTTTTACCGGTAAGGAAACAGAGGCCCAGAGAGGTCCAGTCATTTTCCCAAAGCCACACAGCCAGGGAGTGTTGGGCGGGCAGGCTGATTGAATCCCACCCCCTCACCGCCTGGCCACACTGTCCCCTGCCCCCTGGCCAGGCTCTCTAGGGAGATGCCCTCAGCACTGGCTACATGCGGACAGCAGCTCTGATCCCTGTGGAGGCTGGGGAAAGGGGAAGTATGTGTGCGAGGCTTTGCCTCCTGGCCTCGCCACCTGCTTGTGCGTGACCTTAGTCACTTCCTTTGAACGCACGGCGTCTGTTTTCTCATCGATGAATTGGAGATGTGACGTCTGACTTCTCAGGTTTCGGCCAGGTTATTGTGCATTCCGACAATCACCAGTGTCGAGCAGGGGCTAAGTTTGCCAGCGCGGTGCAGACCCGTCCATGCGTCATGGATCTCTGTGACACAGTAGACACGAGGATCGCCTCCACTGGGCAGGGGAGGACCCTGAGCTGACCCAGGTCAGCAGCTTCCCGAGGTGACGAAGCAAAGGTGCGGCCCCTGGGCTCAGCCTGGGGCCTCCCACTGCGTGTGTCAGGGGAATGGACACCTGTCGGGGCTGGGCACTGAGCCTGGCTCCCACCAGCCCTCGGGGAGCTGGGGTGGTGATCGCTGCTCCTCAATGAGGGTGGAGAAGGAGCGTGTGCGCCTAGCGCGGGGCCTGGCACACTGGCAGGTTGCAGGAACCACGCGTGCTGCCCCAGGCACGGCCAGGCACCTCCTTACCTCTGAGCTCTGCGCCCTGAGGGCCCCAAGGGCCACTTCCCCCTCAGTGCACCTGGGAAGCAAGGAAAGAAGTTCCGGACAGTTCCATCCTCTACAACCCAGAGTCCCTTCCGGCCCCCACCCAGCCTGATTCAGCTCAGGATCAGCCCTGGGAACCCCCCGGCGCCCAGGCTGCCGGCAGTGTGATTTCTGCTGTGCAAACATCTCTGTGGCCTGATGTCCCTCCCCCATGGGGAGGGGCAGAGCCTCAGGAGGCTCAGGACTGGGGTTGTTTGTTCTCCATCCGCCCTGCACCGACCTCAGGTTTAAAGGCCAGTTGCTCCCCCGGGGTCCCCCCAGAGGCCTCAGTGGCTCCCATCTAATCCTGTATGGCTTAAATCCATTGTCAAGTTCTCCCAGCCCCCAGAGCCTACATAAAAGACAGACATGTGACAAGTGGAAAGGACCCACCAACATGCACTGTGACCTACTCACTTCACAGGAAAAATGATCAAGGCTCAGAGATGTTAGTGACTTGCCCAAGGCCACTCAGTAAATGATGTCACTGTGGTCAGAACCCGCATCCCTGGACACCCAACACCGTCCTGTGTCCGCGGCCCACCTATGTCTGAGGCACCCGAGAAATGTCAGTTGTTGTTGGTTACTCTGGACTTAAGGATCTTGGTGGTATTGGCCTTGACCTTGACTCCAAGAGGTTTTACACAGGCCACAGAGAGATTCTCAGATGCTGCAAGTTCACCAAGCAGGCGGCAGCAGAAGGCGAGGCCTCGCCCCTCCACTGCAGATGGGGAGACGTGCTAGTGCATTCGAATCAAAGACCAAGATCCTGCCTGCAGTCTTGGACTGACGGTTTTGCTGCTGTGAGCACTAGTTTACCTGCAAAATGGGTGGAGCTGCTCTCTTTAATAACTGAAATAATGAGGCCAGTGTCGCGGCACAGTGGGTTAAAGCCCCCGCCTGTAGCACCTGCACCGATATGGACACCAGTTCGAGTCCCGGCTGCTCCACTGCCGACCCAGCTCTCTGCTAATGCACCTGGGAAAGCAGTGGAAGATGGCCCCCAAGTCCTTGGGCCCCTGCACCTGCATGGGAGACCTGGAAGAAGCTCCTGGCTCCTGGCTTCAGATCAGCCCAGCTCTGGACACTGCGGCCATCTAGGGAGTGAACCAGCAGATGGAAGACCTCTCTCTCTCTGCCTCTCTCTCTCTCTCGCTGTCCCTACCTCTCTCTGTAACTCTGCCTTTCAAATAAAAATTTTAAAAATAAATCTTTTTTAAAAAATAAGTGAAATAGCGCGTGCAGCATCCAGCTCAGCGCCAGGCTCTACAGAGGAAATCGCAGAGCCAAACGTAGGCACCCTGAGCCGCACCTGAGACAAAGACCCAGCGACGCGTGGTCCTGGGCACGGGAGGGGCTGGGTGTTCAAGACGTGGTGCTGTCTCCCACGGAGCGCCGTTGAGTCAGGCTTGGAGCGCGAGCTTCCGCAGTGTTGGCCTAGGTGTTGATCGAAGGCAAGCGCCGAGAACATCAACAACCCGCTCGCGTGCGGAGCCAGCTCCTCCATCCCGGTCAGCCCCCAGCCTCTGGAGCGCATCTTCCCACGCGGTGCTGCTCTGCCTTCCAGGGCACTGCTGGCGCGGCACTTTCTAGAGAATCCAGGGGAGAAGTAAAGGCTCTGGGCGCCGGCCCTGACCCCCACTGCAGCGCCACGTGGCGCCAGCTGGCTTTTGACCATGTGTGGGCCAGGATGCTCGATCGGTCCGAGGGGCCATTTCTCCCTGTTTCTCCCGGGGTCATCGCCACTGCCATTGCTTTGTAGACGGTGACGGGGAGGCACAGATAAAGCGATGTTCCCAAGTCCCCCAGCTCACAAGGGCACAGCCAGGATTTGAACCGAGGTCTCTTCCGTCTAATCACCATAGGAGAGACGGATCCCTTCCCTGGGGTTTCCTCCGAGCTGGGTTTGTGTTAAATGAAGCCACCCCCGAGCTCGGGGAGCCATTCCTATTTTGTTTTCTCACTCTAGAGAGTGGCCACAATAACACCGCGTGCCAGGTACTGCTCTAGCCGCTGTGTGTGTCCTAACACATATGACGTTCCCAGCTGCCGAAGGCGGTGGGTCCTACCATCAGCCCATTTCACAGACGAGGAAACTGAGCTTCAGAGAGATGACATCACGTCGTCGTCAGGATCGCAAGGGTGGAAGACGGAAGGGCTGGGATTCAAATGCAGGCGACCGGCTCCAGCTCTCACTCCTCCCCCACGACTCCCACAGGAAATCCTCTGCCGGCCGCCCGAGTCCTGTTGACTCTGGTGGTGGCCGGGCTCCTCTCCTGCTGGGCGCAGGATCCGGGCTGTCAGGCCCGAGTCAGACGGATGGCTCTCCCCAGCCAGGCCTGGCTCCCGAGTTTCTTCATGCCGGACCCAAACACAACACGATCTAGCGGGCCTGGCTGCTCTTCAGAAGCAGACGCGAGGCAAGTGTGGAAAGACATCTAATTAGAATCCCTGGGAGCCCCAGCTCCCTGCTTATTAAGTTAGCCCCTTTAATGTGGAACTCAACTCATTAGAATAATTTGAATGCTGAGGGATTGTCTTATATGCTCCTGATCTGAGAAAAGCTGCTTTCACAATTGCATTTGCTCCCTCCCCAGTGGGACAAAGCGTGGCCGTGAGTGCCAAATGCTTCCTGCTCTGGGACTGGCGCGGGCGGGGGCCAGGGCGCCCACTCCTCTGTGGGCCAGAGCCGCGGAGGTGCCGGTGTTGGGGACCCCACACAGATATGGGGGACGCTTAGGCCCCCCCAGGCAGGGGCCGGGGTCAGAGACCACTCCAGGATGTACGAGCGGGCGGGGAATCCTAGAAATCCCAGGCCACGTTCTTCCTGTGGCCCGAATGGCCCTGAAGAGGGGTCCCACGTACAACCCACGGCCTGGCTCAGAAGGACCCGGTTGCAGGCCGTGGGGTTCCCCTCTGGGGTCCTCACACACGCAGTTGCGGAAGTGGTGCAGCCAGGTTTGGACCCACAGGGAAGGCGAGGCTGGGCCCCCGCCAGGTGCCTGGGATCTGATGACCACGCCCAGCCCGAGTCACCAAGCCGAAGCCCTGGACAGGCCTGGGGCTGAGTCCCCAGGGCGGGGGTCAGCTCCATGGCCGAGCCCCTCCCCTCCCCGCTGCCTGACATGGAGCGGCCTCCATGGCCCGCACCCTGGGTGGGCTTCCCCTTTGCCCACAGCGCCAAGCAAGGCGCCTCCGGCTCTCAACGTTAGCAAAGGAAGCGGCTTTGGAGATGCGAAGATCCGCCCCTTCTTGCTGACCTATTTCAAGTCCCACTGCCTCTACGAAGCCTTTGCTGAATGCCCCAGCCCCACGCAGCCGCACCCCAGGGACCCCCTCACCAGCCCCCCAGCTCCCAGGCCACCCCTCGGCCAGGCCTCTCCCCGGGGGCTGTGCCGTGGGGACTCGGAGCTGTGGATTGGTCTCTCTCACGGGCACCAGAGGCCCTGGATGGAGGCCCAGGCGGTCCCGAATCAAACAGCTGATCCCTGGGCCCTGGGGGAGGCCTCTGGGGCAAAGGATGCCCAAGGCCCAGGCCCATCAGCCCCTCTGGGGGGCCAGAGCCCCTGCCCCCAACCCAGCCTTCACGCACCGGAAATAGCTCCTTGTTCCTCTGACAAATCAGAGAGACACTGGGCATTCCTGTCCCCATCAGGGAGCGTCCCAGGGCCCCCTCCTCCCGCGGAGGAAGGAGCCGTGGAGCCGGAACTGCTCCAACCCACAGGGCTGGCCCCAGAGAGTGCCGCCTGGACCAGGCGCCGTGCCTCAGCGGGTCTTGGGAAGGAGCCGCAATGTCCTCGAAGAGAATTGTGGTCAGAAGGATGCCTCGGTCTCAATGGCCCGCTTTACTCAATTGAGCCGCTCTCTCTCCCTGGCTGCAAGTCCCATCCGCTGGCCTTGCTGTCCCACGGGCAGGGTCTCCGCGGCCGGGGCGGGGGTGCGGAGCTGCCAGCAACAATGCTCTCCTCACACTTTATCCTTCCCCTCCCCGTTCCTGAGATCCTAAAAAAGAAGAAATTGAAATATCTGACTGGCAGAGAGCGTCTCCGCCATCGGCCAGCAGTCCAGCCCGGCATGGCAGCCGTCCCGCGTGTGTGCCAGCTCGCCCAGCGGAGCCCTGCTGGGACACCCAGATGACATCAAAGACTGGCAGAGCCACCGCTCTCAGCAGGACCAGCACAGGGCACAGCTTTCTCCTCTGGTCTCCCATTCATACCCTTAGTTAGCGCCGGTCCACACTGCAGCCTGCCCCACACTGCAGCCTGCCGGGGGCCGTGAGCACGGTGATGCTAGCACCCGCCCAGCCCCCGGAGTCCCTCCCACCGCTCTCCCTCTGTGGGCTGCCACCTGCCAACCTTTATTCTTGCAACAACCCTAGGACAGAGAGCCTACATGCTCTGGCATTCCATAGACCTGAATTCAAGTCCTGGCTCACTCCGCCACTCTTGACTTTGGACAAGGCATGTCATCTCTAAGCCTCAGTTTCTCTATCTTTTAAGTGGGAATGATAGTACCCCTGGATTTAGTGAGCTCAGTAGGCAATGGCTTATCAAATGGCCTGGCAGAGTGGGGCTCCCAAGAGGGTTGTTACCTCCCATTTCACAGATGGGAAAATTGAGGCTCAGAGGGAAAGAGATTTCCCAAGAGACATGCAGATATGCAAGGTCTCCTGGAGGCAAACCCGTCTCTCCAGGTCTACATTCTGGCCGTCTTCATTCCACATCCCTACCGAGTTCAGCCTTTAATGCCGATGTGGGGACAGAGGCCCTTGACAAAAGCTCCGAGGGCACCAAACAGGATGAAGTCACATGACCATGACGCCCGAAGGAGCCGGGTCCCACCGACCGCTGCCGCCTCTGACACCAATCCAGCCTGGGACACTAGGGGAATGGAAGAGGTGGAAAGAGGGGAGTCCCTGGGGCCCCCACATCAGCCAGGCACGCAGGGCCAGCCCCCAACCGGCTGGAGAACTACACGCAGGGCTCTGTCCCACGGCCACAGGCGCCCAGCCCCAGAGACAGCAGAGGCTCCCAGGTTCCTGCTCGCCCATCTCTGCCCTGGAACATTCTCAGGCCAAAATAAATGTGGGAACCCCACGGTGGAGTCTTGGAACTGGCAGAGAATCCAAGATGTCGCCCAGCGCAGCCCAGTCCTTCCAGGCAAAACCACACCAGAAACCGTTCCCGACAGATGCTAATTAGATGAATGGTTTTAAATTAAATCATGGGGATGGGCAGGGCGAAGGGTGCCAAGGAGAACTGGAGCAGAAACGCCGGCCAGAGAAAACAGAGGGGAGAACCAGCGCGGCGGCCGCGCGCACAAAAGAAGCCGGGCCCCAGGTAGAAGGCCATGGGGAAGCAGCAGCCACAGGTCCCCCGGCAGACGGGCGGCAGCGTGGCCTGGGCCCATCCCGTTCCTGCTGGGCCATGGCTCTCCCCACTCCACTGCAGGTGCTGCCTGGGGAGGCCCAGCTTCCTCATCCTCCCCTCCTCCGAGGCCAGCGCAGGGAGTGAGCAGCTCTCCCTACTCCTTTGTCTTGCAGCTACGGTTCCCCCAGCCTGGAACACCCTTCCTGCAGCCCACGCCCTGCCCCCCAACCCCGAGCCTGTGGCTCACCCCGACCCTTCCAGGAGGTCTAGGCTTCGTCCTGGGGAGCCCATTTCCCACCCTCATCCCCTCCCCCAAGGCACAGGCTCCTGTGGGGGCTCCCTGTGTGCAGCCCAGAGCACAGCAGTGCACGTCGCCAGTCGGCCACCTTGTCACCACCGTGTCCCCTGGGCCAAGCGCTGAGCCGTGGACACGTCATAAATATTTGCTGGATAACAAGACGACGCGACTGCTAATTGCCCCTAACAGGGCCCACCAGTCCAACTGCTGAGGCTGGAATAATGAGAAGCGGGCCCCGAATGCGCCCTGGAAGACCGTTAAGCAGACACGGGCCAGCGTTTATGAAGCCTCCAACGTGGGAGGCTTGTTCAAGGGCACAGAATCCACCGCAGTTCAGCAGCACGACCCACGCGCCAGGGCGTAGCCGGCACGACCTGCGGGCCAGGGCGGCTGTCCTTATCCCCTTCTCGAGGGTGGGGGAACGGAGATCAGAGAGTCTGAGTAACTCGTCTGAGATCACAGAGCCTCGATTTAACTGAGGGCCAGCCTGGTCCTGGGGCCTGAGCCGGGGCGTTGCTGTGACGCCAGCCTCTCGCCCTGAAGCCCCCTCGCGACCCCCACAACACCCCTCCCCGTGGTAACTCAGAACCAGGCCCGTGACAAACTCAGCCCATTTCCTGCCCTAGTATTTCAAGGCCGGATGGGGTCCGAGTGACGCTTCTCCCATCCCCCGTCCTGGAGCTGGAGCCGGGCAGAGCCCTGGGACTGTGGGACTCCTTGTGGACCGAAGGCAGGAAGCAGTGACTGCTGCCGGAAGCGGCCATGGACCCCTGGGGTTCAAGGAGCCCCCGGGCCCTGGCAGCCTCAACCTCAGCAAAACAGCAGTCACAGGGCCAGGCGGGAAGCAGGAGGCAGGCAGAGCGCCGCCCCAGGCTGGGGCGTCCTCCGTCCAAGGCCAAGGCTGCCTCCCCCGTGCAGTCTTTCCAGCCCCCCAGAGCCCCGCCCTGACTCCGTTTGCATCTTGAGGGCTGACTGCAAGCAGCTCTACCGCTCACTTCAGTTCTCCATTGCTCAGTTGTCTCATCTGTAAAGTGGGGGTGTTAACAGCACCTATCCCTAGGGACTACTGGAAGGAGGGTGTGGATACACACACACACACACACACAGAGGCACTGGGGAGATGAGCATGCTGTGTGTGTGTGCGTGTGTGTGTGTGTGTGTGTGAATGCTCAATGCTTAAACTCCAGGTGTTCACTAAGTGCTTCGTGAACGACCTGTCAACACGACCGGGCACACAGGCCAGGGAGGGACATCGCCTGTGATGGGTGGGGTCCGTGCCATCTACAAGCTCCAGCTGAGGTTCCCAAACCCTGTAAGTCTGCCTCCAGGGGATCTCGCGAGGGCACTTGTCAGAGAGGTCAGACTCCCAGGTCCCACCCCCAGCCCCGCTCACGTCGCGTCTCTGCCATGGAGCCCAGGATTCCCATTCTCCCCACCTGCCCAGAGGACCACAGGTTGGGCACCCACAGGGTCGCCCAGCTCTTTCGCCAGAGACAGGCGGTGGGCTCTGCTGGGAGTCCCAGGTGCAGAGGCCCTTCCTTGCTTCTTTCCCATCGTTTCTGTAAAACGATGCTTCTACTGGGTTGTTTGATTATTTATTTGAGAGACAGAGAGACAGAGCTCGAATCTGCTGTTTGTTCTCCAAATGCCAGAGGGCTGAAGCCAGGAGCTAGGAATGCAATCCAAGTCACCCACGTGGGTAGCAGGGACCCAATTCCTTGAGCCATTGCCACTGCCTCCCAAACTGCATTAGCAGGAAGCTGGAGTCAGGAGTCCGAGCCAGGAATCCTACCCGGGTGCTCCGATACGGGGCGCAGGTGTCTTAACCCGTGTCCTAACCAACTGCGGGCCCAAACACCTGCTCCCTTCTTCCTTTGTTGCTTTTGTCAGCATCTTCTGCAGCTGCTTCGCCGCTGGTCCCCAGAACTCCAAGGAGACTGTCTCCTGGCCCTGTGAACCTGGGGCAGGCTAACCCTTGTTCTCCAGCCACTAAGTATCTTTCCAACCTCTGCACTTAACCAAGGTTTGCCACAATGTGACTTGTGCACATTTGATGGTTGGGGGCCACATTCAACCTACCAGACAGGTGCCTTGTGCACCACGTATTCTGAGCCCTTGGTTCACAGCTGAAGAACCAAGGGCAGAGAGGGCAAGTGATTTTTCCAAGGTCACACAGCCAGCAACCAGAGGGAGGTCCACAGCCCATTTCTTCTTCACCACTGCCTTTCCCACACAGCTGGGAAGACCCAGGGTTAAGTCCACACCTGCCTGATTCCAGAGCCCGACTCTCAGCCTTTCTGCCAGTCACGGAGCGGTTGTGTCTCACTCCAAACCTGCCCATCATGACTGCCCGCGGAGCTGGGGCGGGGACTCTGCCGTGTGTGAGCTTCACCTGCTGGCCCTGGGTTTGGCTTCCCCTACAGACAGTGGCAAGGCTGGACCTGCTGCTTCTGGCTCGCTTCCCGCTGCACCCCAGCCTCACCCCTGCACCTGGGGCAGCAGCAGGGTCTTCGTGTAGCAGCGGCTGAACCCGGTTTGCAGTTTTCCCACCAATGACAGAACTGCTCTGAGTCCAACAACACCTGCCAGCCAGCGCCCCCTTCTCAGAGGTCGGGGTCCCATCTCTCAGAGATGCCAGCCAAGTGCAGCCGACAGATGCAACCGCTGGATCTCACGGTGCAGCGTAAGGCACCAAGGCGGCTGTAAATAAGAAAAGGGCTTGTGTTGGTGGGCAGAGGGTCCGACCCCAAGGTGTCTGTTAGACCTAAGCAGGACCTACTGACATGCAGGACTGTCCCAAAGGAGAAGTCTGCTCCTTGCTGTAGCAAGGCCAGGAGCAGAGAACTAAGCCCCATGGGGTGGACCAGGCCCGGTCTGCACCCAGCACCGCCCATCCCAACTGCCTGGGGTTCCACCAAAGGGGACAGTCAGCGCGTGGAAAGGAGCGCCACGCTACTTGGATAAAACCCCAAGGAAACGTCTCTCCACACCTACAAGAACTCCTCAAGGCCAGACTCGGCCAGCACAGCACACGCTGGCCAGGATGCAAACGGCCCCGTTCCGACGTCGCCGGTGGGTCTGTTAGTGCCACAGCCACCATGGAAAACAGTTGGCAGTTTCTTTAAGGATTAAGCATGTAATTGTCAAAGAAGCCAGCAATTGCACCCTCGGGCATTTATCCCAGAGAAACAAAAGGCGTGTTCACACACAAAAGGGCAGTTTCCAGGGTGGGCACTGGGTACAGCACTTGGTTGAGACACTGACAGCCCACGTTGGAGTACTTGGGTTTGATCCTAATTCCAGCTTCCCGCTAACACAGACCCTTGGGGCAGCAGGTGATGGCTCGAGTGACCTGGCTCCTGCTACCCACGCGAGAGACCTGCATGGAAGCCCCCAGCTCCCTGCCTTGGCCCAGCTCCCTGCTGGAGCTATTGCAAGTATCTGGGGAGTGGGCAGGCAGAGGACAGAGCTACTCTCTGCCTCTTAAAGAAATAATGTTTTAGAAAGTAGAGTTGTTGTGTTTTTTTTTTTTTAATAGCCAAAAACTCAAAACAATCCAGATGACCGTCAGTGAGTGGTTAAAGACATCGTGGTATAGCCACACAGTGCAATACGACTCAGCAATGAGAAAGGACAAACTACAGCTGCACGGACACATAATGGCCTGCACTAACCCCAGAAGGGCACGGAGGGAAACAGGTCCTCTCAAAAGGTGAAACGCTGGCCGGGGCTATGGCTCACTTGGTTAATCCTCTGCCTGCGGCGCCGGCACCCCGGGTTCTAGTCCTGGTTGGGGCGCCGGTTCTGTCCCGGTTGCTCCTCTTCCAGTCCAGCTCTCTGCTGTGGCCCGGGAAGGCATTGGAGGATGACCCAAGTGCTTGGGCCCTGCACCCGCATGGGAGACCAGGAGGAAGCACGTGGCTCCTGGCTTCAGATCGGCACAGCACACCGGCCGTAACAGCCATTTGAGGGGGGAACCAAAAGAAGGAAGACCTTTCTCTCTGTCTCTCTCTCACTGTCTAACTTTGCCTGTAAAAAAAAAAAAAAAAAAAAAAAAAAGTGAAATGCTACAAGATTCCTTGTATAACTATTCCAGAAAGGACAAGATTAGAACTAGGAATGGAGACCAGATGAGTGGCTCGGGGGGGGGGAGGGGGGTCAGAGGGAAGTGGGTGTGGCTACACAGAGTAGCATCAGGGCTCTTTCTAGATGTGACATTGCCCTACCTCTTTCTTTTCTAAGACTTATTTATTTATTTGAAAGGAAGAGTATCAGAAAAAGAGAGAGAGAGAGAGAGAAGTCTTTCAGCTGCTGGTTCATTCCCCAAATGGCCACAACGGCTGAGTCATGGCCAGGCCAAAGCCAGGAGTCTGGAACTCCATCTGAGTCTCCCACGTGGGTGCAGGGGCCCAAGCGCAGGGCATCTTCTGCTGCTTTTCCAGGTGCGTTAGCAGGGAGCTGGATTGGAATCGGAGCAGCTGGGACAGGAGCTGGTGCTCCCTTATGGAATGCCGCTGTCCCAGGAGGCGGCTTAACCTGCTGTGCCCCGACGCCGGCCCCTGTTCTGCACCTTGATTGTGTCCAAGCCGGCACCCTGGCTGTGAAGTGGTACAACAGTCCTGCAGGACGTTGCTGGGAGGAAACCCAGGAAAAGGCCCAGGGATCTCTGTTTTGTTTGTTTGTTTGTTTCTCTTTTTTTAAGAATAGCAGATCCAGAAAGAGAGAGAGGTCTTCCATTCCACTGGTTCACTCCCCAAATGACCGCAACGGCTGGAGCTTTGCTGATCCGAAGCCAGGAGCCAGGAACTTTTTCCAGGTCTCCCACGTGGGTGCAGAGGCCCAAGGAGTTGGGCCATCTTCTACTGCTTTCCCAGGCCACAGCAGAGAACTGGATTGGAAGAGAAGCAGCCAGGACTCGAACCGGCGCCCACATGGGATGCCAGCACTGCAAGCTGGGGCTTTAACCCATTGCACTACAGCGTTGGTCCCTGTATTGTTTCTTTATTTCTTTCTTTTTTTCTTTCTTTTTTTTTTTTTATAGGCAGAGTTAGACAGAGAGAGAGACAGAGACAGAGACAGAGAGAAAGGTCTTCCTTCCATTGGTTCACCCCCTAAATGGCTGTTACGGCCAGCGCACTGCGCCAATCCGAAGCCGGGAGCCAGGTGCCTCCTCCTGGTCTCCCATGGGGGTGCAGGCGCCCAAGCACCTGGGCCATCCTCCACTACATTCCCAGGCCACAGCAGAGAACTGGACTGGAAGAGGAGCAACCGGGACAGACCGGCGCCCCAACCAGGACTAGAACCCGGGGTGCCGGCGCCACAGGCGGAGGATTAGCCTAGTGAGCTGCGGTGCCGGCCCTGTGTTGTTTCTTACAACTGCATGTGAGTCTACAGTTAGCTCAAAATATTAAATGTAGTTAAGAGAACAACGCCGCCAAGCACCCTTCTCAAGACCTCACCCAGGGAACGGATTCCCCGGGGTGGGGATGTGCTTATCTAAAGCCCCCCAGAAGCTGAAAACCACACAAGTGATTTCTAAAGTTCCTTCGCCTAAAAGTTTAGCGTTTTGATGTGAAAATCTGGCAAACTCCAAATGCCTCATGGAATCAGGTGGGAAGAGCCCCTCCAACACCACCTCCCAGGCAGAAAGGGAGAAGAAGCCGGAGGAGGCGACAGATCGGGGCGCAAGCAGCGACAGGAGGTGGGGGGCAGCTCTGTCCGTCACGGTCTGCGGACTTCCAACCAGAAGACTGTCAGTTAAGCATAGCTAATGGCCGCGGTGGCCAGGGGCGGCTGAGCCCGGCTGTCTGGCTCTGCCCTGCGAGGCCCCTGCAAGTGTCAGAACAGCCAGAAATGGTTCTAATTATAACCAGGAAGCTCGAGAGCGAGCGCGTGGGTGGGAAGGAATGCTGCCCACAGCTCGGCCCCACCTGGGAGGGAGCCTGTGGCCGCGCTCGCCGGCGCAGGTAGGGCCTGCGTGTCACAGGTGACAGCCCCCAAGGCGCAGGAACAGGAACAGGACAGCCGAGGTCTTGGGGCCCCCGGCTTCTCTCTAACTGGATGGCGTGGGGTTTTTTCCCCTTCTCCCATCATAATTAGCCACGAAATTATCCTCTTCTCCATGCTAATGAACCACTGAAGACTCTTTGAGAGACGGGAATAATCACAGATGTTTTACCGCCCGCAGCCCCCGCCCCCGGCTCTGGCCCCCGCACACGGCTCCTTCGCCGCCCTGAGCCCAGAGCTGTGAACTTGTGATCCGGAGCCAGTGAACTTCACAGCTAATGTGCCCAGCAGCGTTCCAGGCGGCTTCTGGAGCCAGAGCGGGGTGGCGGACGGGCCCCCGAGTTTGACGGCCAGGAAGCCAGAGCACCAAACTAAGTGAGGCTCCACTCTTCCCTCCCGGGAGGGGCGGCTGCGCCCAACCACACGGCCCGGCTGCAGCTGGCACCACGCCCGCCTTCCCCCCGTATCCGGCTGCGACCCCAGCTGCCAGCAGCAATGGAAAAATAACTGCAGGAGGCCCGGGAAGGGGCATCTGGCCCTAGCCAAGGCTGGCTGGTTTCCGGCGGGGCACCTCACCCCGCTGAGCCCCCCGGGGCTTCAGTTCCCACGAGACCCTTCAGAGTCATCAGGAGGATGAGAGAATCACAGCTCAGTGCCTGCGGGGAGAGGGGGACGCACCCCGAGGGGCAGCCACACAGGTGACCAGGATGGTCCACTTCCAACCTCCAAGGCTGCACCCAGCCTTTGGCGGGAAACGCAGGGCACACGTCCTCTCTGTGGCTCTGCTGTCGCGGCCCTGGCCTTGACAGCTTTGAAAGGCCAGAGAGCCACGGTGCCGCGTTCCCAGAGTGCTCATGGCCACGGGGAAAGAGCCCACCTCCAAAGCATCCTGAGTGATCAGCATAGAGCATAGCTGTGTACACAGCTGGACGCCGGGACTATCACGGCAGAGAAAGGTCTAGAACGAAACCCACCAAGCTGCTGCCAAGGGCTTTCCCTGGGTGCTGGCATGGGGGAGGGGTCATTAGAAGAAGATTGTGATGAAACTAACATGAAATTTCTACCATGAGCACTTAATATCCACAGAAATTCTACTCTACAGTTCTATTCCACATAGAACGCTTTGCTATTATACATCGCATTGGAAAGCAACCTATTTAAGACCTGTGCCTTCCAACAGAAGTGTTCAGAGCCAAAGAGCCAGTCTGTCTTTCATTCATGCACTGAACTGGCCCTGCAGGCTGAGGGGGTGGGAGTGCAAAAAGGAAGCAGACGTGATGTGCAGCTGAGCAAGGAAGCAAAGACAGGCATTGGCGAGGAGTCCTGCCGAAGGGTCCTGGGAATCCCAGAGCAGAGGACCAAGGCGGGACACAGAGCGCAGAGCCTACGTGGCACTGCTTCACGCCCCTGCAGCAGGCAGAGCGGGAACAGGGGAAGGCAGGTCTCCCTCACATCCTCCCACCTGCTTGCCTGTGGACTCAGCACAGAGCACAGTCCCTCTCTGGCTGCTCACGGAAATCACGGGACCATAGCAAGTCAGAGGTGGGCGGGTCACTTGGGGGGTCAGAGAGTTGAACCCCCTCACTCCACAGTTGAGCGTAACTTACAGTGGGGATGCACCCTGAGCACAGCACTGCTGGGCGATGTCGCGAATGTGCAAACATCATAGCATGAACGTAGCAAACCAAGCTGGCTACATCACCAGGCCGTGTAATCAGAAGGGACCGCCATCACACACGGATCCCCTCGGAGACCAAACGCTGCCATGCCACACACGGGTGTATGTACCAGGAAACTGGTACCCAGTGAGGGCAAGGGCCTTGCCCGGGGTCTCCGGCTTTCCAGCCAGAAAACCAGCGAGCTCCGTACTCCAGGGCCCACTTGGCTTTTGACACTTGCCACGGGAGGGTGCATTTTACAGAAGCAGCAGCCTCAGCACAACCAAGCAGTAGCTCTGAATGCTGCTGACTCCTTCCCCCTGCTTGTCTTCCGGGCATGGGCAGCACCTGCAACAATGTTACAGCGCCACACAGAGGGCTCCAGGGCTAGGGAAGGAACCTCCGGCTGCCTGAGTCCTACCTTGGAACTCAGCTCCGTCCAGGGGCTCACTGACAAGTCCCCCAGATCCATCCTAAGAAATCTCAGTGTCTCCACCAGCACCCTCCTCCAGACCTGCACGGAGGTGCCTTCCTGGCATGCGCAGCAATGCCCACGTCTCAGAGCCAACCATGTGACGGCTGAGGACAAAGACTTTGTAGCCAGGCCGACCTGGGTTCCAGTCTGCTCCATCCATTACCAGCCCACTGACCTTGGTCTGTTTACACAATCCCCTCCTCCCGTCTCCTCATCTACAACCCCCACCCCCGGGTTGTTAGAAAAAGTAAACTAAAGAGTGTTTAGTGCTGGGCTGTAATTCACACTGATAGACTGTGGGCTGCTGGGGAGCAGGGGGCTTCCGTCTTGTTCACTCTGCATCCCCAGGACTCATCTGGGGGTCACTTCACATCCTGGCTGCTCCTCTTCTGATCCAGCTCCCTGCTAATGTGCCTGGGAAGGCAGTGGAAGACCGCCCAAGTGCTTGGGCTCCTGCACCCGCTTGGGAGACCCAGAAGAAGCTCCTGGCTCCTGGCTCCTGGCTATTGTAGCCGTACCTCTCTGTTACTCTCCCTCTCTCTCAGTAAAAGTCACTGAGTGAATGAATGATTGAGTGAATGAATGAATTATCAGCCAGATTACAGGTTCAGTGCCGTGGTTGTTGTGTCTTACAGTCCCCTACCTGCATATCCAAACACAAGTTAAAAGAGAAAGAAACTCTGAAACTGATTCCCCAGTTTGCACTCCAGCGTTGCCAGCAGGAGAAAGGGCGTTTTGTGTTCCCAGCGAGACGCTGGCCTAAACACTCTCTCGGCGACCTTCCCACCAAAAAGAACCAAATATGCTAACTAGGAGGGAAATGCTTTAATTGCATCAATTAATCTCCAAAATATAAGGCATGCTCAGAACTGAGAGTTAAGTGAAGATGGGAACTCAGAGATGTTAACGGCAGGGAGCCCACCCACGGTGAGGACTCCAACAGGAAACCCCTCTGCACGAAGCCAAGACCCCAAAAAGCTACACATTGGTGTCAAGGTGAACAAGACCCAAACCACCCTACCCTGCTCCCTGAAGACGGAAGGCAAATTGCTTGTACTGAATCTTGGCAATGAATGGAAGAGGGAAAAAAAAAATCCCTCCCTTAAATCTGTAGCGAAAGCCAACCCTAATAAGAGGGTTTGCAGCCTGAATTCACTCTACTTGGGTGGTCCAAAAATGCCAAGCCAAGAATTTAGTTTAAAGTGGTCCCAAGTCAGTAATGACCACAGGCTCCTGGCAGGAGCCAATGCAAGTCCGCTTTGCAGGAATCCACCATCGACACTGTCCCAGAGATTGCCCAGAGGTAAAATTCCACACTGGGAGCTCGCAGTCGCCATCGCCAAGCACACACGGTGACCAGGCAGCAGGAGCAGTCAGCAGAAGCAACAGGCAGTAGATTCAGACCCACAAAGACCTCACACACCACAGTCATCACACATGGAATTTGAAATAATTCTCCGAACATGTTGAATGATGTTTTACAGTATTAGAAAGGTGAGTAGGGGCCAGCGCTGTGACGCAACAGGTTAAAGCCCTGGCTTGCAGTCCCAGCATCCCATATGGGCGCCAGTTCAAGTCCCAGCTGCTCCACTTCCAATCCCGCTCTCAGCTATGGCCTGGGGAAGCAGTAGAAGACGACCCAAGTCCTTGGGTCCCTGCACCCATGTGGGAGACCTGGAAGAAGCTCCTGGCTCCTGACTCCTGGCTTTGGATCGGCTCAGCTCTGGCCATTGCAGCCATCTGGGGAGTGAGCCAGAGGATGGAAGACCTCTCTCTCTCTCTGTCTCTACCTCTTGCTATAACTCTTTCAAATAAATAAATAAATCTTTTAAAAATGGGAATAAAGAATGAAAAGCTGTAAAAGTGACTGCAGGGATTCACTTTAAAAAAAAAAAAAAGAACTTCTAGAAACCAAAAACATAATAACCAAAAGCTAGAACTCTGAAGATGGGTTCAACAGTAAACCACTCACAGGTGAAGGAGAATGAAGGCAGAAGCATCAAGGTGGAAAGGTCAAAGATGAGGGAGGGAACAGCGCATCACATTGCAGCGTCTGCCTGACCACGGCCGCAGGACGAGGAAGAGTGGAGCAGAGGCGGTAGCTGAAGTGCAAGGTCACTGAGCCAGTGCCTCAGACACGTCCACACGATTCATAGATGCTCCATGAAGAATGGAACTCAATAGCCGCAGGTGTAAGACCCTGGAAACGTCCAAGCAGGGAGTGGGCATTCGGCACAGTGGTTAACACAGCACTTGGGCCGCCTGCCTCCTGGATCAGAGTGCCTGGGCTGGAGCCCCGGCTGCACTCCCGGCCCCAGCTTCCTGCTCACACGCACCCTGGGTCCCTGCTGCCCACGTGGGAGACCCACACGGAGCTCCTGGCTTCTGCCTCTGGTCTGGCCCAGTCCTGAGTGCTGGAGGAAGGTAGGGAGTGAGGGAGTGGTGTCTCTTTCAAATAAGTTGAATAAATGATTTCTTAAAGCCCAAGCAAGACAAATAAAAAGAAAAATTAATACCTAACAGGGTTGCCAGACTTCACAGATAAAACTGTCAGATAATCAGTTAAATTTGAATTTCAGAGAAACAAGGACTTTTTAGTATAAATATACAATATTTGAAACTGACACTAAAACCATATTTGTTGTTTCTTTGAAATTCAAGTATAACTGAGCATCTATCTTTTTTTTTCCTGATAATTGCAACACCCAGCCCCCACACAGGGAAACCGTACAACACCAAAGAATAAAGAGAGGCACACAAAAGTGGCCAAGGAGGTGAGACAGGTGGCCTCCAAGTCCGTCATAGTTAGAGTGACAGCTCTCACCCCAACAGAAGACGCTAAAACTCGCTGGAATAATGTCTTCAGTGTGTGGAGGAAAAAATATAACTAGTACCTCTATCCACAGAATATATCTGTAAAAATGAGACGAGGGGCGAGCTTTTGGCACACTTAGGGGGGCGGGGCAGCGTTGTGGCACAGCAGGCTAAGCTACTGCCTGCACTGCTAGCATCCTATATCAGAGTGCTGGTTCAGGTCCTGGCTGCTTCGCTTCTGATGCAGTTCCGTGCCGCCGGCCTGGGAAGGCAGCAGAAGACGGCCCAAGTGTCTCAGCCCCTACTACCCACGGGAGACCCACACGGAGCTCTGGTTCCCTTCCTCAGCCTGGCCCAGCCCTGGCTGTTGTGGCCATTTGGGGAGTGAACCAGTGGATGAAGGAGCTCTCTCCCCCTCCCTCTCCCTCTGTCACTCTGCCTTGCAAATAAATAAAAAATGAATAAATCTTCATCCCACTTCGGAGTGCCTGGTCAGAGTCTTTCCACTACTCCACTTCCGATCCAGCTTCCCACTAACGCATGCTGGGAGACTGCGGATGACGGCTCAAGTGTTCGGGTCCCTGCCACCCATGTGAAGAAGCCAGATGGAGCTCTAGGCCTGGCCCAGTCCCGGCTGCCGTGCACATTTCGGGGAGTGAATCAGTAGATGGACGATTTCTCTCTGCTTTTGTGCTTTTCAAATAAAATGAAGAAAAATTTCTAAATGAGACTAAATTTAAAATGTGAACAGGTTTGCCCTAAACATATCCTCAGCTTTTCAAAGATCTGCTACAGGATCCCTTCGGCAGGAGAAAAGTGATTCCAGACAGACTCAGAACGCAGGAGCAGGGACCAAGGAGGATGGCGAGTTTGTGGGAACTTGGTGCTGAGGGCAGAGCCGTGAGGGCGCGTGGAGATGGAACCCCACACAGGGTTAAGATACACAACCACTGGAGGTGGAAGAGTTCAACAATGATGATCAGGTTTGAAAAAAAATTTTTGACAGGCAGAGTTAGACAGTGAGAGAAAGAGAGAGACAGAGAGAAAGGTCTTCCTTTGCCGTTGGTTCACCCTCCAAGTGGCCACTATGGCCGGCGCGCTGCGGCCAGTGCACCACGCTGATCTGAAGCCAGGAGCCAGGTGCTTCCTCCTGGTCTCCCATGCGGGTGCAGGGCCCAAGCACTTGGGCCATCCTCCACTGCCTTCCCGGGCCACAGCAGAGAGCTGGACTGGAAGAGGAGCAGCCGGGACTAGAACTTGGGGTGCCGGCGCCGCAGGCGGAGGATTAGCCTAGTGAGCTGCGGTGCCGGCCAGGTTGGAAATTTGATTAAGTGAATGCAGTCACATTTCTGTAATGAGGGCTAAAAGAATAGCAATAAAACACTAGCATACTTCCAAAAGTTTATGGAAAATGGAACTCAACGATCATCTTGTTTTGGTGCAAAAAACCTTAAAATGCAAGCAGATTTGCTCACAATCTGTGTTTTTAATGTGCTTTTGAAGATGCTTCTGGGCATGGATTTCAAATTGTTTTGCAGCAAAATAAATGCAGCTTTGAATTCCACTTTCCAGAGCATTTTATTTAAAAAAATTTATTTTATTTATTTGAAAGGCAGAGTTACAGAGAGAGAGTGAGTGAATCTTCCATCCACTGGTTCACTCTCCAAATGGTGTAAGGGCCGAGGCTGGGCCAGGCTGAAGCCAGGAGCCAGGAGCTTCATTTGGCTGTCCCACATGGGTGCAGGGGCCCAAGCACTTGGGCCATCTTCCACTGCTTTCCCAGGCCATTAGCAAGGAGCTGGATGGGAACTGGAACAGCCAGGACTCGAACCAGCACCCATATGTGATGCCGGCACTGCAGGCAGCAGCTTAACCTGCTACACTGACGTGCCCTGGCCTCCAGAACACTGCACTCAACATAGCTTCAAGCATACATGAGGCGATTATCATGGAGTCATCAAAGATCTGGTGTCATAGGGCTGCACTCGCTAAGGAGGTGCAGGTACGTTAGTTAGAGGATCAGTAACAACATGGGACTGGAGAAATCCCTGTGTTCTGAATCCCAAAACGTTTTGTAATTGACTCATGCATGAAAAATAATTCATAATAGAAATTATAAAATATTTAGAGCTGAATAAAGAAAATATTTCATATCCAACTGATGGGACACAGCTAACAACACTGAAAAGGAAATGTACAAACAACGAAGGGTGACAACTAATAAATAAATAAATCTTTTTAAAAAATCTAACTTATTTGAAAGTCAGAGTTACAGAGACAGAGAAAAAGAGAGAGAGAGAGAGAGATCTTCCATCTGCTGGTTCACTCCCCAAATGGCCGTAATGGCCAGAGTTGAGCCAATCCAGAATCAGGAGCTTCTTCTGGGTCTCCCACGTGGGTTGCAGGGGCCCGAGCAGTTGGGCCATCTTCCACTGCTTTCCCAAACCATTGGCAAGGAGTTGGATTGGAACTGGAGCATCCAGGACTTGAACCGGTGCCCATATGGGATGCCGGTGCTGCAGGCAGCAGCTTTACCTGCTACTACGCCACAACGTCGGGCCAAGTTCAATGTTTACTTAAGCAACTTCAAAGACCATAGAATGAAAGAAACAATAAAAATAAGAATAGAAATAAGTGAGATAAAGACCAAACATTTTGAGTCAATAAACCCAAATACCAGTTATGTGAGAACCAATCACTGAATCTAAGCACAAAGAAGCCATCAAAGAAACCCAAATGCGAAGATGTACCAGTTTTTGTTGGTGCCTTAACAAATGGCCACACATTTAGTGGGAAAAAACCAACCAGGACTTCCTACCTTGCAACTCTGCAGGTCACGAGTCCGACGCGGGCCCCCCCAGGCTGTCATAGTGCCGGGGAGCTGGCTTCCTTTCCCGAGGCCCCGGGGGGGGGCTCGAACAGCCCGTGGGCAGAAGGTGAGACTGCCACCCCCACATCCCTGCCGGTATCGGCTTAGGGCTGCTTCCAGCTTCAGCAGGCCGCCCTGGGCCTGGCCTGGCTCCTCTCAGGTTGAGCCCCTCTCCCACTCCACGGCTCTCCTCCTTCTACCGTCTCAGCTCTCCTGACTCCCCTGCTCCAGGGGTCTCCACTTCTAGGACTCACCTGGATATGGTAGGATATTATCACCTGCCTGATATAGTGTTCTCTCCCCTGTGTGCTACTATAGAGCACTCCCTCCTGGATACTACAGGACACTCTCCCCTGTGTGCTACTATAGAGTACTCCCTCCTGGACACTACAGGACACTCTCCCCTGTGTGCTATAGACTACTCCCTTCCTAGATGCTACAGGACACTCTCCTCTGTGTGCTATAGAATACTCCCTCCTGAGTAATACAGGACACTCTCCCCTGTGTGCTACTAGAGTACTCCCTTCCTATATGCTACAGAATACTCTCACCTGGGTGCTATAGAGTACTCCCTTCCTAGATGCTACAGGACACTCTCCCCTGTGTGCTATAGAGTACTCCCTCCTCGGTACTATACAGCATTCTCCCCTGTGTGCTACTATAGAGTACTCCCTCCTGAGTACTACAGAGCACTCTCACCTGTGTGCTATAGAGTACTCCCTCCTGAGTACTACAGGACACTCTCCCCTGTGTGCTATAGAGTACTCCCTCCTGAGTACCACAGGACAATCTCCCCTGTGTGCTACTATAGAGTACTCCCTCCTGAGTACTACAGGACACTCTCCCCTGTGTGCTACTATAGAGTACTCCCTCCTGAGTACTACAGAACACTCTCCCCGTGTGCTATAGAGTACTCCCTCCTGGATACTACAGAGCACTCTCCCCTGTGTGCTATAGAGTACTCCCTCCTGAGTACCACAGGACACTCTCCCCTGGATGCTATTCAACACTCTCGCTTGTATGCTGTAGACTGCTGTTACCCAGGTATGATCAAATACTCTCCTCATTCAAGTTCCCTTCATCGCATCCCCAAAGTCCAGTTTGCTGTGAAAGGGGACCTATTTACAGCTTCCAGAGATCAGGGCCCGGGCATCTTTGGAAAGTCACAGTTCTGCCTTCAGAAGGTTGTTCTGAATGTCAGTATCATAAAAGATCAAAACTGCAAGTGCTGGCGAATTGTTGGAGATTGAAAGGACATGAAGAGACCCAAGAAGTAAATACAATGTGTCCTATGTGGATGAGTCCTGGAATAAGAGAGAAGACGGTGGCCAGCGCTGTGACACAGCATGTAAAGCCACCATCTGCAGTGCTGGCATCTCATAAGGGTGCAGGTTCATGTCCTGGCTGCTCCATTTCTGATCCAGCTCCCTGCTGATGGCCTGGGAAAGCAGCAGAGGATGGCCCAAGAGCTTGGGCCCCTGACCCACATGGAAGACCCAGAAGAAGCACCTGGCTTCTGGCTTCAGACCAGCCCAGCTCCAGCCATTGCAGTCATTTGGGGAGTGAACTAGTGAATAGAAGATCTTTCTCTCTCTCTCTCTCTCTCTCTCTCTCTCTCTCTCTCTGTAACTCTGACTTTCAACTAAAATAAATAAATAAAAGCGAGAGAGAGAAGACAGCTATAAAATTCATTGTTGTGATGATAGGGAAATTCAAATGAGGGCTAAATAGTAGTGATAGTATTTGTGCATTGTTAAACTTGCCTAAGAAGGCTGGCGCCGTGGCTCACTTGGCCAATCCTCTGCCTGCAGGGCGGGCACCCTGGGTTCTAGTCCCGGTTGGGGCGCCGGATTCTGTCCCGGTTGCTCCTCTTCCAGTCCGGCTCTCTGCTGTGGCCCGGGAAGGCAGTGGAGGATGGCCCAAGTGCTTGGGCCCTGTACCCCCATGGGAGACCAGGAGAAGCACCTGGCTCCTGGCTTCGAATCAGCGCAGCACCGACCGTAGTGGCCATTTGGGGGGTGAACCAACGGAAGGAAGACCTTTCTCTCTGTCTCTCTCTCTCTCTCTCTCTAACTCTGCCTGTCAAAAAAAAAAAAAAACAAAAAAAAAAAAAAAAACTTGCCTACGTGTGATTAGTGTACTGTGTGGTGTGGAAGAGTGCCTGTGTTTCCAGAAAAGAGGCACGCACCTGCTTCTGGATAAGGCGTCTTGTGTAACTTACCCTGCATTGTTCTGAAAAGTGATGAGAGAGAGAGAGAGAACACGGATGCAGCAAAATGTTAACATTTGGTGACTCTGTAAATTAGTGAGGATTCATCGTACTATTTTTCCAACTTTTATGTAGGTTTGAAATTCTTCCAAACAGAAAATCCTGGTAAATTTAATTCTGAAAGAGACAAGAGAAACAAAATTGTAATACATTCTGGCAAAACTGAAAAAAAGGCAAAAAAATAGGAATTTTAAAAGGGCATAACTACAGATGCTGTGGAAGTTAAAAATACAATAAGCAGGGATCGGCATTGTAGCACAAAGTTTAAGCCGCCATTTGCGATGCCAGCATTCCGTATCAGAGCGCCAGTTCAAGTCCCAGCTACTCCACTTGCAATCCAGTTCCTTGCTAATGTGCCTGAAAAGGCAATAGATGATGGCCCAAGTATTTGGGCTCCTGCCACCCACGTGGAAGACCTACCTGGCGTTTCTGGCTCCCAGCTTCAGCCTGGCTCAGCCCTGGCCATTGTGGCCATTGTGGTCATTTGGGTAATGAACCAGTGGATGGAAGATCTCCCCTAACTACAATAAGCAGATATCACAATCAAATGCCAAGAAATGTGAAAGCGTACACGAGTTGGGAAAATTCAAAAAAAAAAGTACAAATTACCAAAACTGACTTCAGGAAGAAGCAGAAACTGAATAATCCTAAAACTCTCAGAGAATTTTGCTTCAATAAAAACCTTCCCACAAAGAAAAGCTCAACATGAATGAGCTTATCAGCAAAATATTGGAAACATGTATTTATAATATCGGAAATATTGCAAATTCTCCCAGACTAATACATAAGAGGGAACACTCTCAGCTCATTTTATTATGGATGACCTTGACTCTAACACCTTCTGAGGACAGGATGAGGAAGAAAAATTGCATCCCAATCTCACTCATGGACATGGAGGCAAAAATCCTAAGTAAAATATTAGGGAACTAAATCCAGCAACGGGTAATTAAAGGGATAGTAAATATGTAAACATGCCGTGACCGTGTTGAATGACCTTGGGAATCCAAGAGTGGTTAACATTAGAAAATCATTTTGGGGTCGCTGTTGTGGCATAGTAGGTTAAGCCGCTGCCTGTGATGCCAGCATCCCATGTGGGCGCTAGTCCAATCCCTGGCTGCTCCACATCTAATCCCGCCCCCTGCTAACACACCTGGGAAAGCAGCGGAAGATGGCCCAAGTACGGGCCCCTGCACCCATGTAGGAGACCCTGATGAAGCTCCTGGCTCCTGCCTTGGACCTGGCCCAGCCCCGGCTGTTGTGGCCATTTAGAAAGTAAACCAACAGATGAAAGATTTGTTTCTCCTTCTCTCTTTGTAACTCTGCCTTTCAAATAAATAAATACATCTTTTAAAAAGAAAAGAAAATCACTTTGTGACCAACTGGGCATTGGGGCGCCACAGGTTAAGCTGCTGCTTTGGACACCCCACATCGCATATTTGAGGGCTGGTTCAAGTCCCAGCTACTCTGCTTCCAATCCAACTCCCAGCTAACGCACCTGGGAGGCAGCAGGTGATGGCTCAAAGACGAGTCCGTGCCGCCCGTGTGGGAGACCTGGCTCCTGGCTTCAGCCCGGCCCAGCCCGAGCTGTTGCAGCCATTCAGAGAGTGAACCAGCAGATGGAGCATCTCTCTGTGTTTTTCCCTCTCTCTACCACTCTGTCTTTCAAATAAAGAAATAAAATAAGTATATATACATACTTTGCCACATCAACAGATTACAAAATTAACATGACGATTTCAGTAATGCATAAAAATCATTTGCTATCATTCAACGCCCATTCATGATAACAAAAGAGTTATCAAACCAGAAGTCAAAAAGAAGTGTCTTAATTGTTAAAGGACATGAAATAGACAGGGGCTGGGGGAAGAGCGAGAATCACCTTCCATCAGCAAGCACAGCAAGCATTCTATTTAAGAGCATGAGCGCGGGGGGGGTGGTTCACTCCAGCTCCTCTGTTCATCCCTCCCTATACTAGACTCCTTGGCTAACACAGGAGCTTCTTCCAGGTGCAGGGGCCCAAGCACTTGGGCCATCTGTTGCTGCTTTCCCAGGTGCATTAGCAGGGAGCTGGATTGGAAGTGGCACCCATATGGGATGCTGGTGCTAAAGACAGCCAGCCCCAGCTCCTGATCTTAAAGGGACACATGCTGCTGGCGACAGCATAAATTGGCACAAGCCTTTGGAAAAGATTTCTGCAGTCTATGGACATTCTCTATGAAGTAGGTATACTTTAGGGCAACCCTTACACCGGGGGTGGGGATTGGCCTGCCCGCAGGCTGGATAAGGTCCACAACATCACTGGGTCCGGCCCAGGCTGGTTAAGTCCGTGATGTCACTGGGTCCAGCCCTGCTGAAGCAATGGCTGGCAGGACTTGAAATTCAATAAATCCACAGCAGGCTCATTTTTAAGCTGATGCTTGTGCATGGCCCGTGGATAACTGTGTTATAAATATCCCGGTGGCCCAAGGCAGAAAAAACTTCCCCATCCCTGCCTTCCACACACGCCAGAGGGCACAGATAAAATGTTCCTGGCAGCACTGTGTGTGACGGCACAGGCTGGAATCAATTGGAAAGTCAGGCCGCTGCAGAAAGCATAAAATAAACAGGGTACGCAGATAAAAGTGTGGCGAACGCCGGGTAGAGTGAACTGCAACCCTGCCCCACCTGTGGTGTGGATGTAGCTCAGGGCCAAAACGTGGACCGCGAAAGGCAAGTCCCAGAGAAGGGCAACATCTCATCTCTGGAAACTTCAAGATGGCACAGCGTGGACGGCACTTATCCCCAGCAACACACTCATCTGGTAAAACGGCCTCTGCGGGGGAGGTGAGGAGATAAGATGGGGAGGGAAGAGCTGGTGTTGTGGCACAGCCACTGCCTGAGACACGGGCATCCCAGATCCCGGCTGCTCCACTTCCAATCCAGCTCCCTGTTAGTGCACCCGGGAGAGCAGCGGATGATGGATCAAGTGATTGGGCATCTGCCCCCACTGAGGAGACCTGGATGGAGATCCAAGCTCAGCCCCAGCCGTCGCAGACATTTGAGGAGTGAACCAGAGGATGGAAGATCTCTCTGTGTGTGTCCCACTAGAATGCAAATAAATAAATAAAATCTTAGGGGGAAAGAGTGATTGAGAGGGAGGCACCAAGGACTTCAAAATAATGATAAAGCTGCCTGGGGGAGGGGAGAGAAAGGCTTGGAAGCGGGTTTTCCCAGTGGTCTTCCCGGAGAGAGGAGGAGCGAGGCCCGGACCCCCTTGACTGAGTGGGTTAAGAAGCAGAGGTGGGGAAAATCCAGGGAGATGCAAAGTGCAGAGGACAAGTTGGGGTGCGGAGGATGGAGAGGCAGAAGGGAACCCTGACTTAGTTCGCCCGGTGCTGCTGTGAGAGAGCACCCCGGGCTGGGAATCGGCTGTGCAGGCGGGGGGCCAGCAGCTGGCCAGGGCCTCCCAGCCACATTATCACACAGCAGGGGCGTGGGGGCAGACTCACCCTTTCTCAGTGGCGCTCGTTAGGGCAGAGCAAGTGCCTCTTAGAGGGCGTCTGGTTAATGCTGCCAAGACAGAAGTTAGGTCTCAGAATGAGGTTTGGACCATTAGGGTCTTTAACATACTCGGATGCTTTAATCCTTAGGATCTTGTAAAGAGAGGCATTATACCCATTTTTCAGATGAGGCAACTGATACCCTCAGGCTCCTGGGCTGATGCCTGTCCCAGTTTTCAAACGACCCAAAGCCCATACCTCTTCTCTATGTCCGCTTCCATGTGGGAAATCTGACCTAATCCACAGTTTTCAGTGTCATCTGGGGCTGGATGTTTGACACGGGGGCTTGGAACGCCCACGTCCCGTATCGGAGTGCCTGGGTTGGAGTCCTGGCTCTGCTCCTGGTTCAGCATCCTGCTGGTGCACACCGGGGAGGCAGCAGGTGATGGTTCAAGTACTTGGACTCCTGGGGCTGGTGTTGTGGCATAGTAGGTTAAGCTACCACCTGCAATGCTGGCATCCCAGAGAGCACCGGTTCAATTCCCAGCTACTCTAGTTCTGATCCAGCTCCCTGCTAATGTGCCTGGGAAAGCAGCAGAAGATGGCCCAGGTGCTGGGGCCCTTGCTGCCTACATGAGAGACCCAGGTGAGACTCCTGGCTCCTGGCTTCATCCTGGCCATCGTGGCCATCTGGGGAGTGAACCAGTAGATGGAAGATCCGTGTGTGTGTGTGTTCCTCTGCCTTCCAAAGAAAAAATGATGACAAATAAAGCAATGCTATTCAATGTCCCTGTCGACTGAGAATCTCCACGTGGCTGTCTGCAGCCACACATCTCCCAGGAAGCACTGGGCGGCGGCCCCAGCAGCTCACCCTCCACTCTAGTCTAATCAGTGTCTCAAATCTACTGCATCCCCCTGAGAATGCTGGGTTTTCCTCCGGCAGGAGGAGGGGTGCTTCCCCAACCCTCCCCGTCTCACTAAGGACACGTCCATCCACCCAGAGCCCAGCTCAGATCCCTGCATGGGCCTCGTCCCCTGTCTCCCTCCTCGCCCCACATCCAATGCAGGAGCTCACCACGGCCAAGGGGCTGGCGCTGTGGCCTGGTAGGTGATGCCTCTGCCTGCAATGCCAGCATCCCATGTGCTCACTGGTTTCTGTCCCAGCTGCTCCACTCTAATCCAGCTCCCTGCTAATGCCCTGGGAAGAGGAGCAGAAGATGGCCCACGGGCTTGGGGCCCTGCACCCATGTAGGAGACCTGGATGAAGCTCCTGGCTCCTGGCCTCAGCCTGGCTCAGCCTTGGCCATTGCAGCCAATGTGGGGAGTGAACCAGAGGATGGAAGATCTCTCGCTCCGTGTCTCTCCTTCTCTCTGTGTAACTCTGACTTTCAACTAAACAAATAAATCCCCCCCCAAAAAAAAGCCAAACCCAACCTCTTCGCGCCCTCCCTCACATCCTCCTGGTTTCTCCACTGAACCTTAGCAGGTAACAAATTCTCTCATAGCCATGCCAAGCCCCTTGTCTGCCCATTCTGCACAGAGCAGCCAGGATGGGCCTTTAACAAGGAAACCATCTGGGTGTGGTCTCTGGGAGGCGCCCACTTTGTAAAACCCCAGGGAACTCCACGGGTACCAGTGTCACCGCTCTGCATGTGTTTATGCTTGGGTGGACGCTCCCCCTGCTCCTCCTCTTGCCTTCCTTTCCCTTTCCCAACAACTCAGTGGCTCCTCACTCCTGGAGGGGGGCGAGCACCGACAGCAGTGGCCGCCAGGGGGCGTCAGGGTCTGAGCAGGAGGAAGAGGAGGCGGCGCTGAATGGGGCGTCCAGACTCCAGCAGGTGAGGAAGTCCTTTGCACAGGGGACAGCGATGGTTTGGCACCGTTGTCCCTCAAAGGGGCAGAAGTGGCCCGGAGAGGCTCTACTGGCTAAGGCAAGGACGCTGTGTGGTCCGCCCCATGGACAGGCTAAAGAAAAAGTCTCATGACCTTATCCACACTCGCAGGAAAAGCACGAGACAAATCCAGCATCCATCCGTGACTTTAAAATCCCAGCAGACCAGGAACAGAGGAGAGCTTTCTCCAAATCCCGTAGCAGCCATCGTACTAAGTAGTGAGAAACTAGCAGCTTCCCCACCGAGACCAGGAGCAAGGAAAGATTTGTCTTCTCAGCGCTCCGTTCAAAATCGTGCCGGAAGTCCTAGCCGATGCAATAGGACAAGATAAGGAAATAAAAGTGTACAGACCAGGAAGGAAGACGTGTAACTTTGTTTGTACATGACATCATTGGCTACATAGAAACTCGGAAAGAATCAGCAGCAAAAATCCTTGCAACTAGACAGCAACTATATAGCAAGGTCGCAGGGTACAGAATACACACACAAGTCCGTCTCTTCCTTATAGGCTGCAGAACGAGAGGAACCTGAAATGGGAAAAACCCCATTCACAGTGGCAGAACCCCAAAAACGAAACACGCAGAAGTCCCTGGGGCTATGCGTTCCCAGAGCGTGTCTTCTGAGGGACCTGGGGGTGACCAAGGGCTCGGATGTTACGTATGCGTAGGCGCGCATTTTGGATGTAAGGGGTAGTCGTCATATTCTCCATCTCGTCCCTTCCTTTTTGAAAAAAAAACTTAAACTTTCTATTTTAAGAGAGCGTTAGATTTGCAGGAAGGCAGCAGCCGCGTGGAGACCTCCTGTCCACCATCCTCCCAGCACCTCCCATTGTAGCCTCTGACGTTGGTATGGGCCATTTCCCGCTACTAAGGAACCAACCCAGGTTCACCCCTGCACTAGTTCCCCGCAGCGCTCGTCTTCGGCTCTGCTGAGCCGTCCAGACCCCGCACTGTGTTTGGTCGTCACAGCTGCTTGGCCTCCTCAGTGCCTGGAGGACAGAGGAGGGAGGAAATCCCATGCCCACTTCTACCTTTGGAATTTTGAATATGAATGGTTTAAAAAGCACAGTGGCATAGGTTAAACCGCTACCTGTGGTGCCGGCATCCCATGTAGCTGCCAGTTCGTGTCCCTGCTGCTCCACTACCGATCCAGCTCCCTGCTAATGTTCCTGGGAAAGCAATGGAAGATGACCCAAGTGCTTGGCCCCACATTCATGTGGGAGAGCTGGAGGAAGCTCCTGGCTTCAGCCTGGCCATTATGCCTGATTGGGGGATGAACCAGTGGATGGAAGATCTCTCTCTCTCTCTCTCTCTCTCTTTCTTTTTCTCTCCCCTTCTCTATCTCCACCTTTCAAAAAAATAAATAAATCCTAAAAAAAAAAAAAGCATGGTTCTGGAATGAAAGAGACAAAACACTAATACCTGTTCAGATATGGGGACCCTGCTAATCTAAATAATTATGTTCTGTAATTTTCTGCCTATTTGAAAAGTTAAAATCTCAACCAGAGAGTTCTGTGTGTGCAAAGGCCCTGAGGCAGTCTGGGCTGGGGAGCAGGGAGCAACATGGCACCAGAGGAGAGAAGAAGGTGGGACTCAGTCCCACAGCCACAGAAGACAGTGTCCTACCCACACATTCCAGAAGGTTCCACCCCGCCATCAGAAAGCCCTTCCTTTCTCAAGGAACTAGCAGGGCTCCTGAGCCTGCCTCCCCCGTCACTCAGAGCCGACCCAGCCCGGGTCCTCTCTCTCCCAGCACATGATAAGTTCATTGTTCCCTTCTCCCAGGGCAGCTCTTAGAAAGAGGCAGCTCCGAGCTGACAGGTTCCCGTGGGCAGCCGCCCTGGGCCGGGCTCACAGAGGCACCACTGTCGGGCTCGGCAGAGCGGGGCCCCCTCCTGATCCTCCAGCCCCACATCAAAGAGGGGACATCAAAGCTCCCGCCTGCCGCCCGCAGCACTGTGTCCACGTGCCAGGGGAGGCTCTCACACGGCACATTTCCTCCTCGGAGGGGGGGCGGAGGAGGAGGAGGCAGGACACGGCAGGGGCTGTAGGCGCTGGCTGGTGGCCCACCAGGAGGAGCGCCAGGCGGGACCGCGTCCTCTCCAAGCTGGGGCAAGCCAGCTGAGGGGAAAGAGTGGGGCCTTCTTCCCAGGACACCCGAGAGAGAACCTGCTGGACAGTGCTCACACACTCCCCGGTGCCCGGCGGTATGCATGGTGCACGGGCCGGGGTGGGTGTTGGGGAGGGGCTGCCTGGCCTCAGAGAGCCCCCTCTGGGCACAGCCCCAGCCCCTCCCCAGCTGAGCTGTGGTTAAAGGCGCTCAGAGCCACAGAGCAGGTGTGGGAGCCGAGAGACCTGGGGCCCAACCCCTGTGCACGGCAGTCGCCTTTGTTTCTTCCCCAGGCTCTGCCCCCGCCATCATGGGGGACAGTATTTATGCATGCGGCTGTCACAGGAGGGGGTGCCTGACCCCCAGGCGAGAGCAGCCCCGGTTTCCCCGGTCCACGTGCTCGCTGGCCCTGAGGTGTCTTCCTCAGCAGGTGCGGCTCCTCCATCTTCTACTTCCCAGTGCGTAGAAACGTGAGCCAAGGCCGGCACAGCCAGCCCTGCGGGCCCAGCGCTGCACAACAACCCCGCTGACCAGGTGCGCTGTGCGCCAGGCGCCCATCCAAGCGCCTTCGGTCTTCACCGTGACGCCAGGACGCAGGGTCTCTTGTCCTCACTTCCCGGATGAGAACACCGTTGCCCCGAGAGTTGAGGGAGCTGCAGAGTGACGGTGCAGCTACAGGGCCCCCTGCCCTGCCAGAGCCCAAACTGCCTTCCAACGGCTTCCCGTCACCTCCATCGCCATAGCTCAGGCCCCAACCCGTCCTTCTCCCACCACTCCCTGTCGGACACCCTGCTGCCCCTCTGTGTACCCCTTACAATCCACTCTCAACAGAGCAGCGGAGACAGCTTTGTAAGAGAAACTCAGTTCAGCTTTGTTCAAGCCCCTAGCGTCTCCCATATCACTCAGAGCCAAAGCCAAAGCACTCACCTTGACCTGCAGGGCTCCACTCCCTCTGACCCCTCCCAGCCACTCCCTTCCACTCAGTCTGCACCAGCCCCGCTGGCCTCATGGCTCAGAGGCCTCCGCACTTGCTGTTCCATCCCCTCAGCCTGAACGCCCTTCCCCCACTCTTAGCCCGTTTTCAGTCACTTTAAGAAAATCCCCAAGACCAGGTCATTTATAAAGAAGAGTTCATTTGGCTCGTGGTTCTGGAGCCGGCACCTGTTCAGCCGCTGGTGAGGGCCCCCTGTTGGCATCAAAACCCAGCAGAGGGCGTGCCATCGCCACACGGGGCAGGGGCGCTGGCTCTGGTCTTCCTGGCTTCATACGAAGCCATGAACGCCATCCTGGGGACCCCACCCTCCTGACCTCGTCTCCTGACCCCCAACCCCCTCCCAAAGACCCCACCTCTAAACACCATCGACACAGAAATTCGAGGAATAACTTCGCAACACATGAGCTTTGGAGGGACACATTTGCCCCCTGGCACCCCAGTTGCCCAGTGGGTTCATGCCATTGCTTGCCAGTGAAGTCTCCCCTGACACGCTCCTTAAAGTGCCATGTCCACCACCTGTCCTGTCCCCTTTGTTTGTCCTCGGTTTGTTCATAATAGTCGCCTTCCATGAACTTTTTGAAGAGCTCACCTATCGGTCCAAAAGACAAACCAATGATGCTGGCATGAAATTCCTCCAGGCACAGCTGCAGTCCTGTGGGAGTTCAGAGGAGGCAGAGTAGTCTCAGCTGGGGATGAGGGCCTCATACGGTTGGAGGTGACATCTGGGAAGGCTTCCTGGAGGTGAGGGTCTGACCTGGGCCAGTTGGCTTTGCTGAGGGCAACGAGCACAGCCACACAGTGCCTGCCCCACTGCAAGCGGGGAGCCACGTGGAGGTGGGCAGCAAAGGCTGGGGGTCCCCAGGGCGTTCTCCCTGGCAGACCGACAAGGCCCTGCAGGTCCGCCCTGCAGTGGGGCTCAGCTGCTTCCACCAGGTGGCAAATGGCCCCTGTGTGAGATCTTGGGTGCCCGTGAAAAGTCAAAACTCCGAAGACTGAATGTGCAAAGCCTCAGCTGCGTGGCCCTGGGCCGGAAGCAGTGGCAATGGTGTTGCAGCGGGAAAATCAGGGAAATGAGGAAGGGTGGTGCATGGGAAAGAATAATTCAGGTGCCGGCACTGTGGCGTAGCGGGTAAAGCCACCATCTGCAACGCCGGCATCCTATAGAGGCAGCTGTTCGAGTCCCGGCTGCTCCACTTCCAATCCAGCTCCCTGCTAATTTGCCTGGGAAAGCAGCAGAAGATGCTCAGGCCCCTGCACCCATGTGGGAGACCCAGAAGAAGCTCCTGGCTCCTGGCCTTGGCTTGGCCCAGCCCTGGCCACAGCACCATTTGGGGAGTGAACCCAACAGATGAAAGACCTCTCTCTCTCTCTCTGTCTCTGTGTGTCATTCTGCCTTTCAAATAAATAAATGAATAAATCTTAAAAAAAAAAAAAAAAAGAAAGAAAGACTAACTCACCAGTGGCACACAGGGCTGCAGGAAGCCAAAGTGAGGGAGGCCCCACTGGACTGGAGAGCCGGGGGGTGGGGGTGGGGGGGCTCCGTGGGAAAGGCGTCACACACCCTGGCCCACAGGAGGTCTGAACTCTGCATCCAGAAGGGTTTGGTTGTAGGGCAGGGCGTTGCCCAGCAGATGAGATGCCGTTCCGGATGCCCACATCCTGCATCGGGGTGCCAGGGTTAGAGTCTCCACTCTGCTCCCAATCCCAGCTCCCTGCTAATATACCTGGGAAAGCAGCAGAAGATGGTCCAAGTGCTTGGGCCCCTGCTACCCATGTGGGAGGCCCTGATGGAGTTCCAGGCTCCTGGCTTTGGCTTGGTCACCCTTGACTGTTGGCAGCCATTTGGGGATGAACCAGCAGGTGAACAATCTCCCTCTCTCTCTCTCTCGCTCTCTCTCTGATACTCTGCCTTTCAAATACGTGAATTAAATATATCTCTTTTGGCCGGCGCCGCGGCTCACTAGGCTAATCCTCCGCCTAGCGGCGCCGGCACACCGGGTTCTAGTCCCGGTTGGGGCGCCGGATTCTGTCCCGGTTGCCCCTCTTCCAGGCCAGCTCTCTGCTGTGGCCAGGGAGTGCAGTGGAGGATGGCCCAGGTGCTTGGGCCCTGCACCCCATGGGAGACCAGGAGAAGCACCTGGCTCCTGGCTCCTGCCATCGGATCAGCGCGGTGCGCCGGCCGCGGCGGCCATTGGAGGATGAACCAACAGCAAAGGAAGACCTTTCTCTCTGTCTCTCTCTCTCACTGTGCACTCTGCCTGTCAAAAAAAAAATTCTCTTTTTTAAAAAAAAGCATGGATAAATCATTATGATGCATTTATAAAATGAAAAGCCCACAGCAATGGAAAAAAAAATATTGCTACAAATAATAATGCAGATAAATCTCACAATCATAATGTTCAGTGTAAGAATCCAGACACAGAAGAAGACATAGCGGGTGACTCCATCTGTGTGACGCTCGAGAGCAGAGGAGGATAACGCATGGTGATAAGAGTCAGAGTGATGGAACCCCGGCAGGGGCTCTGGACTGGGGGAGATTTCTGCGGTGCTAGAAATGGTCTGGTTTTGATTTAGGTGGCAAATGCCCTTGAACAGCACAGTAATAACCCCCTGAGACCTGCGCCTTACGAGTTATATGCGTATGTACCCACTCACAAGATGGACCAAAGCATCCAGAAGGCACTAAAGGGACCAACAAGGCATTTGCCATCGACGCCTCTCACTGAAGGGAAGATGCCCCCAAAGCCCCAGCAGCCCTTGGGTCACCGCTGGGTCAGTGCCCGTCCCAGACCCACAGCAGCAAAGGGAGCTGGGAGTACTGCGACTGGCGAGGACCAGCTGTGACACAGGCCCTGGAGCCGGGCCCCTGATGCTGGAACAAGACCCGGGCTCCATTATAAAAGGAGGGGCAGGGCCCTTGGGCAGGCAGCCGACAGTGTCCACCATGACTGCAGAGAGCACGGGGAGAAGTGAAAGGCATCCCAGGCAGGGAGCCGAGAATGGAACCAACGTAGGCTCCCCAGGCACCCCCTGTGCCAGGCTCTGTGCAAAACACTTCCATGGAGAAGGGTGCGGAACAATGGTGTTGAGAAAGGTCCAAAATGTATGGCCAGGGTTCTCCAGAGAAACGGAAGCAATAGGATAGATGAATGGGTGGGTGGACAGGTGGGTGAGCGGATGGATGGATGGATGGATGGATGGAAGGATGGATGGGTCAATGGATGGATGGAAGTGTAGGTGGATGGATGGATGGATGTTTGGATGGGTGAGTGGGCAGATGGATGGATGGATGGATGGATGGATAGATGGAAGATGGAGGACGGATGGGTGGATGGATGCATGCATATATTTATTTTAAGGAGTTGGCTCACATGAGTGCAGGGGCCCACAAGCCCCGAAGTCCACAGTCGCCCAGCAGGCTGGAAACTCAGGCAGGAGTGGCTGCTGGCTTTCTTGAGGCTGAATTTCCGCTTCTCTGGAAACCTTGGGTTTGCTCAGAAAGCCTTCAGCTGATTGGATTGGGCCCGTTCATGTTACCTGTGTGTTCACTTACAGTCCACTGGCTGCAGGTGGGAACCATGCCTGGGTGCTGGGGCCAGCCAAGTGGCCCAGAACCGCCACCCCGCAGTGGCCACAGCCGCAGCAGCCTCCCATTCCCTGACCACGCCACCCAGTCCCGCCCCCGTCCCAGCTCAGATGGCCCAGGATGAGCCTGCAGACAATGCCGTATCCACCACTGAGGCCTCCCGGAGCCTCCCAGCCTCGGACAAGGACCTGGATGGAACCAGAAAGGTGTTTCTATCAGGAAATTGGAACAGGAGACCTGGACTTGGCCAAATCCACACACACACACACACACACACACACTCATAAAAAGGCAAAGAAAAACCCTGCTCCCCAGCTCAGCTGAGCCTCCTCCGGTTCTTGCTCGCGCTGCTCCATGGATTCCTGGGCACTCGCTGTCTCTCATGAACGTATTTCTGTGATATATACTGTAAATCTGCTTCATTTGAAATTCATAGCTAATGACCTATTCCCTCGTATTCAGGAAACAGAGTGAGGTTCCGGCTTTTAAAGGCCAGGAGTTTACTAGCCAGAATATGACAAGTATTACAAAGTATAGGCCTGCTCTAAAAGCACTTAGGAAACAGTCTCCATCAGAAATTTCAAGAATACCTTCAAATAACATCATTTATCTGCCAAGAGGCCGAGGGGATGGGGAGTGGCAGTGGGTGGAGGGCGAGTAATGGATCAAATCCGAGCTCTCGGCTCCGGGCGGGGCTGCAGGCAGCGGGGTACAACGTGCACCAGCCCCCTCGCTCTGGAAGGGTTCGTTTCCACGCTTACGTGCGCCAGGGAGTGCGTGCGAGTGTACACAAACCCGCGTGTGCACCAGAGCCTCGCCCCGCCCCCGCAGACACACCAAGCAGCAGCCCCACGGCTAGCTCTGCCCCTCTTGGCCCGCTGTGAGCAGGGGAGTAATTGAATCACACCAGGATCCCTGTTTTCGGACGGGCCCACTTAACTGAAACCCAAAGCCAGCTCGAGGGTAGGTTGGGCCCTGGGCGCATCGATCTGGCCCAGCGGCACTTTCTCATTTTCAATAGAGTCAGGCTGTAACCGGGTTAGTCTCGTTAAACACATTAGCCAGGTGCTCTCCTCTTACAGCCCAGCGATTTTGTGTCGGGCCTGAAGGATGGTAATTGCAATGCAGCGAGACGCTCGCTGCACCGTGTGATTTACCCGGGGCTGCGGGGCCGCGCCGGCCGCCTACCTGCCGGAGGCCGAACGGGAACCGCGCCGGGGAATCTGGTCGTGATTCATGGCAGCACGGGGCAGAGGCCGTCCCTGGGGAGGGCGGGGACCGGGGCCTGCCTCCCTGCAGTCCGGGGGGGCTAGGAGGAAGTGCCTCTTTGTTCCTTGGAACAGAAGCGCAGGAGGGGCCTCTGCCATCAGGGTCACTGGGAGCCGTGCCTGCTCCCTGAGCGCGGGTGAGCCACCTGCCTCAGGCATAGAACTTTCCCTAGACTTCCTTGCCAATCGCCCCCTGACCCCAGGCCTCAGCATCCCGAGACAGGCCCAGAGCCCTCCCCACCAAGACCTACGGCCCACGGGCCTCTGCCCCTGCACACGCCTGGTTCCGCCTGCTCTGTGGTCACCTCACTTCCCCGGGGCCCAGTCCCCTCGTCTGCGGAACGGAGGGGAGGAGGGCAAAGCCTGGGCACAGGGCCTGGTGCATTGTCAGGGCTGTGCCCTGGGTGAGGCCCCTGCATATGAGTGCTAGTTCAGGACCCGGCTGCTCCACTTCCGATCCGGCTACCTGCTAGTGTGCATGGGAAAGCAGCTGAGGACGGCCCAAGTCCTTGGGCCTCTGCACCCACATGGGAGACCTGGAAGAAGCTCCTGGCATTCCAGGCATGGAAAGCCAAGACATTGTGACAAAAAATGGCCTACATGAAAGATCTCTGTGAGTGAGACCCCAGTGGAAAGAAGGGGCCATCAAACAAGGAGGTACCTTTCTCTGAAGGGAGGAGAGAACTTCCACTTTGATTATGGCCTTGTCTAAATACCGACGGTGTTTGTGGACTCAAGAGGCTTCCATAGCCTTGGCAGCTCATGGCAAGAGCCTCAGGTGGTCACTGACATCATAAATAAGAGCGTCAATAGTTAAATCAGCAACAGGAGTCACTGTGCACTTGCTCCCCATGTGGGACCTCTGTCCCTAATGAATTGTACTATGAGAATTAACGCTCCAACTTGTCTTCAAACTGTACTTTACACTTTGTGTGTCTGTGTGGGTGCAAACAGTTGAAATATTTACTTAGTATAAAATTGATCTTCTGTATATAAAGATAATTAAAAATGAATCTTAATAAAGAATGGGATGGAAGAGTGAGTAGGTGGTGGGACAGGAGTGGGAGTGGGAGGGTGGATATGGGGGGAAGAACTGCTATGTTCCAAAAGCCGTACCTATGAAATTTATATTTATTAAATAAAAACTTTCCCCAGCCATCTGGGGAGTGAACCAGCAGATGGAAGACCTCTCTCCCTCTCTCTCCCTCCCTCTCTCCCTCTGTGTGTGTGTGTGTGTGCCTCTGCCTCTCTGTAACTCTGAATTTCAAGTAAATAGATAAAATATTTAAAAAAAAGAAAAAAGGTAAACACCAACCCCTCAAATCTACTAAAATAAATAAATAGATAAATCTTTAAAAAAGTAGAATGTTCAACGTGCAGGTACCATCCAGCCCCGTCCTTCCCCTCCTGAGAATTCACCCAAGAGAACCGGAAGCCGGGTGCACAGAGACTCCTGCCTGAATGGCCGCAGCAGCTTGGTCTGTTAGGGCCTGAAACCGGAGGGAGCCCGGTGCCTGTCCCCACCCATGAGCGGATGAGCAAGGCGTGGCTCGGCCGTGACAGGTGCGGAGTCCTGGCAGCTGCTGTAACAGGGACGAACCTCAACCCCGCTGTGCCAGTGGAAGAAGCCAGATGGGAAGCGTCCAGAAAAGGCGAGGCTGCGGACGGGGGGCGACCCGAGGCGAGGACGGGAGCAAGGGCGCTCTCATCGGCGCGGGGCCGAGTTCTAGACCCAGACTGCGGCGGTGCTGGCACAGCCCGGGGAGCTGGTGAAAGGCGTCGAGCTGTGCCCTGAAAATGGGCAAGTTGGACGGGCTGTAAATTATGCTTCAATCGAGTTGTGTCGAAAGAGAGGACAAGAGAGGCTGGTGCCTGCCGCTGACGGAGAAGCTGCCACCTTGGTGGCATTTGGTTTGTTGGCTTGTTTTGCCAAGGTGGAGCCGTGGGGTTTTGTGGGGAATGGAAAAGGTCAAGTCTGCGTCATCACGTGCGGCACTGGCGTGAAGCACCCAGCACCGGGCCACACATGGCACTGACGTGAAGCACCCAGCACGGGGCCCAGCGTGGTGCTGGCAATGGCAGCAGGCAAACTCGGTCTCCTGTGGGTTCTCGGTCACTGGGAAAAGCCTCCTGGGAGAGATAAGATCTAAGGGGCCATGGGCCTCCCGCCAGCACCGCCTGCCACTGGGCGTCCAGCTGTGACACTCCCACCCACCGGCAGGCAGGGGCTCATTTGTTTTAAAAGATTTATGTATTTATTTATTTATTTGAAAGGCAGAGGTTCAGAGGCAGTGGAGGTGGGGGGCGGGGATCTTCTGTCTGCTGGTTCACTCCCCAAATGGCTACAGCAGCTGGAACTGGGCCAACCCGAAGCCAGAAACCAGAAGCTTCTTCCCAGTCTCCTACATGGATACAGGGGCCCAAGGACTTGGGCCAACTTTTACTGCTTTCCCAGGCCATTAGCAGGGAGCTAGATCAGAAGTGGAGCAGCTGGGACTTGAACCAGCGCCCATATGGGATGCCGGCAAGGCAGACTGCAGCTTTACCTGCTACACCACAGCACTGGCCCCAATGCAGTGGATCATTTTTAATATTCATTTATTTTCATCCACTTGAAAGGCAAAACAAGAAAGGGGGAGAGAGAGAGAGAGAGAGAGAGAGAGAGAGAGAGAGAGAGAGAGAGAGAGCTTCTGACCCAGCTCCCTGTTGATGGCCTGGGAAAGCAGTGGAAGATGACCCAAGTGCTTGGGCCCTGCACCTGCATGGGAGACCCAGAAGAAGCTCCTGGCTCCTGGCTTCAGATCATCCCAGCTCCAACCACTGCAGCCATTTGGGGAGTGAACTAGAGGATGGAAGACTTCTCGACTCTCTCTCTCTCTCTCTCCCTCTCTCTCTCTGTGTAACTTTGCCTCTCAAATAAATAAATGAATATTTAAAAAATAATAAAATAGAACTTGCTTTGTAAGGTGCTTAGAACCCAGGTGGGTGCCGAGCACGAGCTGCATTCGTGTTGCATCGTTATTGGTTTGAAGCAGGCAGGCCCTGGCTGTGTTATGGGGAGAGAAAGATGCATACAACACACCTCCCGCGAGGGCTCTGGCTGGCCAGGGGAGGAAATGGACCAATGCCCGCCCCAACCCAGCAACTCCTTGAACAGAAGGTCAGATCCCAGCATTATTCAAGACATAAAATACTGCTCAAATGAAACACCCACACAAATGAGTATTGTGCAGCTAATCTGAATAAGGCAGATGGGTTTACCCACAGTCAAGGTCAAGGCGCTGTATCGGCATTGACCTAATGGCTGTGATATTGAGCAGAGTTACACAGGACGCCACCCTTGGGAGACACTGGGTGACAGCCATACAGGATCTCTCTGTATCATTCCTACCACTGTATATGAATCTGTGGCTATCTCAGAATAAAAAGGCTTTTTTTAATGTTCTTCAATATCAAAAGAAAACGTGGCCTGCCCTTCTGACAGTAGATGGGACTTGAATTCGGCGCGCGCGCACACACACACACACACACACACACTGTTGTGGCTGCCTGCCAGGAAGCCGAGGAAGGACAGGAGGGTCTTCCTATCAGGGGCCAGGCAAGCCCTCCCTTTCTCTGTATCGTCTCCCTCCCCCCAGCCCCACCCCGAGAAACAGGGCAGGCGGCACTGTCACCTTCGGATTCAGCTCACAGCTACAATGTATTCAGAACGTTGGGTGGGTCATACCTTGGCTTTGTGTCTCCTGAGGGTTTGTTGTCCCGTGGAAACAGTCGTTGGAGCGTGGCTACGTGGCTAAGTGGCTGCGTGGCGGCGGAGCCACACGCCACAGCTTCCACGGCACCCAACCCGTCAAACAGCTGCCAGAAGGGAACAACACAGGCCCTGGTTGATGAGGCAGCCGGGGGGCCAGTGGCACTGGGGAAACAGGATGCAGTCACTGCCCAGAGAGTCGAACCGTTCCACTAGAGACAAACGAGCTGAAGATCTTCGGGAAGTGACCGAGTAAGCGAGGGGAGTGTGGCTTTTCATCTGGTTCCGTGGCTTAATCTGCCACCAGGCAGCCAGGGCCTGTGGCCTGATTGTGACCCTTCCTGCCACCCACAGGACAATCTGCCACTTTCAGGGCAGAGCCCTGGTGGACGGCACAGACCCGTGAGGTCCACACCGCACTCCACAAGTCCTTGCAAGAACACTAACCCAGCATCAAGAAGAAAATCAGCCAGGGGCTCGTGCTTGGTGTAGTAGGCTAAGCCTCCCCCTCTGCACCAGTGTCCCTTATGGGCACCGGTTCAAATCCCAGCTGCTCCACTTCCAGTTCAGCTCCCTGCTAATGCGCCTGGGAAAGCAGTGGAAGATGGTCCAAGTGCTTGGGCCCCTGCACCCATGTAGGAGACCTGGAAGAAGCTCCTGGCTCCTGGCTTCAGCCTAGCCCAGCCCTGGCCGTTGCCGCCATTTGGGGAGTGAACCAGTGGGTAGAAGTCCTCTCTCTATGTCTCTCCCTCTCTCTGTTTGTAACTCTGCCTCTCAGATAAACAAATAAATCTAAGAAGGAAGGAAGAAAGGGGCACGGGCAGTCTGGGGTAGCCTCAGTGAGACTGGAAGGGAAAGGTACACCTCCCAGAGATATTTAGAAACCTTTGGCTGGCACTGCGGCTCACTAGGCTAATCCTCCACCTTGCGGCGCCGGCACCCCGGGTTCTAGTCCCGGTCGGGGCACCGAACTCTGTCCCAGTTGCCCCTCTTCCAGGCCAGCTCTCTGCTGTGGCCCGGGAGTGCAGTGGAGGATGGCCCAAGTGCTTGGGCCCTGCACCCCATGGGAGACCAGGATAAGTACCTGGCTCCTGCCTTCAGATCAGCACAGTACGCCAGCCGCAGTGTGCCGGCCGTGGTAGCCATTGGAGGGTGAGCCAACGGCAAAGGAAGACCTTTCTCTCTATCTCTCTCTCTCACTGTCCACTCTGCCTGTCAAAAAAAAAAAAAAAAAAAAAAAAAGAAACCTTAGAAGTACATTGGAGAAGTATGTAGAAATTGTAATTTTCTAAGTTACATTCAAATAGAATACAATGGCAGCTATAATGGTGTTGTCTTCTTGACCCAAGAAGCCCTTTTGGGAAAGACTTTGCTGCATTGCTCTGCCCTTCAGAAAGCTCTGGAAAGTCTCTGGACCCTCACAGGTCTCCACGGGTCCAGCAGCTCCCGACAGCGAGACTCAAGGCACTCCCAAGGCTCGTGGTGGGCGGGCACCGTGCTCGTGTCCCTGGGTTCAAGGCCGGCTCCAGCTCCTGACTCCAGCTTCCTGCTCGTGGCTCAAGGAATCAGGTTCCCGCCACCTGCGTGGGAGACTGCTTTGAGTTTCCGGCTCCCAGCTTCAGCCTCCCCACTGCGGGCACGTGGGCTGTGTCTACCTGCCTGTCTCTCTCAAATAGAAGAATTCTTCCAAAGTTCGTGAAAAATGGAATTCAAAAATCAGTTTATTTGGGTGCAAAATATTTTGAAATCCATGAAAACACAAGGTCTTCAATACAGTTCCTAGAAATATATACGGTGAAAAAATTCAGGAACAAATTTCCAAATTTTTTACCAAAATAAGTGCCCTTTTCATCCGTCGTCCTCGAACTCTCAGGCGTCCTCATGTGCAGACTTGGTGGGAGGAGGGAGCTCGGTGGCTGGGCCCAGGTCACCTAGAGGGACTTGAACCCTGGCCTTTGCATCCGGACCTGCGGCGCCTCCCAGCAGGGGCTGCTGCCCTCCCAGCCCTGGGAAAATTCTCTGCCACCCTTGCTGTGGCACAAACGTGGCCCAGGATGCAACATTTCCACGAATCATGGTGCAGCATCTATTGAAGGGATGAGCTGATCTTGGAAAGGTCTGGAACTTTATACATGTTTAGGCACAAGGGAGATCAACCCACACGCTCTCGCTGTAAAACGCGGTTGGCTGTGCACCCTTCCGTGTGCAAGGCGAGCTCCCGGGCAGAAGGAAGCAGCCCCCAGGCCTCACCGAGTTCCGGAAGACAGTGGAAGACGCCATCGAAGGAGAATATGACAGGAGGGAGATAAACGGACGCCCGCTCCGGCAACCAGCTGATCCCCCGGGGCTCAGCTCCCTGACCAGCGGGACAGTCTTCCTGCCTCAAAGTGGCTGCCTCTGCACGGTGTGCAGGCCCTCACCGCAGGCAGCCAGAGCAGCAGGCCTGTGCCTCGGTTCCTTCTTTTCAGAAACCACATTTTTCTCCCCCGGCTCCTGCACGGGAGCGCCGTCGGCAGCACACTCGCTGTCTGGGCACCGCGCTGTCTCGGCCGGCTCTGGGTCACTGACTGCACAACACCATGCGAGGTGGGCGTCTGTTCTGGGTTACAGAAGAGGCAGCGGAGGCCCCACAAGGCAAACACGAAGCGTGCACACCAGGCCGTGCCGCTGCCCTCGCGGGCGCCAGACATACAGCAGCCGCCGCCCGGCCCCTCCCCACCGTGCACCTGCGACCTGCGGCGCCTGCTTGTTCTCCCAGACTCCACTGAGCTCCCCCACAGCGGCTCCAGCCGGGTGGTTTCCAGGCCCTCCGGCCTCCCCGGCCTGAGCCACAGAACGAGTGTGGGTGCACACGCATGTGTGAATGAGTGTGCCTGTGTGTTTCCCGTGCGTCTCCTGGTGCTGTGCCCACAGGAGAGAAGCACCATGGTAGGGGCCAGGCAGGGGCTCCTGCTGCTACTGCTGCTTCCAGAAGGATCCAGAGCCAACGGGAGAGATCCTGCACCCCAAAAACCCCTGCTTCCCACCTGAGCAGCCAATGGTGGGGCGCGGACCACGGTCTCCATTTGTAAATGGAGAAACCCAAGAGAGGGTTGCGTGGGCACCATGGCCTCTCCACCCACACCTTCCTCTCCTGAGCACACCGCGCACAGCCCAGGCCTCCAAACCCGGGCACCGGGCACTGCCTGCCAGGACTCAGCGGCATGCCATCTTCCCAAGAGCCGGCAGCTGACGGAGCACTGACCGGGTGCCCACACGGTACCCGCACAGCCTTTGCAGAGGGGCAGAGAGCTTTGCCGATGGACAGAAGCACCAAGGGCAGATGCCACACCTGCTCCCCTGCACACATCCCCGATTAGTTCCTTAGGGCAGCCAAGCCGAGGCAGCCGGACGCAGGCTTCCGGCAACACGGAGCCCCTGGCGCCCCCACCAGCCCATCTCCGCCTCTGCTGGAAAGCTCCCTCCCACCTGACCTGGACCCTTCAGTCACACAGTCAGAGCCCAGAGCCTCTGCCACTTCCACTCCTGCCAGAAGGCTCAGGGCTCCCAAGCGAGCCCCTGGCGATCAGCCCGGATGTCCTAAGGTGACTCAGGTGGCAGAGAGGCCGACTCCACCCCACCACCACACACCCAACCTGTTCACAGGCACACGCAATAAATGGTTTTGGGTTTTTTTGGGTTTGTTTTTGTCTTGGTTTTTGGTTTTTGTTTTTTTGACAGGCAGAGTTAGACAGTGAGAGAGAAAGAGAGACAGAGAGAAAGGTCTTCCTTTTCCGTTGGTTCACCCCCCAACTGGCCGCTACGGCCGGCGCGTTACGGCAGGCGCACCGCGCCAATCTGAAGCCAGGAGCCAGGTGCTTCCTCCTGGTCTCCCATGCGGGTGCAGGGCCCAAGCACCTGGGCCATCCTCCACTGCACTCCCGGGCCACAGCAGAGAGCTGGCCTGGAAGAGGGGCAACCGTGACAGAATCCAGCGCCCCGACCGGGACTAGAACCCGGTGTGCGGTGCTGCAGGCAGAGGATTAGCCAAGTGAACCGAGGCGCTGGCCATAAGTGGGTTTGATTGGGACCGTGCAACAGGTAAGGAGCCGGCCAGCCCAGTGTGAAAAGCTGGGCGGAGGGCTGGCGCCATGGCTCACTTGGCTAATCCTCCGCCTGCGGCACCGGCACCTGGGGTTCTAGTCCCAGTCAGGGCGCCGGATTCTGTCCCAGTTGCCCCTCTTCCAGGCCAGCTCTCTGCTATGGCCAGGGAGTGCAGTGGAGGATGGCCCAGGTGCTTGGGCCCTGCACCCACATGGGAGACCAGGAGAAGCACCTGGCTCCTGGCTTCGGATCAGCGCAGCGCTGGCCGTGGTGGCCACTTGGGGGGTGAACCAACAGAAGGAAGACCTTTCTCTCTGTCTCTCTTTCTCTCACACTATCTAACTCTGCCTGTCAAAAAAAAAAAAAAAAAAAAAAAAAAGCTGGGCGGAAACAGGTCCGTACTAACAGACCCCACAAACATCCTGAGAGGAGGAACCCCCCCAAGAATGGGTGGGTGGGACTTTACCCAGGAAACAAAGGTTTTGCGGGTGGGGGGCTGCCAGTTCCTTCCGGTTCTGCTTTCTACCATAACTCATCCAATTAGGAGAGCTCCCCACTCACTCCGGAAGCGAAAGACCCCCTCTCAGCCCCTCCCCGAGAGCCTCCAGGGCTGCAGCAGCTGTGTGAATCTTTTCCCAAACTCATTAGCCCAGCAAAAATCCAGTTCTGTCTGGAGTCTGTCCCCTGGTCCCACCAGCGCGCTCCAGCCTCACTCCCCATTTCCTTCCATCCCTACCCCAGGTCTCACCAACCTCTTCCGGGGTCACCTAGCAAGGACAAAGCTGAATTCATAGCCCACAGCAGAGAACTTGAATTTGAGTTTGGACCTGGATGACAGGGATCAAACAGGGAACCACCTCAGGTGAGAAAAGGGCCTTGTCCTGCAGGCGTGCATGCAAACACACACTCACACATGCACACACATGCACACTCACATGCACACGCACACACTCACACATGCACACACGCACACCCACACATACACACACTCACATATGCACACACTCACACATACACACTCACATGCACACATGCACACCCACACACATACACTCACACAAATTCACATGCACACTCACACTCATACACTCACACATACACACACTCACATACACATGTGTGCACACACTCACACATACACACACTCACATGCACACACCCACACATGCATACACACTCATATGCACACACGCACACCATACATACATACACTCACACAAACTCACATGCACACACACTCACACTCACACACTCACACATGCACACACTCACATGCACACACGCACACCCACACATACACTTACACAAACTCACATGCACACACACACTCACACACACACACACACATCCGGCCTGATTTTCATTTCCCGGCTCCTGTTTTCCTTTGGGCCCTGTACCTGGGACAGTTCTCACGTTCCAGCCCAGGGCCAGGACGCACCCCGCCTGGCTCCGGGTCCCACCTAAGTCCCAGCCCCCAAAGCAAACACAGAACCAAACGCAGCCCTGGCAGCCGCCTTGATTTACAGTCCATCGTAAGCTCTGCGAATTCTATTTGATTTCCCCAGAAACACATGAAAAACTTGGCTCCTTCTTTTTGCTGACGAATCTCTTTCTTTTCTTGTTTTCCGTTACTTCTCCCTCCACGGTGCCTTCCTCTGCCGCGCGCCCCCCACCCCGCCCCGATCGCCAGGGCATTAATGAAAAGCTGCAGTTGCAGGGCAGAGAGATTGGGCAAACTGACTCATCTCGATCATGACTCCCCTCCTGACGCTGCGGCTCCTCCCGGGGCCGACGTGAGCTGTCCCAGCTGCCTCGCTCCCGCAGCCGGGCACCCGGCAAGCCTCCGCCCGAGAGGTGGGAACCGGCACCCCCTGCACCCTGCTTGCAACTGACTCTTGTATTTTTTTTTGAAAGGCAGAGAGACAGAGACAAACAGAGAGAGATCTCCCATCCACTTGTTCACTCCCCAAATACCCACGACAGCCAGACAGAGGCCAGGAACTTGATGCACATCTCCCAGCGTGGGTGACAGGGACCCAAGTACTTGAGCCGTCACCTGCTGCCTCCCAGCGTGCACAGTGGCAGGAAGCTGGAACAGGGAGTGGAGCCGGGACTCCCAGTCCAGGCGCTCTGACACGGGATTCGGCACACAGGCATCCCAGGCAGCATTCTAACCACCGCCCTGCACTCCTCTCTCGGGGTAAAGCCCTGACGTGGGGCCCCCTACAACCAGTCTGCCTGCTGGATTCTCCCGAGCCCCACTGGGACTTGAGTCAGAGGCACGTGGCACACACCTAGCCAGCACGTCCCCCTCCCCTCCCATCCACACAGCCTCAGGGAGGACCGTCCCTCATCCACAGCACAGAAATGTCAGGCCACAGAGCCACAGGATCGTTCCAAAGCCAGAAAGTCCCCACGCTTCCTCCCAGTCCTGTGCTGAAGTGCTCGCCTCTAGGCACCTCGTGTCGCTGCTGGGTGAGGGTGGTTTTTGGTCGCTCAATGCTGCCCTGCCTTTGAGGCTGGGGACCAAGCTCACCAATGGCCTTGGTGGGCATAGAAACCCTGGAAGGTGTCTCTCAGCCACACAGGGGGGACTCAGAGCCTCGGCAGGGGCAGTGACAGAGCCACCCGAGAGGACTGTGCCATCTCTGACAGCCAGAGCGCTGCGCACAGGCCGAGGGAGGGGCCGGGAAGCCCAAGGTCACTCCCGAGTGTCCCCAGGCCTCCAGCATCCCCTGGGACCCCAGAGGACACAGGCCGGCTGCTGCAAGAGTTCCAAGGCTATGAGGATGGTCCTCAGGGCAGCCCAGCCCACTCAGAGACTGTCCTGTAGACGAAAGGACAGCTCTCTCCATCCGGCCTGGGCGGGCACGGCGCCACTGAGCTCTGTAACAAGAGGGCCAGAGAAGTCACTGCCGGAGGTCAGACAACATGAACTGTTAGGGGCACAGTTAAGACCCAGCTCGAGACACCCACCTCCCCATCAGAACGCTCAGGCTCCGGGCTGCCCCCTTCCTGACTCCACCCTCCCTTGGGAGGCAGCGGGTGATGACCTGAGTATTTAGGTTCCTGCATGCACGTGGAAGACCACATTGAGTCCCAGGTTTCTGGCTTTGTGAACCAGTGGATATGAAATCCCTCTCTGATTCTCTCTCTCTCTCTCTCTCTACACACACACACACACACACACACACATATATATATGTGTATATCTTCTGTCTCAGTAACTCCTCAATACCGCTGTAAAAAAATTTAAATGTAGGGGCCAGTGTTGTGGCACAGCGGGTGAAGCCACTGTGAGACGCCAACACCGCATATTGGAGTCCGGCTGCTCCACTTCCCATTCAGGTCCCTGCTAATGCGCCTGGGAGAGCAGTGGAAGATGGGCCAAATGCTCGGGCCCCACCCACCCAGGTAGGAGACCCGGATGGAGCTCCCCGCTCCAGGCTTCCACTTGGTCCAGCCCCCGCTGTTGTGGCGGGTGTTTGGAAAGTGAACCAGCAGCCAGATCTCTCCGTGTCTGTTTGTTGTTGGCTCTTTGCCATTCAAGTAAAGAAAAATAAATAAATCTTTTTTAATAAAATGAAAGCACAGCCGCTGGCACGCGTTGAACCGGCAGCTCTGGCGGAGCGAGACCTGGCTTGCCGTGCTCGCCAATCTCCGCAGGGCAAACACTCCCACGGCCACCAACTCCCGTGTCCCGGTGGGCGGGCGGGCGGGACACGGCATAGCCACCCCCAGATGCGATCTCTGCAAATAACCTCAGGAGCAGGGACAGCAGCAGTACGCACCAAGGCCCCGCGGAAGCAGCAGGTTGAGAACACGGACTGTCTTCTGAAAAATCTAATCTGAGGGTCAGCTTAGGTAGCCTGATCTTTAATGATACTGACAGAAACAACAGAAAAAAAAAGTCTGAAAAGTCTGAAGATTGAACAGTCGGCTCTCACCAGCCAGCGCCAGCCAGCGCCAGCACGCATTGGGCAGAAGGTAGAGGCTGCGACTGAAGCCGCGATCCCCACACGTCCCAAGGCCCTGGGGTCGGGGGCGGTGCCCAGAGCTGGGGGGCAGCGGGGCCGACTGGAGCCACCCTCAGACTCAGATGCAGGCGGCGCTCCAGAGGTCCTGGGGTGCTGGGGTGGGGTCCCTGGCTTTGCAGGAACAAGGACAAGAAGCTGGACGGCTGCACCCTGGAGGCACGGGGGCAGGGACCCCTCGGCCTCCTCTGAGGGTTACGTAGGGGACGTTTCCCTAAGCAGCTGCAGGAGACTCAAGGCCGGAAGGGACTTGGAGAGCGCTGTGCTCGAGCGCCCCCTCCTGAGCTCAAGCAGGAACTCACCGCCGCACACAGGGCCGGGCGGCGGGCGCTGCTGTCCCAGGGGTGACCCCAGCGCAGCCCCCGGGGAGAGCCCGCGCCTGACCCGGCTCTCCTCTCTGGCCCTTGCCTGCACCTGACCCCCCACCCCGCCTCGCTGTGGCGCAGCTGCAAGGCCCCCGGCCGGTGCGGACACCATGCTCTTGGACTTCACCGCCCCCAGAACCAGGAGCCAGATCGACTCCATTTCTTGTTCGTTCCGCGGGCGCAGAAACCGACCCCGGCAGCGGCTGAGGCCAGTCTCCCCGCTCGCGGGCACTGTCTTTGCAGCTCTTTCCCAGATGCCCCCCAGGGAGCCCACTGCTTCCCGCCACTCACTCACGGAGGAGCTCACCGGTGCCCGCCTGTGCCGAGCACTGTGTTGGGTGCTGACCAGGCAGCGGCGAGCCTGGAGATCATGAACTTAAAGTCTCTTCCAACTGTTAGGAATCCACCCCGAGGCTCAGGAGTCAGGCCGACGGGACTTCCTCTCAGCTTGCTCCTAGCTACGTGGCTTTGGGGAAGGACTCATCTTCTGAGCCTCAGTGACCTCACCTGTAAAATGGGCACAATCATCCCTCTGCAAGACAATATTAGAAGCACAAGGCGTGGCTCAGAGCAGGTGCTCCCAGGGTCCTCGCTCTGCCCTCCACAGCCATGGGAGGTGTGAGCCCTCCCAAGAGGGACAGTGACCGCGATGACAACGATGATGACGATGATGAAGGGGATGACGATGATGGCGGCTGCGACCACTAATGCGGATCAGGTCGGTGTGCCAGAGGCCACTCTTGAGATTCTCCATTCATTCCTTTCATTCTCTCAACATCCATGGGACCTAGGCTGTCATACAAATGGAAAGCAAATACACAGAGAGGGTGAGCACCTTCTCAACGACACAGCGAGAGACTGGGCAGTGTCCTCCAGGTGACATCCCTGTCACACCTCAGGAGTTCCACTCGGTTCCTCTCCGTTTCCCACAGCCCCAGAACAGGGCTCCCTGCTCCAACAAGGCTCTGCCACGCCAGGGCGCCCCTCCCACGGCTGGGCTCCCCGCAGCCAGGGCCCAGGGTAGTGCCTCCCCTCCGCCGCCTCTGAGCGCGTCCTCAACGCCAGCGGGCTTGGAAAATGCCGTTTTAACCTGAGGCTGTCACTTCTTGTTCAACACCCCCGCCCTTTCCAGGACAGGCTTCTGGGGTCCCTGCCACGGTGATGGTGTTCAGCAGAGAGACGCTGGGGGCTGAGGTTGTGTGTGGTACAGCGGGTTAAGCGCTGTTGGGACCCCCACATCTCTTATTAGAGCATTGGTTCAAGTCCCGGCTGCTCCATTTCCAATCCAGCTCTCAGCTAACGCACCTGGGAAGCAGCAGGTGACGGCTCAAGTACTTGGATCCCTGCTACCCACGTGAGAGGCCAGGAGGGGGGTCCTGGCTCCTGGCTTCAGCCTGGCCCAGCCCTGGCTGTTACAGCCATTTGAAGAGTAAGCCAGCAGGTAGAAATATCTCTCTCTCTCTCTTGCTTGATCTCTCTCTCTCTGTTTTGATCTCTCTCTCTCTCTGTCTCTCACTCTCTGTTATTCTATCTTTTGAATAAATAAATCTTTTATTGTAAAAAAAAAAAAAAAAAGTGGAACCTGAGAGGTGATTATGTCTGGGTTGCTGCACCTGTTAGTCCATTGATCTGAGTAGTTGAATGCAGTTCCGGGGGGGGTGGGGGGAGGTGGGCCAGCTACCAGGGGGTGGGCTGCCTCTCGCTCTCTCGTGAGCCCCTCTTTCCCTTCTGCCTTCCACCCTGGAGCCAGCCCCTTGACGCTGGGCTCTGCAGCCTGCAGAACTGTGAGCGTGTGAATTACGCAGCAGGTGCGCCGGGGGGAGTGCCGATCACACTCCGTGTGCGGGTTTTGAGGGCTCTCCGGGCTGCACTAATTTCTGTTCCTCCAATAGCATACAAGAGGGGAGCGGGAGCCGACGAGGCCGGCGAGCACGTGCAGGAGGCAACGGCTGCTCCTCCTCACGGGCAGGGCAAATGCCAAGGCCGCTGCTTCCTCAGGTCTCAGTGCAACAGCGACTCTGGAAGACATGGCCCAGACTGGCTTCCTGGAAAAGATAGGAGGTGAGGCCGGAGTTGTGGCCGGAGCCAGGCTGCCGCCGCCTCGCTCAGCCCTAAGGCCGGGCCGGTGTGCGGCACAGTGGGCAAAGCTGCTGCCTGCAATGCCAGCATCCCATATGAGCACCAGTTCCAGTCCCAGCTGCTCCACTTCCCATTCAGCTCCCTGCTAATGCACCTGAGAACGCAGCAGAGGATGGCCCAGATGCCTGGGCTCCTGCCACCCCTGTGGAGACCTGGATGGGACTCCTTGCTTTGGCCTGGCCCAGTTCCAGCCATTGCAGCTGCCTGGGGAGTGAACAAGACGATGGACGATCTCTCTCTCTCTCTCTCTCTCTCTCTCTGTGTGTGTGTGTGTGTGTGTGTCCTTCTCTCCATAAGTCTTTCAAATAAATTTTTAAAAATTTTAAAAAGAAAAGAAAGAATGGAGCTGTTGTCAGGAAAAGAGTGCAGGATAGAGAGGATGCAGTATACAAATTTAGAGCCAGACCAAATGTATTCACAGAAAATAAATCCACAGAGGTGGGTGACCAGCTGCTGGTGTGCACACTGATGGAGCACACGGCAGAAGGGGGCGACCCCAGGGGCCCGGCCTTATTATATTATAGGAGGGCTGGGGCTGGGGGTGGGGTGGGGCAGCAGGTGGAGGGGACTTCTTGGTCTGGTCTTCCAGGTGGCCTGAGGGGCCATGGGGACCCAGCAGGGGTGTGAAGGCAGAAGGGTGTGAGCCCCAGCTGAGATCCAAGGGTGAGGAATACCTTCCAGCCTTTATCTATCCATTGGGCAATGAGGGAGAATGGCTGAGGCTCACGTCTTTGTCCCATCAATCCCGACTCTGGGTATAGATAAGGAGAAGGGGTGCTGATTTCTCTCTGGCTACTTCCTGCTGATACGGGGTGTAGACAGGGAGCCAGGACTTGAGCGGAGGTCTATACTCGAGATCAGATTGATTGAAGAAGAGAAGTCTTGTGCTGTCCTGCAAGATGGCTAGATAGAGCAGCTATTCATTCCTGCAAGAACCTTTGGGATGAGTTAGTTATGCTTGGCAGAAATAGGAGCGCTGTGATTATGAGGACAAAATAAGATACTAGAGCCATTGCCCACAGCAGAAACGGTGGCCAGAATGAGGCAGAGTTACCTTGTGATACATTTCGCGGCGCGTTGACCTGAGAGAGGCGGTCCTGTGGGCGTAGACTTATATGAGGGAGATGGTACCAGTTTTTTTAAAGATTTATTTATTTATTTATTTATTTGAAGGGCAAAGTTGCAGAGAGGCAGAGAGAGAGAGAGAGAGAGAGAGAGAGGTCTTCCTTCTGCTGGTTCACTCCCCAGATGGCTGCAATGGCCAGGGCTGTGCCAATCCGAAGCCAGGAGCCAGGAACTTCCTCTGGGTCTCCCACATGAGCACAGGGGCCCAAGCACTTGGGCCTTCATCTACTGACATCCCAGGCCATAGCAGAGAGCTGCGTCAGGAACAGAGCAGCCAGGACTAGAACCAGCGCCCATAGGGGATGCCAGCACTGCAAGTGGCAGCTTCACCTGCCACGCCACAGCACCGGCCTGACGTTATTGGTTTTAATGCAGTAAAATGTACCCCAGGAGGGCTTGGCCGCGGTCGGGGTCGTCAGCATCACTAGCAGGGCCTGCTCCATTTTGGCTCTAGAGCAGCCTCACCTTGTTTTGGGAAGACCCAGTCACGGGTTGAAAGGTAGGAGTACAGGGGGAGGCAGAGTGCGGTTTGGGTGGGTGTGTCCGCGAAGGTCCGCAAGTGAGAGCGCCTGTCGGTAACGAGAGGGAGCGCGCGGGGAGGAGGAAGGGCTGCAGAGTTCTGTAAGTGGGGTGAAAGGAGAGGCCTCCGTGGAGATTCCAAACGGGCTGAGCATCAACAGCTTCCGCGGAAGAGATCTGATTCTTAGCAGAGCTAAAGGGAGGGGCTCACCCAGTCCAAGTGGACCTGGCGGAGAGTTTAGTTGGAGCCTGTTTTAAAATTCCATTCATCCGTTCTACTTTACCTGTAGGGGGCCGATGGCTTCGAATCAGCGCAGTGCACCAGCCACAGCACACCAGCCGCAGCAGCCATTGGAGGGTGAACCAACGGAAAAAGGAAGACCTTTCGCTCTGTCTCTCTCTCTCACCGTCCACTCTGCCTGTCCAAAAAAAAAGCCATCTGCACCTCCATGTTTATTGCAGCTCAATTCACAATAGCTAAGACATGGAATCAACCTGAATGCCCATCAACAGAAAACAGGACAAAGAAACTATGGGATATGCACTCTATGGAATACTACACGGTGGTTAAAAAAAAATAAATAAATATATATATATACACATATGGTCATTTGCAACTAAATGGATGAATCTGGAAAACATCATACTTAGTGAAATAAGACAGTCCCAAAGAGACAAATACCACATGTTCTCCCTGATCTGTGATAACTAACAGAGCACCTAAAAGTAACCTGTAGGGGCTGGCCTGAAGCACCAGCATCCCATATGGGCGCCGGTTGGAGAACCAGCTGCTCCACTTCTGATCCAGCTCTCTGCTATGGCCTGGGAGAGTAGTAGAAGATGGCCCAAATTCTTGGACCCCTACACCCACGTGGGAGACCCAGAAGAAGCTCCTGGTTCCTGGCTTTGGATCGGTGCAGCTCCGGCCATTGCGACCGAATGGGGAGTGAACCAGCGGATGAAAGACCTCTCTCTCTCTTTCTCTGCCTCTCCTCTCTTTGTGTAACTCTGGCTTTCAAATAAATAAATAAATCTTTTTAAAAAATAAATGAATAAAAAGTGACCTATAGAAGTGAAACTGACACTACTAGAAGCAATTCCTTGGACAGCCCTTGTCTTGACTGTAGAGGAAGAGTTTAGTATTTCATTTTTTTCTTATCCTTTTTTTCTACTTAATATCATTGGTTGAACTTTTTACTTAACATAGAATTAATCATAGGTGTATTAAGTCACTTGAAAATAGATCCCAGTTAAAAATAAGAGTGGGAATGAGAGAGGGAGGAGCTGTACAGTTCGGCACACACTCCCACAGACTTACCTCTAAGGGTGAAGCTAAAAACTTGCCATGGGACTCCAAATCCCATTAAGCTGGGTGGTACTAATCCCAGCTTATGTGATAAAGTAATCATAGTAAGTGTGGAATTGATCATATAGATAGGAACAAAAGTCAAAGGGATCACACAAATAAGACCAAGTGTCTGGTAATAACAATAGATGGAATTACAAAGGAGAGAAGGTTCCAACATGGGAAGCAGTCCACACAGCAGACTCATAGAATGGCAAACACCCTAAACAGCACTCTGACCTCAGAATCAGTCCCTAAGGCATTTCGGATCTGGCTGAAAATCCCAAGAGAGAATTTCAGGCATGGAAAGCCAAGACACTGTGGCAAAAACTGTTATTCATGAAAGATCTCTGTGAGTGAGACTCCAGTGGAAAGAAGGGGCCATCAAGGAAGAATGTACCTTTCTCTTAAGAGAGGAGAGAACTTGCACTTTGCATATGGCCCTGTCTGTGGACTCCAAAGGCTTCCATAGCCTTGGCAGCTCATGGCAAGAGCCTCAGGTGGTCACTGACGTCAAAAATAAGAGTGTCAATTGTTAAATCAGCAACAGAAGTCACTGTGCACTTACTACCCATGTAGGACCTCTGTCCTTAATGAGTTATACTATGAGAATTAATAGTAAAACATCTTCAAACTGTACTTTATACTTTGTGTGTCTGGGTGCAAACAGTTGAAATCTCTACTTAGTATAGAGTTGGTCTTCTGTATAAAAATCAACTAAAAATGAATCTTAATGAAAAATGGAATGGGAGAGGGAATAGGAGGTGCGATGGGAGTGGGGGTGGGAGGGCGGGAATGGGAGGAAGAAACACTATATCCCTAAAAGCTGTACATACAAAATTTGTATTCATTAGATAGAAACCTTCTAAAAATAAATAATATAGTGGAAATGGTGGAAGCTACTTTATTAGTAGTGGGGAAAGCCTCTACCCACCCCTAGAAGGTGTCCACCATCACCAGGAGGAACGTGTTCGCCTAAGCAGTAGCATATGGGCGAAGTCACCCTGCCAGTCCTCTCCCAGGACTGATCCTCAGGCCTGGTGAGTGGGGCATGGGGGTGTCCTGGTGTCAGAGTTGGGGTTAGCGGTTTGACAGATCTACATGTCTGAGATGTGTCGTGCACAATCTCTCGTAGGGTGGGAGTTAGGCGTATGTGTGACCTCAGGAACTGGAGAAGAGAGTTTGAGTTTGAGTGACAGAGAGAATAGAGGTTGTTGTTGTTGTTGTTTTAAAGACAGAGTTAGACAGTGAGAGAGAGAGAGACGGAGAGAAAGGTCTTCCTTCCGTTGGTTCACCCCCCAAATGGTTGCCACAGCCAGCGCACTGCGCTGATCCAAAGCCAGGAGCCAGGAACTTCCTCCTGGTCTCCCATGCAGGTGCAGGGCCCAAGCACTTGGGCCATCCTCCACTGTCCTCCCGGGCCACAGCAGAGAGCTGGCCTGGAAGAGGAGCAGCCAGGACAGAATCCGGCACCCTAACCAGGACTAGAACCCGGGGTGCCGGCGCCGCAGGCAGAGGATTAGCCTAGTGAGCCGCGGTACCAGCTGAGAATGGAGGTTCTTTAGAAAGATAGCTTGGAGAGGAGAAGGGAGCATCGGTTTTTCATCCAGAAACCACATGAGTCCTTCCCGGATGCCCCTTGTCGTTGGAACTGAGAGATTCGAGGTCTGAGAATACAGGAGCTAAGTCACAGAGAAAAGGTGGGTCGCCTGCCCGAGCCGCGGCTCTGGCCGTGAGATCAGCCTTGCTGTTGGCGTCACACAGGTGGTGTTCCCCTTTCTGGTGGCCTGTGTGGTGAATAATAGCGGCTATGTTGGTAGCTGGGCGGCATCGAGAAGAGCTTTGATCAGTTTGCCATTGACTACAGGGGCCCTCGGGCTGTCAGAAAGCCCCTTTCTTGCCACATCTGGGCACTGGAATGATGACGTTACAGGCATGTCGGGAACCCGCAGATGAGAAAACCGAGACTCAGCGACACTGGGACATCCTTCCAGACTTCAGCCTCGTGTGGACCCCAGGCAAACCCACCCCAAGTCTGAGCTGTGACCACCGTGCCAGGGAATGAAACCCTAAGACTCAATCCATATTTGTAGGGTGACATTTTTGAGACCCCCTGGGTGACTCTGAGCAAAGCCGGGTTTGGGGACATGGCCAACCCAGAGGGCAAATGCCCCCCCCCGACTCCCAGTGGACACTGGACCTTCCCGCAAAAGCTCTGCTTGCCCTCGCAATTCTGGACAAAGAAGCGAGCAGGTGTGGGAAGCTGGCTCTGGGCCAAGCACAGAGGCCCTCTGGGTCCCTCCCACACAGCAGGACAAGTGAGGAAGCTGAAGCACTGTCCATCAAGTGGTACGGCAGCCAGTAGGAGGTGGCAGTGGGCCTTGGAGCCAGGCAGGGCAGCCCCAGCCCAAACCTCCACCCCCGTGTGACCCCTGGTGCTGCCCCCGGCATGTCCCCCGGCATGTCTCCGAGGCCATCAGCAGCTGGGCGATGGCATTGTCATGCACTGTGACAAGTGTCCCCTCACAATTGCTATGTCCCCTCCACAGCCCGGCCGGTGCCTCTGAGCTACAAGACAGGGCCTGGGGCCTGCACCCTGGACGCCGTGAGGAGGAAACCACCCCTGTGCTCCCCTGGCCAGGCCTGCCCAGGGCACGCAGAACACCAGCAAGTGTCCTCTTCAAGGGCCCTGAGGAATGAGCAGGACACACACTCACGAAGTGTGACACCAGCTAGCTGTGTCACCATAGTCAGGCAGACAGGGCGGGCCGAGCTGGCGCCGTGATGATGATGGTCTCGGGGACAGAAGCTCACACTCGTCCACCTACTGTGGGCCAGGCACATGGTCCTCCCAGCCGCCCTGCGCTGTAGGCCAAGCCTCCCCCTCACAGAGTGAGAACCGAGGCCCAGGGTGCCTACGCCACGCGTCCCAGATCGCACAGCTGGCAGCTGACAGAGCAGGTGTGAGCCCAGCAACCCTGGCTGCAAAGAGGAAGGAATCCCAGCAAGGATGGGGACTGGGAGGGGTGGGGTGGTGGGAGGGCAGCCCAGGGGCGCGGGGGCAGGTGGCGTCTGGGAGGAGATGCAGTGCCCCTCCAGCCCTGCCCTCTGGGGGCCCTAAGGAGCCATCTCTGTCCCTTCACCTGACCTTGGTGGTTCCAAAAGGACAAAGCCAACCCAAGGGGCTGCACGGAGGACCCGGCCCACGCTGGCAGGAGGCGCTGAGGGCAGGAAAGCAGGGCAGAGAGAGCCTGCGGCCCAGTGCCTGGATAAACACCCCCTGCCTCGGGCTCCTCTCCTCCGTGTGTTCTGCTGTGTCTGCAGCTCGGCGAGACCTCCCTGCAGCCACCGGGACACTGCGGCTCCCCCGAAGCGCAGCCCGGCCCCTGATGCCTCGCCTGGCTCCACCCAGATGCCCGGCAGCCCCCAGGGGACGCCTGGCGAGTTTACGAGTGCCAGAGGCCAGAATCGCTCTCCGAGGGAAGAAAGGGATCGTGTTGCCCGTCGAGGACCCATAAAGCACACTGGTGACAGCAGCGACAGATCGGGGTCCTCGGCGGGTCATTGGCACTCGGGTTAATGGCCGCGATGATGATGAGGCCGGAGCTGTTACAGAAGCCCAGGGGGGCCGCTCAGGAAGCTTTAAGTCTGCTGGGGGGGGGTGGTGCACAGAGGAGACGCTCCTGGCTGGGGTGCCTCACGCCGGCCCTGCTCCCCCTCCTCTGTGTTGGCTGCACCTTGGCAGGAGGGCCCCTGCCACAGGGAACACACAGGCTGAATCCTGACTCGGGGGCACAAGGGAGCAGCAGTGGTGGCATTTCCCAATCTTTGTCATTGTCTTCGGAACAATGCTCCTCTCTGCTCATCTCAGATGGGGTGGGGCAGCGGGATCCGGGAGACGGAGGCGGAGGGGAGCACGCCCAGGCGGCAGCAGAGATGCCAGCGGGGGCAGTGGCTGTCTGGGGGCCACGATGAGGAAGCCCTGCCAGCCGCAGTGTGGTCTGAACTGCACCCCCAATTCCTGTCTCCCTGAACCCCAACCTTAAGCCCATCAAAGGAAAGAGCTGGCTGGCACACACCACGCCCTGCCTGCCCCGTGCAAGGATTAAAAACCATCAGGGTCTGAACCAAGGAACAACCTCATGATGCCCAAACAGCTGTTCTTAGCTGATCTAAGTGTGTGAGTGAGAGAGACACACAGAGACAGAGGGGACAGACACAGAGACACAGAGAATCAAGGGCGAAGGGCGTGGCGTGTGAACCATCCATTGGCACACGAAGGAAAGATCCAGCAACCCTTGGCAAGCTGTGAACGTGCAGAAACACTGGCTTAATTACCCATTCATCCGCTCGGCTCTGCCCGGCACTTCCGCGTCACTGTCGCCAAGACCCAGCCGCACGCGGGCGCGCCGGGCCGGGGCTGCCCGGGCACACATTCCAGTGTGGTTCCAGCTCTTTCTGTGTTGAAAGAGAGAGAGAGAGAAAGAGACAGAGGCAGAGAGCCAGTGCTGGCGGGAGCAGCAGCGAGGCCCCCATCAAGGGGCTCTCATGACACCGAGCACCGCCGGGCGCGGCCAGCGAGGTTTGTCACCAGAGCCCCAGTGGAATTGACTCAGGCACATCTGCAGAGTTGTTTCCAGCACGAGGCCAAAAGGAAGCGGCTGCGTGTGGTTAAAGGGCGGCTCTCTGGTGTCCGCCTCCCTGCACGGATCCCAGGGCCCCTACGAGCCACTGCGGTGAGCGGGGCGGCTAAGACCCCACTGCTGGTCCTCCCAGCGCAGATCACGGGCCCCGCGGGGACGAAGCAGGGTCTTGGGGGTGGGGGTGGAGGAGACTGAGCTACAAGTCAGGAGCCCACACCTGCAGAGTTCTCTCAGGTGGCCTTGGCTCGGGGCCCAGTAGAGATGGGGCCCCCGGGGTCAGCTCCGTGCACAGACCCCTCCCAGGGTGAGAGCCTGAGCCGCAGGAAGCCGGCGCTCCAGCTGGGGATCTTGGAGCCAGGAGCAAAGCAAAGGCCCTGCAGGTGCACGGGTCCCAGGCCAGAAGGGGCCTTTGTGTCGCAGAGGCGTCCTGGGCTCCCTCGCGGACCCCAAACCCCAGCGCTTCCTCCCTCCACAGCACACGGGGGGCATCACACCTCCAAGGTGATGGCCCCATCACTCCTGCTCCAGCCGCTGAGTCCTCAAATCCGCCCCTAGAGACAGCTCCTGCGCCCCAGCCAGCCTCGTGATCTGTCAAGAGCGAACGAATCCAAAACAGCAGCACAGATGACCTTCGAAAATACCCCGGACTTGAAAATTTAAGGCAAAGAAAGCCGTTGGCAAAGACCATTTCCGGGTTGGCCAAATCCAAGGCTTTGAACAAATGTCTCGAGACACCTCCCCAAACCCAGGACCAATTGTTTGCAGCTTGTCTCTCTCCGAAGCAATTTTCTTCTATCCGCGAGCTGAGCTCCTCTGACCGAGGCTGGGCACAGCCCCCCCTCCCCCACGCCATCCCAACCCCACAGGCGTTCACGAACGGTTCTGGCAGGCAGCAGGAATGTAAGGGCCTCCAGCTCCAGTGGGAGTCCCCTGGGGACCCTGGCCCACTCTGGGCCTGCTCCATGTCAGTGCCAGGGGGCAGCGTGCACTCAGGGCCAGGCAAATCGACATTTGCCCAAGCAGGGCCCAGGCAGGTTGGCAAGGCCTGGCCGTCTGGACAGGGCCTCTTGGGTAGCAGTGTCTGACAAGGCTTGGGATACCTGTGCCTGGGAGAGGCAGGGGCACCTGGGCCTCTGGGAGGAGGCTCCCCCACCCCACAGTGCATAGAACAAGTTGGGCGGACGTGTTTCTTGATGGCGACCTACAGAGCTGGCTTCCAATCCCAGTCCTGCAACTCACAGAGGAGGACCCAGAGCCAGGAGCAGACTCCTCCTCGTCCACAGAGCTGGGATGAGCCAATGTCCAGTCCCAGTCCCAGTGTTGGCTGTGGTCTCCGGCATGGACGGCGAGCGGATACTTGGGGCCTTCTTGCTCCCCCACCTCCCCTCCACCGTTCTGTCTCCGCCTCCCATCCTCAGCCCGAGCTCCGCGGCGTCCAGGTCTGCAGCTCTTGTGTGCTCCCCTCTGTACCCCACAGCCGATGGCACGGCACTCCGGGCCACCCCAGGCCGGCGGCATCCATGTTCAGCCTTCACCCACGCGCGCTGGAGGTCCCATGTTGGAGCGGGAGATCAAGCCAATGGGTAAACAGATCCCAGGGAACACCTGCTCTGAGCCCGCCTCCCCCAGGCAAGGCCCTGGCACACCTGCCAACACCTTGGGCGCCAGAGTGACCCCTCCACCTCCCACAGCTCCCGCAGAAGCGAGCATGCAGGGCGCTGAGACCCCAGCATAAGCTTCCTCCACCTACGCCCCACATGCCCTAGCTTCATATTTCTGCTCTGGATACCCGTCGGCACGGCCCACGACAACAGACCATGGAGCAGTAAAAGAGCCACAGCTCCTGGCACGTTCATTTCCAGACGCCCCAGGGGGACCTGCTCATCAGAGGGCCTGGCGTGGCCGGGCACCTCACTCTCCCGCACGTGGAGACCTAGAACTGCGCTCCCCGTGCGCCTGACCCGGGGACCGCTGTGCCTCGGCCCCACAGAGAGCAACCTGCAGGCACCTCTGCTCTGCGTGTCGGCCCGGAGCCCTCTCCCCGTGGCCTCTGTGCCCCGTGTTTAGTCTGTGCCACGCCGCACCTCGGCCGAGGCTTCTGGCTCCTGTCACTAAAAGCGACGACCACGCTGATGGGGCTTCTGCAGGGTTAACTCATCAGGGCCCACCCGGCAGGACCGAGGTGTCTATACACAAAACGCCCAGGAGAGCGCGGCTAGGAAGCCGTCCAAGATGGAGGGACTCGGGCTAGGGGATGCAGCTCAGGCTGAGGCCAGGCTGGCTGCCGGAGAGAGAACCCCGGGTCCAGCCGCGGGGCCCGAGAGAGTGAGCGGACTTCTCTGAACCATGTCCGCCTTCAGACGGGAGGGAGAAGCGATGCATACTACAGAGGGCTCGTGGGAATCCAGCAGATACGGGGCATAAAACGCCCAGGAGCGAACAGGCTTCACCTGCAGGGGAGAGGAAGCCCAGGAAGTCCGAGGGCAGAGGCTGTGCCGGAGCTGGCGGAGGGTGACGCGTGGCCGCTCCGCCTCGTGGCAGAGGGCAGCTCGGCTCCTTGAAAGCTCGTGGCTGGCAGTTTCACTACAAGGGAATGAAACCCAGCAAGCAGTGCCTCACCTGCCGCAGTGAGGACACGGTGATTAAGGACGGGTGCGCGCAGGTGATTCTGCCGCTGCGCGCCATGGTCTTCAGTCTCCAATGCCGGGTGGTGCCCCACCCAAGCCTCTCACCTCCCCTAGGTGCTCCTGCTCTCCCCCTCCCCCACAAGCACGGCCACTTCCCTACTCCCGGTCACCCACCTGGGCTGGTGACCCAGCCCCTCAAGGCCTGGTTCAGTAATCTCTTCACCTGCTTCCAACCCGCCGTCTTAAAGGACCAGGGAGTAAGTATTCTAGGTGGTGCAGGCCACCGTGCCTGTGCCACAGCTGCTCGGCTCTGCGGCAGGAGCACAAAACAGCCCAGACAAACGCTAGGGAGTGCGGCTGGGTTCCAATAAAACTTTATTTACGGGGCCCAGTGCTGTGGCGTAGTGGGTAAAGCTGCCGCCTGCAGTGCCGGCATCCCATATGGGCGCTGGTTCAAGTCCTGGCTGCTCCACTTCCGATCCAGCTCTCTGCTACGGCCTGGGAAAGCAGTGGAAGATGGCCCAAGTCCTTGGGCTCCTGTACCTGCGTGGGAGACCCGGAAGAAGCTCCTGGCTCCTGGCTTCAGAATGGCCCAGCTCCGGCTGTTGTGACCATTTGAGGAGTGAACCAGCAAATGAAAGACTTCTCTCTGACTCTCTCTCTCTGCCTCTCTATAATTCTGCCTTTCAAATAAATCTTTTGAAAAAATGTTTAAAAAATTTACTGACAAAAACAAGCATGATGGCCAGCGCCACGGCTCACTAGGCTAATCCTCCGCCTGTGGCATCGGCACCCCGGGTTCTAGTCCCGGTCGGGGCGTCGGATTCTGTCCCAGTTGCTCCTCTTCCAGGCCAGCTCTCTGCTGTGGCCCAGGAGGGCAGTGGAGGATGGCCCAAGTGCTTGGGCCCTGCACCCACATGGGAGACCAGGAGGAAGTGCCTGGCTCCTGGCTTTGGATCGGCGCAGTGTGCCGGCCGCAACGCGTCGGCTGTAGCGGCAGCTTGGGGGGGGGGGTGAACCAACGGAAAAGGAAGACCTTTCTCTCTGTCTCTCTCTCTCACTGTCTCACTCTGCCTGTCAAAAACAAAACAAAACAAAACAAAAAACCATGAGCCATTTTTGTCCCAAGAATGTTAGTTCTCAGGTAGTTAGTGGCTTTTACTGGCTGATATATTGGACCTTCTTTTTAAGATTATTTTATGCATTTATTTGAAAGGCAGAGTGACAAGAGAAGGGGTGAAACAGAGAAAGAAAGAGATCCTCCCCTTGCAGCCTCACTCCCCAGATGCCCACACAACCAGCATAGGTCAGGCCAAAGCCAGGAGCCAAGAACTCCATCGGGGGCTCCAGCTGGGTGGCAGGGACCTAAGTATTTGCGCCACCGCCTGCTGCCTCCCTGGATGTTTCGGCAGGGAGCTAGATCAGCTGGGACTCGAACTGGTGCTCTGACGGGGATGTGCGCTTGATCACTGAGCCACAAGACCCGCCCAGTACGCTGGATCCAGAGACTCACTTCCTGTTCCAGCTGGAGCTTTCCAAACCTTCACCCTAAGTCATGATTCGTGGTGGACATTTTACAGACTGGGAAAATCCAGTGCAGAAGACACCTGAGACACGGGTGTCTCTCATCACACGCCTGCCCCATCACCCACCACTCCTGGTCACCTCCCAGGCCGGCCGCTTCCCATTGCAAAAGACCTCGACCTGCAGCGGCTCTCCAGCTGGTGAGAGCAGCGGCCTCGCCCACAGGGCTCGTGCGGACACACATTGCCAGACCCTGCGCCCGGAGTTTCTGATTTCACATTTCTTTCTTTCTTTCTTTCTTTTTTTTTTTTTTCAATTTTTTGACAGGCAGAGTGGACAGAGAGAGAGAGAGAGAGAGAGAGAGAAAGGTCTTCCTTTGCCGTTGGTTCACCCTCCAATGGCCGCCGCGGCTGGCAGGCTACAGCCGGCGCACCGCGCTGATCCCAAGGCAGGAGCCAGGTGGTCTCCCATGGGGTGCAAGGCCCAAGCACTTGGGCCATCCTCCACTGCACTCCCGGGCCACAGCAGAGAGCTGGCCTGGAAGAGGGGCAACCGGAACAGAATCCGGCGCCCCGACATTTCTGACAAATCCCCACGTGCAGCCGGGGCTGCTGTTCCCCGGACCACACTTTGAGAATCGCGGGGCTACAAGCTAGAAACCTGAAGGTACAGTGCCACCTAGTGGATGCTTCCTGGTAGTACCCTAGGCCAACTATCACTTTGATTCTTTTTTTTTTTTTTTTTTTTTTTTTTTTTTACTCACAACTATTTTAATTAGAGGTGTTAACATATAGATTAACATTATCTTCAGCTATCATGGAAATATGCTCTATAAAATTCAGAAATAGCAGGTATCGATGAACCTGGAGCAAGCATTTTGAAGATTTCAATGCACAGGATGGAATTCTTCAAGAATTTCACCGTAAGTTTTCTTATCTTTTTCAGGAAAATCCTCTGGATGTGAATTCATATACCCAAACATGTCATGGTCCCTCACAGCATACATATAATCTTGACGTTTTAAAAGATAATAGCCAGCAAAAACAAAGGAAGTAACATATAAAAGCTGGCGATGCAAACCGGCCATCGTCACAGGCCTCCGCCGGAGAGCGTTATCAAGCAGGCCGGAGCAGTAGCCCATGAAGCCGAAGTAGAGCAGCCGCGGGTCGGTAAGCTTGGGTGGCGGCAGGCTCCGGGCCTCATCAGGCAGGAACTTTAAGGGCTCTCGGCCCGGCCGTCCGCTCATCATGGTGTCGCCGTTCCCACCTGAGGCTCGGCCTCAGAATTGCAGCCACAAAGAAAACGACCACGACCACTGCACCGGTCTAAGCAGCGGACTTTTCTCCTCCGAGCGCGGGGCTAAGCGTACCCAAAAACTAGGATTGTCTTTTGTGTGCTTGGGAAGCCATGACCGTATTCCAAGTTCCTTTAAAGAAATGAGATGTCACAGTATTTACAATAACACGGCAGTGATTTTGAATCAACTTAAACCAGAAACAGATTCTTTTCCACCAGAGGAAAACCACGTTAAATATCTAAAAAGAAGAAAAGCGCGGCTGGCTTTGTTCTCTGGCCACTCTCCCATCGCCAGATGCACACGCCCCTCCCGAGATACCACACGCACAGCCCGCCCTCGCGCCGCCCTGGGGGCGCCACGCCGACCGGGAGCCGTGGGCAGCTTCTGCAGGAGAGGAACCCACAGGAGCCTGCCGTGACCGCTGCACACCCCGGCCGTGAGCGCGGCTCAGGCTTCTGTCCGTGGTAACCGTGTCACAGCGAGCACACGCCCGGGGCTGGTGTGCTGGTGCCAGATCCTGTCCCGGCTGCTCCACTCCGATCCAGCTCCCTGCTAAAGAAGAGCAGCCAACGATGGCCCACATGTCCGGGACCCTGCTCCCCATGTGGGATACCCAGATGAAGTTCCTGGTTCGGCCTGGCCCAGCCCAGCCCAGGTCGCGTGGTCATCCAGGGAGTGAACCAGCAGATGGAAGGGCTCTCTCTCTCGCTCTCTGTAACTCCGACTTTCAAAAACAAAATTTTAAATATTTAAAAAAAATGAGTGACCACACATGGAAAAAGCAAAAGGCTCTTTTTTAAAAAAAAGATTTACTTTAAAATCTTTAAAAATTTTAGACAGACAGAGGGAGAGGTCTTCCATCCACTGGCTCATTCCCCAAATGGCCATAATGGCCCGAACTGGACCAATCCTAAGCCAGGAGCCAGGAGCCAGGAACTTCTTCTGGGCCTCCCACGTGGGTGCAGGGGCCCAAGGACTTGGTCCATCTTCTACTGCTTTCCCAGGCCATAGCAGAGAGCTGGATTGGAAGTGGAGCAGCTGGGACTTGAACCGGCGCCCATATGGGATGCTGACACTGCAGGAGGCGGCTTTACCCACTGCGCCACAGCACCAGCCCCCAAAATGCTTTCTTAAAGTTGAGATCTTCTGGGGCTGGTGCAGTGATGTAATGGGTTAAGCCGCCTCCTGCAGCGCCGGCATCCCACTCATATGGGCACCAGTTCAAGTCCCGGCTGCATCACAGTTGATCCAGCTCCCTGTTAATGCACCTGGGAAAGCAGTGGAAGATGGCCCAAGTGCTCGGGTCCCTGCACCCACGTGGGAGACCCAGAAGAAGCTCCCAGTTCCTGGCTTCGGGCCTTGCCTGGCCCAGCCCTGGCCATTGCAGTCATTGAGGAATGAACCAGCACGTGGAATATCTGTGTGTGTGTGTCTGTCTGTCTGTCCTTCCTCTCTCTGGCTTTCAAATAAATAAATAAATCTTAAAAAAAAAAAACAAAAAAAAAAACAAAAAACAAAAAAAAACAAGTTGAGCTCTTCTGCACCTCTCTGATTCTCATCTCTCAGGTCATTTTTCCATTCACCCGGATGTGTCACCTGTGTCCAAGGCCTGGAAAAGCCCCGGTGTGTGACTCCACGTGGCACACAGAGCTCGGGGCCTCCCAGCGGGCAGGCTGCTGGGCTTCGGCGGCGTGGAGGTCAGGCTCCCGCTACAAAGGCTGGCGCGGGAGCGCGCGGAAGTGACAGGGACCGGAGCGGTGTTTGGTGCCAGCGGCTTGTATTTGATCTCCAGATGCGAAGCAGCTGACAGATAATTAGTCTCACTCAGATCCGCACGGCTCCCGCGCCGCCCACACGTGCTACAGCCATGCGAGTGTGAAAATGTGTCTGCCCGACTTGGCCTTTGATTGAGAATTCTCTGGAATGAACATACCCGGAAGGCCTGAGGACCCCGGAGCCCTGCCCGGGGGTGCATCTGGGGAGAGGGTCTTGTCCCTCCCTGAGGCCCCGGGAGCAGCGAACACAGCGGCTTTCTCCATCCCAACAGCCGATCCCGCCCTAACCAAGCGGGAGAAACCGCTCAGCTTCGGGTCTCAGCGTCCGAGGCCGCCGAACCCCAGAGACGAGGGCCCCTGCAGGTGCGTTCTGTGGCCATTGTGGTCCCTTCGCCGCGAGCTACTGGCGGGAATGAGAACGGACCACGGAGCAGGACAGGAGCCCTGGCAGCCCAAGAGGCAACAGGGCGAGGCGGACGCAGGGGCTGCCTGCCCACTGCCTGGTCCCTCCTGCCTCCTCACTGGCACGGATGCTCCGACAGGGGCACCAGGACCCCGGCCGCAGCATCCACACGGACATGTATGCGCCCTGGCTCTCGGCCTCCACCTGGTGCCGCCCTGGTCATTGAAGCCCTGGGGGCAGCGAACCCGCAACGGGAAGATCTCTCTCTGTCACTCTGCCTTTCAAATCAATCAATCAATATTGAGGGGGTGGGGAGGGGAGGGAGGAGGAGGATTACCCTGTCACCTTCCTGTGGCTGCACGGTGCAGAAAATGGCTTTCCCGCCCCTCGGCCACATGGCTCGCTTGGGCCCATGGGAGGTTTCCTGGTTACTCGGGCAGGGTTTCGATGCGTGCGGCCCAGAACGAGTCGCGTAGAGCAGCGTCTGAAGCCAAGTACCTGCAGCTGAGCAAACCGCAGCCAACCCACTGGCTGCGCCAACACAAGCGGGGGCCGGTGAAGCTCACGGCCTTGCGCGAACCCGTTCACGGCCAGGACAGCTTCCCGGGACCATTGCACCGCCAGGGGAGACTCAGCCGTGGCCCTGCCACCATCGGTGCCAGCCCGTGGACGTCATGCCCAGTGCTGGGGCACAGAGCAGAGGCCAGAGGCCAGCACGCTGAGGCTGTCCACCCAGAGAGAAGGGCGACCTCGCCACACCACTGGGCAGTCACCCACCCCCATGGGCTCCTTCCTGTTCAAGTTCATGTTAGCCAGGTGCCTGTTCCTCACCCTTGTTGGCTTTCCTAAGAACGGCAGAAACTTCCCCAAAGCCTGCATCTGCCCATCTCCCCCACCACCACCACCACCACAGCAGCCCCCAAAGGAGCGGGCTGTGTGTGTGTGTGCGTGTGTGTGCATGTGTGTGCGTGTGTGCATACATGTGTGTGACATGTATGTGTGCATGTGTGTGTGCATGTCACAAATCCTGCTGCTTCGCGTCCATCAAGCCACCTGCTGCAACTTGGCCTGCAGGCAGCTTTTTAGAGCTGCCTGAGGGGGAAGCACCTTAACCAGCGTCAAAGCTTTGCTCTTCTACCGGAAACTAACATTCACAATGGCCCCGCATCCGGACAGCTCTGCTGCAGCCCTGCTGGCCTCCGGACAGCTTCTCAGACACACGAGGCCCCGCCCCACCTGCGGGCCCCTGCCCCGGGCTGTGCCCCACCGCTGACGCCCTGAGCTCCCCGCTTCCGCTCAGGTCCTGCCTGCTCAGTGAGGTGGCCAGGAGCCATTTTACCCGAAATTGTATTTCCATGAAGCTGGAGGTGTGGCGTGGCGGGTGAAGCCGCCGCCTGTGATGCCAGCATCCCATACAGGTGCCAGCTGGTGTCCCGGCTGCTCCACTTCCGATCGAGCTCCCTGCTACTGACCTGGGAAAAGCAAAGGAAGCCGGCCCAAGTGTCTGAGCCTCTGCCACCTACAGGGGAGACCCGGATGAAGCTCCAGGCTCCTGCTTCCGCCTGGCCCAGCCCTGGCTGTTGTAGCCATCTGGGGAATTGAACCAGCAGATGGGAGATTCTCTCTCTCTCTCTCTCTCAATAACTCTGACTTTCTAAATTAATTAATTTTAAAACTAAAATAAAGTTATATTTCAACTTTGTACACGTGTTGAAATACTGCCGTATACCCCATAAAAATGTAGCAGTATTACATGCTAATCAACAATTCTTTCAATAAAAAGGTTTTTTCAATCATAATAAAATAAAATTACACCCTGTCCCCAGAATTCCCAACCCCGTATCCTGTTCTAAGGTTTGGTTTGGCCTCTGGCAGCAGTAAGAGCCTCTGGCAGCTGCACTTGTCTTTTATTTGTTTCTCCTTGCTAGTATGTAGCGCCCGGTAGTGCGTACAAGGGCCTGGCCCCGAGTCCTGGCTCCCACCCTCCCCCGCCCCGGGTCCAGCTTCCTGCCGCCGTGCACCCTGGGAGGCCGCGGCGATGGCTCCAGCGGCTGAGTCCCTGCGTCCCCCTGGGAGCCAGCACTGGCTCCAGCTCAGCCCTGGTCATGGAGGGCGTGTGGGGAGCGAGGCAGTGCATGGGAGTGTTTTCCTGCTCTCTCTCTCTCTCTCCCTCCCTCCCTCCCTCTCATAAACAAATAAAAACAAATCACTGCTTTGCTCCCCTCCCTGTCACAGCCGTGCCCCTGCGACACTCCCTGGCTGCGGGCGCTCTGGAGCCTCTGTTAAAGGAATCCTTTCCTTGACCGATGGGCGTTCCTGCAGAGGGAGCCGTCCCTCTGGAGAGGCCACCCTGGCTTCTCCGTCTTCTCCAGGGGCCCCCTGGATACCGCACTGTTAGGAAACTGGCGCAGTTGTAGCCAGGTGGCCGCATGGCCCAGCTACCTGAGCCAGGCTCCACCCCCATCCTAATGGGATTCGCTGCTCCTGCTTCCCTGCCCGCCCTCAGGCAAAGTGTTTTTTTTTGTTTTTTGTTTTTTTTTTTTTACAGGCAGAGTGGACAGTGAGAGAGAGAGAGAGAAAGGTCTTCCTTTTGCCGTTGGTTCACCCTCCAGTGGCTGCCGCGGCCGGCGTGCTGTGGCCGGCGCAACGCGCTGATCCGATGGCAGGAGCCAGGTGCTTCTCCTGGTCTCCCATGGGGTGCAGGGCCCAAGCACTTGGGCCATCCTCCACTGCACTCCCTGGCCACAGTAGAGAGCTGGCCTGGAAGAGGGGCAACCGGGAAAGAATCTGGCGCCTTGAACGGGACTAGAACCCGGTGTGCTGGTGCCGCAAGGCGGAGGATTAGCCTAGTGAGCCGCAGCGCCGGCCCAGGCAAAGTTTTAACAGGGCCTGTTCCTGAACACTCTTGACTCTTCTCTCTCGATTCAGTTCCTCTCTCTAGCCTCCTCCTCTGGGCTCTTGGCTCTTGGTTCTGCTCTCCTTTCTCCACTTCTCTGCTCTATCTTCTCTCCTTGCTAGCTCCTCTCCTCTCTGTTTCTCTCTTATATTCTCTTTCTCTCTTTTTCCTTCGCCACCCCTTCACTCCGGTCTGTAGGGTGTTCCCCAGTAAACCCTTTCCCTTACTCCGGTGTCCGGTGTGCTTTGCGACAGCTGACATTAAGATATAACACCGCACCCCTGTGCATTTGCGAAAGTCACACCCCCTGCGTGTTAAACAGACCTTCCCAACACGATGCTACGCCCACTGACAGAAACCTGCACGCTTCGTTGAGATAGAATACACTCACCGTAAAATTTGCCCTTTTACAGTGCACAGTTCAGTGGCTTTTAGCACTCCCAGGGTTATAATTCTAGAACAATCTCACCACCCCAGAAGGAAACCCCACTAACATTCACTCCCCATGAGCCCCTTCCCCCTCACGCAGCCCCCGGCAACCGCTCCTCTACCTGCTGGGTGACAGGTTTATCCTGAACATCTCACGAGCGGGATCACGCGGTATGTGTGGTCTCTGTTTTCCATTTCTTCTACTTGGCAAAACATTGTCAAGATTCAGCCACGGGGCCAGCGCTGTGGTGCAGCAGGTAAAGCCGCCACCTGCAGTGCCGGCATCCCATGTGGACACCGGTTGGAGTCCCGGCTCTTCCACTTCCAATCCAGCTATCTGCTGTGGCCTGGGAAAGCAGCAGCGATGGCCCCAGTCCTCGGGTCCCTGCGACCCACGTGGGCGACCTGGATGGAGCTCCCAGCACCTGCCTTCAGCCCAGCCCAGGCAATGTGCGGAGCTGTCGGTTAGAGAGCCGCCGGCTGCCCACACCCGGCCTGGCAGGCCACACACAGCAGCAGGCCTGCTCCCGAACACTCTCAAACCACATCCAGGATCTCTCAGTTTTCCCTTGTTTGCTCCTCGTTGTGGAACGAGACAGGCTCAAACTTCGGTAAGTGATGTGAGGGTTAAGCTAGTCCCACACACAAACCCCGGACAGACAGACAGACAGTCACAAGAGAAAGCAGCATCACATGGCAGCCAGTTGGGGAGGGGACTAGCGGATGGAAGATCTCTCTCTCTCTCTCTCTGTCTCTCTCTCTCTCTGCCTCTCCTCCCCTCTCTGTGTAACTCTGACTTCCAAGTAAAATAAGTAAATCTTTAAAAATAAATAAATTAATGAATTAATTAAATAATTAAAAAGAGAGTTTCGAGGCTGGTGCTGTGGCATAGCAGGTAAAGCTGCTGCCTGCAGTGCTAGTGTCCCATATGGACGCCAGTTCAAGTCCCGGGTGCTCCACTTTCAACCCAGCTCTCTGCTATGGCCTGAGAAAGCAGTAGAAAATTGCCCAAGTCCTTGGGCCCCTGTGCCCACGTCGGAGACTCGGAAGAATCTCCTGGTTCTTGGCTTCAGCCTGGCCCAGCCCTGGCTGTTGCAGCCATTTGGGGAGTGAACCAGAGGATGGAAGATCTCTTTCTCTCTGTCTCTCCCCCTCTGTGGCTCTGACTTTCAAATAGATAAATAAATCTTTTTTAAAAATTAACGAGAGGTTCAAATTAGTCCTGGGCTTCCCCTACCTAAAGATTTCATAAACCAATAAATGTATATCTCCCATCCTCCCCCCATGGGAAGAAGAATTTTCTATAATAGTTATGAATTAATGTTACGACGAGAAAAGAAGCCTTTCTGTTTGTTTTTACGTCCCCTAAAAAAACGCTGTTAGGTTGAAACATTGCAAGAATGATTTTGCAGCTATGCGCCTTGGGTGCCACAAGGGGGCGCGAAGCAGCGGCCGCGATCGCCTGGAGACGCTCGGGCACCCTGGGCCGGGCCCCTCGCCCTTCTGCCTCCAGGCTCCGCCCCTGTCCGCCCGGGCCTCTAAGCCACAGGAGCGACTGTTAGAAGAATGGGGAATGTCCAGACAGGATTTCGTGGTATGCTTTAACGTCTGACGGGTGGGGGACGCCCTCCCGGCATCCCTGTGTGCATATCTGAGACTGTCAGGTGCTGTTTGCATCCTCAATGGACCGGTTCGGCTGAAGAAGCACACACCTCTTCCCCTCCACGCACACGCACCTGTGCGCAGGCACGCACACCTTTCAGCAGGAGAGATGTCAGCACTCCCAGCCGCTCCTTCTCCATCCAGCCCAGAGCGCTCTCAACAGCCTGTAGGATTTCCAAACCAGAAAACCGACAACAGAGGGGCAGTCATTTGGCCTCGTGGTTAAGACACCCTTTAGGACACCTTCATCCCACACCAGAGTGCCTGGATCCGAGTCCCAGAGCTGATTCCAGCTCCCTAGGAGGCTGTGATTAGGGCCAGCACTGTGGCACAGCTGTGGCCTGCGGCAGCAGCATCCCATATGGGGGATGTGGAGCTGACTGTTCCACTTTCCATCCAGCTCCCTGCTAATGTGCCTGGGAAAGCAGCAGACGATGGCCCAAGTGCTTGGGCCCCTGCACCCATGTGGGAGTCCTGGAGGAAGCTCCTGGCTTAAGCCTGTCCCAGACCTGGCTGTTGTGGCCATTTGGAGAGTGAAACAGCAGATGGAAGATCTCTGTCTCTCCTTCTCTCTCTGTAGCTCTGCCTTCCAAATAAATAAATAAATCCTTTAAAAAGAATAATGCTGAGGTTATGCCTCAAGTAGTTAGGTCCCTGCCACCTGGATTGGGGTCCGGACTCCCAGCATTGGCCCAGCTCAGCCCAGGCCACTGCAGACGTCGGGGTAGTGAGTACGCAGATGGGAAGTATCTGAGGTTCTCTCTCTCTCTCTCTCTTTCTCTCCCTCTCAATCTATCTATAATTACTTTGATAATTTTTAACAAGACATAATTTTAAAAAATAATCCCATCCCTGGGAACAAGATTGTCCAAAATGTGAGCATTTGTTCGAGCTAGAGCCTAGCGTGGGGAGGAGACACTGTTTCTGCTGCTCTGGCCGTCAGAGCCACAAACCAGGTGGGACTCCTGGGGCTCCAATCCCGGCTCTGCCAGAGCCATCACCTCGCACAAGCGGGATCCTGGCTCCAGGTGCTTTGGATCAGAGGAGCAGCCCAGGGAGAGCAGGAAATCAAACCTGCAGAAGCAATGCATCCTGGCAAAGAGCCCCAGGGAATGAGCCAGCGCGGGGCAGAGCCTGGCGGGGTGACCATGGCCGGCTGGCGCTGCTGGGAGCTCAGAGCCCCCCGCCCCGACTGCCCCCTCTCTTCAAAGCCTCCAACTGGCAGCAGACAACATCCTGCTGGCTCTTACAGCACGGCCAGGACTTTCAGGGATGGGGAGTGAGTCACATGGGAGTCCCACCTCCCTGGAAGATTCTGGAAAGCTTGATGTGGAGTGAGGAGAGGAGAGCAGAGCCAGTGTGGGAGATTCGCACTCGTTCCTGGTTGGTGGGTGCTGTTAGTGGCTCAGTGCCCACTGCGAGCCAGATGCCGGTCTCAGCACTCTGCACCTGCACAGTTCTCACTCAGTCCGAGCCAGGCATTAGTAACGCTTCCTAGAACTGGGGAAACTGAGGCACAAAGTGCATGGGTGATGTCACAGGCTGTTTCATATGGAAATACAGGAGATCCCAAGTAGCTAAAGCAATCTTATACAACAAAAGCAAAGCCAGAGGCATCACAATACCAGATTTCAAGACAAACTACAGGGCAGTTATAATCAAAACATCCTGGGACTGCTACAAAAACAGATAGATAGACCAATGGAACAGAATAGAAACATCAGAAATCAATCCAAGCATCTACAACCAACTTATCTTTGACAAAGGAGCTAAAATCAATACCTGGAGCAAGGACAGTCTCTTCAACAAATGGTGCTATGAAAACTGGATTTCCACTTGTAGAAATAAAAAGCAAGACCCCTACCTTACACCTCATACAAAAATCCACCCGAAACGGATCAGAGACCTAAATCTATGACCATATTCCATCAAATTATTAGAGAACATTGGAGAAACACTGCAATACATTGGCATAGGCAAAGAGTTCCTGGAAAAGACCCCAGAGGCACAGGCAATCAAAGCCAAAGTTGACAAATGGGATTACATCAAATTGAGAAGCTTCTGTACTGCAAAAGAAACACTCATCAAAGTGAAGAGGCAACCGACAGAATGGGACAAATTATTTGCAAACTATACAACTGATAAAGGATTAATAACCCAAATAGATAAAGAGATCAAGAAACTCAACAACAAAATAAGAAACAACCCAGTTAAGAAATGGGCAAAGGACTTAAACAGACATTTTTCAAAAGAGGAAATCAAAATGGCCAACAGACACATGAAAAAAATGTTCAGGATCACTAGCCATCAGGGAAATGCAAATCAAAACCACAGTGAGAGGCCGGTGCTGTGGCTCACTAGGCTAATCCTCCGCCTGCAGCACCAGCACCCCGGGTTCTAGTCCCGGTTGGGGTGCCGGTTCTGTCCTGGTTGCTCCTCTTCCAGTCCAGCTGGAAGTGGCCTGGGAAGGCAGTGGAGGATGGCCCAAGTGCTTGGACCCTGCACCACATGGGAGACCAGGAGGAAGTACCTGACTCCTGGCTTCGGATCAGTGCAGCACCGGCTGTAGCGGCCATTTGGGGGGTGAACCAATGGAAGGAAGATCTTTCTCTCTCTCTCTAACTCTGTCTCTCAAAAAAAAAAAAAAAAGAAAAGAAAAGAAAAAGAAACACACAGTGAGGTTTCACCTCACCCCAGTTAGAATGGCTATCATACAGAAATCTACAAGCAACAAATGCTCGCGGGGATGTGGGGAAAAAGGTACCCTAATTCACTCTTGGTGGGAATGTAAACTAGTCCAGCCACTGTGAAATACAGTATGGAGATATCGCAGAAATCTGAATATATACCTACCATATAACCCAGCCATCCCACTCCTGAGAATTTACCCAAGGGAAATGAAATCAGCATATGAAAAAGTTATCTGTACCCCATGTTGACTGCAGCTCAATTCACAATAGCTAAGATATGGAATCAACCCAAATGCCCACCAACTGAAGACTGGATAAAGAAATTATGGGATATGTACACCATGGAATACTACACAGCAGTTTAAAAAAATGAACTCTGGTCATTTGCAACAAAATGGATGAAACTGGAAAACATCATACTTAGGAAAACAAGCCAGTCCCAAAGGGACAAATACTATATGTTTTCCCTGACCTGTGATAACTAATAGAGCACCTAAAAGGCAATATGTAGAAAAGAAATTGACATTTTGAGAAGCAATGACTTTGAACTTGACTGTTGAGGAACAGGGTTTTGTTTTGTACTTTTTATACTATTTGTTGAACTCGTTACTTAACATAGTTAATCATATGTGTATGAAGTTAATTGAAAATTGATCTTAGTAAAAAATAAGAGTGGGAATAGGAGAGGGAGGAGGAAGAGAAGTGGGAGTGTGGGTGGGAGGTTGGGCATGGTGGAAAGAATCACTATGTTCCTAAAGTTGTAATTATGAAATGTATGAAGTTCATAACTGTAAAGCTGTATAGTTCTGCATACATTCCTATGGACTTACTTCTAAGGGTACAGTTTAAAAACTTGCCCTGGGACCCCAAATCCCCTTAAGCTGGCTGCTAAAAATAGCAAGTATTAAAGTGATCATATGGATAGGATTAAGTGTTAAAGTGTTATGTGATAACATAGATAGGATTAAGCATTACAGTGATCATATAAATAGGATTAGGTGTTTGGTAATAATTATAGAGAGAGTGGCTGGCACTGTGGTGTAGAGGGTAAAGCTGCTGCCTGCAGTGCCAGCATCCCATATGGGCACCAATTCGAGTCCTGGATGCTCCACCTCTAATCCAGCTCTCTGCTATGGCCTGGGAAAGCAGTGGAAGAGGGTCCAAGTCCTCACATGGAGACCTGGAAGAAACTTCTGGCTCCTGGCTTTGGATCTTCACAACTCCAGCCACTGCAGCCATCTGGGGCATAAACCAGCAGATGGAAGACACCTCTGTCTCTCTTTGTCTCTCTGCCTCTGCCTCTCTGTAACTCTGCCTTTCATGTAAATAAATCTTTTAAAAATAATAACTATAGAATTAAAAAAGAGTGAATGCTCCAATATAGGAAGCAGACACATAGAATGACAATTACTTTCAGTAACACTCTGACCTCAGAATCAGCCCTTAAGACATCCTGATCTGGCTGAAAAGCCCACGAGAACATTTCAAGCATGGAAAGCCAAAACACTATGACAAAAAAATGCCCTACATGAAGGACCTTGGTGGGTGAGACCCCAGTGGAAAGAAGTGGTCATCAAAGAAAAATGTACTTTTTTCTGAGGGGAGGAGAGAATTTCCACTTTGCTTATGGTCTTTTCTGAATATGATGCAATTTGTGAATTCAAAAGCCTAGCCAGCTCATTTCTAGAGTCTTAGGTGGTCACTGACATCATACATAAGAGTGTTAATTGTTAAATTAACAACAGGAGTCACTGTGCACTAACTTCCCATGGAGAACCTCTGTCCTCAAAGAGTTGTATTATGAGAGTTAACAGTAAAACTTGTTCTCAAGTTCTATTTATTCTTGTTCTCAAGATTGATTTCATTTTAGTGTATTAAGTGGAGGATATTCTTATGTACCATAAGTCTTAGTTATGCCTAAGTGTCCAACTCCATTGCTTGTTTTGTTAGATGCTTCTTTAAAGATAAAACTTGTTCTCAACGACTTACTTTCTTTTAATGTATTAAGCAGAGGATATTCTTATGTCTCAGAAATTATAGTTATGTCTAAGAGCTCACGAAAGATGTATCATTCTTGGGTGTTTCTTTAAAGTTAATTAATTTTATTAAAAAAGTGAAATTAACTTTGAGATGCAATGACTGAACAGTCCTTGTCTCGACTGTTGAGGAACAGTTAATTTTTTATACTAATTGTTAAACTCTTTACTTAGTATAATCTTCTATGTATACAATTAACTGAAAATAGATCTTAGTCACAAAATAAGACCGGGAATAGGAGAGGGAGGAGGAAGAGGGGTGAGAGTGTGGGTGGGAGGGTATGGTGGGAAGAATCATTATATTCCTGAAGCTGCACTTATGAAACACATGAAGTTTGTATTCCTCAAATAAAAGGTTTCTTTGGGGAAAAAAAAAAAAAAACCTGAAGAGCAAAAGAAAAAATTAAGTATCCATGCTGACGTCTACCCACAGTGCACCTCAAGGTCACCACACAATGGAAGAGGAGACGTTTCTCTGCAGAGAAGCCTTCCAGAGATAAATGAAGAAGGGATGGAGCTGGAATGTCACCACTTAGTGGCCCCTAATGGACGATGACTCCAGGAGATACCCAGCAGCTGCTTACAGCTCAGGAGGCAGGCCCACGTTAACTGACCTTCCAGTGCGTGGGGGACACTATATGAAGTGCTCATCCTCACTCTAATCACACCTGTAGGCCCAGCTATCAACTCTCAGGAAAGGCGAGGCACAAAGGAGCCAGTTAAGTGGTGCCATTGGCCCACAGAGAAAGCAAGCAGATGAATGCTTGCCAGGGCTGGGGCAGGGGCAAACGGAGCGTAATTGCTGAATGGGCAATAGATTTCTTTTTGGGTGGAGGGAAAGCTCTGGAATTATATTACTCTTCCTCTTTCAAATAAATTTTAAAACAGGGTTGGGGTATCTGGCACAGTGGTTGACACACCTTGGAACACTGCCCTCCCATATAAGGGTGCCTGGGATGGAGCCCCAGCTCTGCTTCTGATTCCAACTTGCTGCTAATGCACACCCTGGGAAGCAGCGGTGGGGGCTCAGGTAGTGGGTCCCTGCCACTCACTTGCAAGACCCAGGTTAGTTCTGGGCTCCCGACTGCAGCCTGACTTAGCCCTGGCTGCTGTGCATATATGAAGGGGGAACCAATGGAATAGATCTTTGTCTATGTCTCCCTCTGCCTTTGAAACAAATAAAAATTTAATTCTGGAATTAGGAGCCAACACCTGCCACGCCAGCACAGCATGAGCGCGAATTCCAGTCCTGGTGCTCCACTTCCAATCCAGCTCCCTGCTAGTGTGTCTGGGAAAGCTGCAGCAATGGCCCAAGGGCTTGGGCCACTGCTACGCATTTGAGAGACCCGGATGTAGTTACAGGCTCCTGGCTTTGGCTTGGCCCAGCCCTGACAGTTGTGGCCACTTGGGGGGTGAACCAGTTGATGGAAGCTCTTTCTCCTCTCTCTGGCACTCTGCCTTTCAAGTAAAATAAATATTCAAAGAAAAGAAAGAAAAGGAAATCCTGACACCTGTTACGACATGGATGACCCCTGAGGACACTATGCTAAGTGAAAGAAGCCAGATACAAAAGGACTGTACTGGGAGGTTTGGGGCTGGCATCGTGGGGCAGCACGTTAAGTCACCAGCGATGCCAGCAGCTCATACAGATGCTGCTCCACTTCCAATCCAGCTCCCTGCTACTGCACCTGGGAAAGCAGCAGCAGATGGCCCAAGTGCTTGGGCTCCTGCACCCAGGTGAGAAACCCGAAGTTCCTGGCTTCTGTCTAGTGAGCACCTGCTGTCATGGCCTTTTGGAGAGTGAACCAGGAGATGAACGATCTGTCTCCCCCTTTCTGTAAACTCTGCCTTTCAAACCAATAAATCTTAAAAAGAAAAAAGAAAAAAAAAATAGAAAAGGAAATAAGATTGGCTGTGAATTGATTCCTGAACATGGGCACCAGCTAGCTGAGACTCATTGCACTACTCTTCTTTTGACTATGGTTGAAATTTCTTACAATTAAGAAAATTTTCAGTGTGTATGGAAAGTCAACACGTCTGTGTGTTTGTGTGTACACACAGATAATTGTGGTTTAAGATTTATTTGAAAGGCAGTTGCAGAGAGGTCTTCTATCCACCAGTTCACTCCCCAAATGGCTGCAACGGCCGGAGCTGCGCTGATCCGAAGCCAGGAGCTTCTTCTAGGTCTCCCACAAACGTACAAGGACCCAAGGACTTGGGCCATCTTCAACTGCTTTCCCAGGCCATAGCAGAGAGCTGGATTTGAAGTGGAGCAGCCAGGACTCGAACCAGCACCCACACAGGATGCCAGATCTGCAGGCAGCAGCTTTACCTGCTATACCACAGTGCCGGCCCCAGACAGTTGTTTTAAATAACGTTGTAAGGATTCTATTCCAAAGCACTGTACTGCTTTTTTAGAAAGGTGATATTCACAGGATGGTCTTGCTTCTCCCTGAACCTGGCCGCGTGTGGCCACAGTGGAGACAGGAGCTGCCCTCCAGCAGCCAGTGTGGGTTCAAGGTCAGTGACTTGCTCCCCTGGTCCAACTCTGGATTCTGTCAAATTCCCAGTAACATTCATGGTATAGTGACTATTTTGTGAATATTGCCACCAATCTTTTTTTTAAAAAGATTTATTTATTTCAAAGAGTTATACAGAGAAAAAAGGAGAAGCAGAGAGAGAGAGGTCTTCCATCCGCTGGTTCACTCCCCAGTTGGCTTCAATGGCTGGAGCCGTGCCAATCCAAAGCCAGGAGCCAGGAGCTTCTTCTGGGTCTCCCAAGTGGCTGCAGGGGCCCAAGGACTTGGGTCATCTTCTACTGCTTTCCCAGGCCACAGCAGAGAGCTGGATTGGAAGTGGAGCAGCCCGGACTCGAACCGGCGCCCATATGGGATGCCGGCACTGCAGGCGGCGGCTTTACCCACTATGCCACAGCACTGGCCCCACCAGCAATCTTAAACCCAAAATGCTTCAGGGATTGAACAGTTTTATACATTTAAAATACATTTAAAAATATAATTAGGATTTATACAAAGTATATTTTTACAAAATAACTTCACTACAAGAAATACATCTTATATCCAAGCACAAAAATGTGGAAATATACATGGACATGTATGTTTAAGAAAAAACATTTATTTCTAAGTGCTGCGTGGGAAGGCAGAGACCAGGTTCTGGGTTCAAAGCAAACTCAATCTGGTGGCAGAGATTTTCACCTACTGTCAAGTTTATAAAAACAGTTCCTGAAGGGATTAAACAGCTGTTCCTCTTTCCAAATTCTGTTTAATTTCAGCCGTGTACTTCCCGTAGAACCTTTCGGCTTTCTTGTTGAATTTGGCATTTCTCTCGTTAATGTAGTCAATATCTGCATCGTCGTTGTAAGGACGTCTCCGGCTGTATTTGTCTCGCTTTTCAATTCTAGAGGAAGAACAACATAATTCACAAAATTCAAAACTGTCTCGATGCAGTACAGCTGAATAGTGAGGAACGGAGGCAGTACGTCTAGAACACGATGTTCTGGGATTAAAGCTGATGAACAGGATGCCCCTGGGTATGAATCGTGAAACTCGGCAAATGCAAACTCATCTTCAGAGCATCCTGCAACAGCACCGCTGCAGTGCTGGGATCTGCACACCCAAGTGTCACCAGAGGTAACCATTACAGTAACCGTACCCACCGTAACAACCATGCCCGGCACGGAGCATGTAGGAGAACACACTGAACGGCCATTGTGCAGGGGCCAGTACGTGCCAGACCTGGCTCTCACTACACCTGCTAACCCCCATGTGTAGACTCACTCTGTTCTACCTAACACACACACACCCATCAGGGTTAAAAACGTGGACACAACTTCGGCACATTAACTAGAACATTCTTGCTTCTTCAAATCAAATAGTGGAATAACTGTTAAAGTCAAACCCCTAACAGTTTTCTCCAGACCCCTTCAATTCAACTTCTCCAGTGCTCTGTATCTCTGCTCCAAACCCCAGGGACTCCACCCACGCTTGCTGTGAGTCTTGAAAACCGCATTTCTGTCCGCTGTCACTCAGAGCACATCCTACGCCCACGGTGCCATCTGCGCGTGACCTCGCGGGCTGCCCCGCTGGTACTCACTGCTTTTCCAGGTCGGTGACCATCCTGTCGATCTCCTCCGCAGAGGGCACGTGTGTACCGTGCAGCAGACTGTTGGATGTCGGGAAAAACTCTTCTCCACTGGAATGACAGCAAAACAGCCTTCCGGTACCGCAACAAGCGCTCCACCCCACATTCACACAGACCCCGCTCACAGCGAGAGAGAACAGATACCAGACCCCACCTCAACGGTTTTTAAAAAAGGAAATACAGAACTAGAAAGGACTAAAGCAATCCACCCCCTCTAACACCCCTTCCCCACCCCACCCTTCCCCACTCCCACCCTTCTCCTCGCACCCCTTCCCCACCCCCACCCTTCCCCACTCCCACCCTTCTCCTCACACCCCTTCCCCACTCCCACCCTTCCCCACTCCCCCCCTTCTTTCCACTGGTGAACGAGCCAATAGCCAGAGGCCGCAGGCTCACCAAAGCCAAAAAAAATGAGGAACAAACTTGGGATTACACTTCTAAGCTCAGGTCTCCTCTCCTCAAAAGCGGGGATTTGCTACTACAGCCCACCACCTGCTGGTGGCAGGGTTTTTTTGTTTATTTGAAAGGTAGAGTGACAGAGAGTGAGAGACAGAGAGAGATCTCCTGCCCACTAGCTTACTCTCCAAGAGCCCTCCACACCTGGGGCTGGGCCAGGCCGAAGCCAGGGCTCCCACATGGGTGGCAGGAACTCAAGGCCGTGAGCCATCATCCGCTGCCTCCCGGGCACACGCAGGATGCTACACCGGAAATGCCCAGCAGGGGACTGAGACCACTCGGCTACGGGACACGGTGCTTTAACCCACTGCCCCACAACGCCCACCCCTCACCACCTGTGTCACTGGGACACAGTCACACCCACTCACTGGTCTCCTCTACGGCCGCCACCTTCACACTGAAGCAGCACAGGCGAGCAGTTACGACAGACACCAGACGGCCCACAACGCCCAAGATACTCACTCACTGTTCCTGCACATGAATTCAGCCAGGCCGCGCCGAAGCAGCCGGCCTCCTGCAACAGCGTCTATGGGACGATAATCTGGGCTGACCCCTCGCCCTGTCCTGGAATGCCCGGCCAGGAAGAACGAGGTGCTCAGCCTGAACTGCCGTGCGTGAATGGAGGCCCTCTTAGCTGAGGCTAGCCCAGACCTCACCACAGCTGAGGCTAGCCCAGACCTCACCACAGCTGAGGCTAGCCCAGACCTCACCATTAAAAAGAGGATGCGAGGGAGACAGACAGGCAGACAGACAACCCCCCAACACACAAACACATCCACACTGCCTTGGAATGGAAACTTAGCAACTTACTGCTTCTCTCTCAGTCTCTCATACGTCTCCATGTCAGGCTTGATCTGCTTGGTCAACCTGTGATACTGGCGTAGCTGGGCGGCAGCATAATCTAAAAATAAAATGAGACCCAGAGATAATGATTCCTTGTTGGTTACTACTTTTCTGAGGGAACTAAAACACCAACATTATTAAGAAACGCATGCATGAAGCACTATGCACAGCCTCTAGCCTAAAGATACTAATAAACATACTTGGATTAATTTTACCACAGAACATAAAGGATCCAATTGTCTGAAGTGCAGCCCTTTTTTTTTTTCACTCTGCCCAGTGAGAAATATTTGCATTTTTCATGGGTTCAGGCCTCTCAGAAAGTTTCTCACGAAAGAAGCTCGAGGTGCACATCGTCTCTCCACGCCAGCAACACTGAGCCACGCTCATCTCCCAGGCCAGCGCAATGCTCACGCTCAAACAGTGTCAAGCGTACCTGAAAATCCGAGATCCGGGTTTTTCCTCTTCTTTTTCCTCTCCCACCTCTCTGCATCCTCTGCGCTGATCTCCAGCAACTTCACTTTCTCATAGTCTTCCCCCCTGGCTGCACACTCCTACAAAGAGGAAAAGGAGCGGGCATTTGGCCTGGAGTTGAGACACCGGATCTCACATCAGAGCACCTGGGTGCGAGTCCCAGCTCCACTCCTGACTGCATCCCAGGAGGCAGCCGGCGAGCACGCACGTGGCCGGCTCCTGGCCACCACGCGGGAGACCTGGATGAGCTCCCAGCCCCAGCAGTTTCAGGCACTGGGGGAGTGAACCATGACAGGAGCCCTCTTTCTCTCTCTGCCTCTCTTTCTTTCTCAAGAAGAAACAGCTGATACCTACAATTATGTTACAAGTAATGATCTATTTTAAATCAAGAAATATCGAAAAGACATCAAGTAACATTTTTAAAATAATGACTCATATTTAAAGGAAACTTGGGAATCCACTAGGGTGTGTAGAAGGGAGCATATGAGAATTCTTTACCACATCTTTGTTAAAGATTTTTATTTATTAGTTTGATAGGAAAAGTTATATAGAGGCAGAGAGAGAGAGAGAGAGAGAGAGAGATCTTCCATTTGCTGGTTCACTCCCCAAATGGCCACAACAGCTGGAGCTGTGCCGATCTGAAGCCAGGAGCTTCTTCTGGGTCTCCCACACAGGTGCAGGGGCCTAAAGTACCTGGGCCATTGTCTACTGCTTTCTCAGGCCACAAGCAGAGAACCTGATTGGAAATGAAGCGGCCAGGACTCAAACCAGCACCCATATGGGATACCGGCACTGCAGGCGGCAGTTTTACCACTACGCCACGGCCCCAGCCCCCAGACCGTTGTAAATGTCCTGTATGCAGTAACTCATTTAATTCATAAGTAACTCATGTAACTACGATTATAATCCCTTTCTTACAGATGAGGAAATGGAGATACAAAGAGATTAAACAATTCACCCCGCGGGCTCTGTGGTGCTAAGCCCCAGCGTGGGACACCCGCATCTCTGGCTGCACTGGTGGCTCAAGTCCCTGCTCCTCCCTCCACTCCAGCTTTCTGCTGGCGCATCTTGGGAGGCAGCAGGTGCCGGCTCAAGTGCCTGGGCCCCATCACCCACGTGCGAGACCCGGACAGAGCTCCAGTCTCCCGGCTGCAGCCTGGTCCGGGCCTGGCTGTGAGGGCATGTGAGGAGTGAACAGCACATACCTCTAACTCTCTCTCTGCCTTTCAAGTAAATAAAAAAAAAAAAACTTTTTTTAATGGCAGGTAGAGTTATAGACAGTGAGAGAGAGAGACAGAGAGAAAGGTCTTCCTTCCGTTGGTTCTCTCCCCAAATGACCACTATGGCCAGTGCTTCCTCCTGGTCTCCCATGCGGGTGCAGGGCCCAAGCACCTGGGCCATCCTCCACTGCCCTCCCAGGCCTCAGCAGAGAGCTGGACTGGCGGAGGAGCAACCGGGATAGACCCCGGCGCCCATATGGAATGCCGGCGCCGCAGGCAGAGCAGGCAGAGGGTTAACCAAGTGAGCCAGGGCGCCGGCCCTAGTAGATTAAAACCTTTCCTTAAAAATAAGCATAAAAAAAAACCCTCCCCTCAAAGCGTGCGAGCTACCAAAGGACAGAGCCAGGGTTCAATTCCCGCCGTTCACCGCCAGGGCCCGCGTCCGCGGCCCCCACGGCCCCCGGCCCATACAAGAGAAGGAAGAGACCCCGCCCACAGCGACAGGCTCCCAACCTTTTTCTTTTCTTCCTCCTGAAGCTCCCACTCCAAACGAGCCTTCTTGGCCTCCCAGTTTGCCGGTAACTTGAGTCTCTTATCTTCTTCCACAACCTCCTGGTGGTTTAACTTACGAGCTTCGTTCTAGAAGCGAAACACGGAGAGCAGAGGCTGAGCCTGCACACCGCCCGCTCTCGGGGCTCGCGGATCGCCTCCGAGATGGACAGCGACCCAGGGAAGCTTCCGCCCGCGTCCGGCCAACGCAGCCCACCGAGCAGAAACGCCGCTAGGAACACACGTGCAAACCCGAGACAGACAGACAAGGCAGATCGGGGTGCAAGGGGCGGGAGCGCCAAGGCGCACTCCCCAAAGTTGTCGGGGCGACTGCAGTGGCCGCCCGCGGGACGCTCCAGCGCGGCGCGGCGTCTTCCTCGTCCCCTAACAACACGCAAAGGGCCCGGGCAGGTGACGGTCCGAGCGGGCCCCCGGGACCACTCACCCGCTTCAGGTGCAGCTCCCGGAATTTGCGCAGTCTCTGTTCGCGCTTCTGGGCCGCCAGCTCCTCGGCCGCCGTCAGGGCCCCTTCCTCGGCGCTGTCCACCGGCACCTGCAGCGAGGAGAACTAGCTTCAGGCGGGGCCGGCTTGGCTTCCCCCGGGACAGCCCAGGCCGAGTCCTCGCGGATCCCGGCAGGACGGGTGGGGCCCTCCACCGGCGACCCGACTCCAGGGTCTGGCGCCTCCCTAGCCCGTCGCCCAGGCTTCGCCTCCACCTCCGCCTCCGGACTCTCCATCTCCTCCTGACTCCATTAACAAAACCTCCTAGGCACAGCGCTGGCACTCACCTTCTGGACTTCAGCCGCAGCCGCCATTACAACCTCTCTCTTCCCACTTCCGGCAACAACTCCGAAGACTTCCGTCAGCCTTTGGAAAGCCTCGTCAGACAAGCCCCGCCCCTTCCCGACAGCCTCGGGAATGCAGGGCCAATCGCTGCCCCTTCAAGCGGTGCGAGGTTTTCGATTGGGCAGGGCCGTGCGCAGCCGCAGAGGGCTAAGGAGGTCAGAACCGGAAGGGGAGGAGGAAGAAAGGGCGGGGCAAAGGCTCGGAAGAGGGTGGTCGGCTAAGAGCGGCTGAATGGAGCCTGGTGGGCAGTGGGTCCGCGCTGTTCTCGAGAGCAGAGAATGCTTTCCGTTCAGCACTGAGCCAGTGTCACCTCCTCAGAGAGGAGGCCCGGCTTCCCGGACCTCCCGCCGCGTGACACTTAACTCCTCGATAGTGTTAGGGATCCTTCCTGTGCGCTGGTTTCCCGTTCCTGCATCAGCCGCCGCAGGGCAAGGCCCGTCCCGCCCTGGGCCAGCAGGCAGACGGGCTCCCATCCAGTCACAGGGCGAGGTCGCTTCGTCACAGAGAAATCCGGGGCGCCGACAACTCGGAGAGCTGTAGAGACGGGAAATACTCCCCAGCTAGTGCAGGCGTGACATTAAACATGCAGTTTGTGAATAATTAAATCCGAATCATGATGAAAGAACCTGTTGTGTGGTCGTCTTCGATACAGTCGCACAGCGATAAAAGGGCTCACGTATGAGGTGGTGCATTTCGGGTTTTTGGTTTTAAGATTTTTTTTTTTTTTTTTTTTTACAGGCAGAGTGGACAGTGAGAGAGAGAGACAGAGAGAAAGGTCTTCCTTTTGCCGTTGGTTCACCCTCCAGTGGCCGCCGCGGCCGGCGCACCGCGCTGATCTGAAGCCAGAAGCCAGGTGCTTCTCCTGGTCTCCCATGGGGTGCAGGGCCCAAGCACTTGGGCCATCCTCCACTGCACTCCCTGGCCACAGCAGAGAGCTGGCCTGGAAGAGGGGCAACCGGAACAGAATCTGGTGCCCCGACCAGGACTAGAACCCGGTGTGCCGGCGCCACAGGGCGGAGGATTAGCCTAGTGAGCCGTGGCGCCGGCCTGGTTTTAAGATTTTTATTTATTTGAGAGGTAGAGTTACAGAGAGAGAGAGAAGGAGAGAAAGGTCTTCCTTCCGCTGCTTCACTCCCCAAATGACCACAATGGCCAGAGCTGGTGGGGCTCCTGGCCTAGATTTTTTTTTTTTTTAAGGTTTATCTTGTTGCGCGTGGCAGGTGCAGCAGCCAGCAACACCCTCCTCTTCTCCCAGGGGGTGGCCTGGCAGCCGTGTGTGCCCCCACTGCACTGTGTGAACCTGAATGCACATTAAATTCTCCAACCGCACCAAGAAAAAAAAAAAAAGATTGTTTATTTGAAAGGCCGAGTTATAGATAGGGACACACACAGAGCTAGCGAGCAAGCTTCTTTGGGCCTCCCACATGGGTGCAGGGGCCCAAGCACGTGGACCATCTTCCATTGTTTCCCGGGCCATGGCAGGGAGCTGATGGGAAATGTTGCAGCCGGGACTCCAGCAGTCACCCGTACGGGATGATGGCATTGCAGGCTGCGGCATTACCCACTGTGCCACAGCACCGGCCCCTGGACTAGGATTTTGAAAGTCTCCTCTCCCTACTTCCTCCCATCAACCCAGGTGAGCAGGATGACCCTAGAACTGGAGACGGGGAAGAGTATTTGTCTTCATACAGTGAGCTGGTCACTCATCCCAAACTGCACTACTGCCCTTGGGTGTGGGACAGCCAACGAGGGAGCGGACGGAGCAGGAAGCAAGGGAAAGCCTGTAGCCAACAACTACTGAGGAAGAAGGACCTCAGAAGTGCCGAGAAGACCAAGGTGACACGCCGGGAACTCTTGAACGATGGGAAGGGAACAAGGGGCAAAGGAAGTCCTCACTGGGGCAGGAGGTCAGCAAGCAGCAGCTGCAACTGGACACAAGGGTACTGCACAATATAGGGAGAACAGTCAGCTGCAGGGCCAAAAAAACTAAACAACAGACGACCACACATTTAACTCACCTGAAATACTGTATAAAGAATAGACAGTAGCTATTTTTTTTTCCCAAAGATTTACTTATTTATCTGAAAGGCACAATTACCGAGAGAGGGAGAGATATCTTCCATCACTGGGTCACTCCCCAAATGGCCACGACAGCCGGAGCTGCGCCCATCAGGAGCCAGGAGCTTCTTCCAGGTCTCCCACACAGGTGCAGGGGCTCCAAGGACTTGGGCCATCTTCTGCTGCTTTCCCAGGCCATAGCAGAGAGCAGGATTGGAAGTGGAGCAGCCGGGACTCAAACCAGCACCCATATGGGATGCCGGCACTGCAGGCAGTGGTTTTACCGGCTACGCCACAGCGCCAGCCCCAGAATATAGAGTTTCGACAGAATGCACAGAAGCCAGATGCAATGTGAAGCTGTGATGTAATAATCAAGGTGTCACCCTCTGCAGCCCACTGAGTCCCTGGACTGCTACCACCACCGAAAGAGAGGAAAGCAGAGACGCTGTCTGTTTGGAGAGGGCACGGCACCAGCCTCATATAAAGTAGCCTTGCTAAGAATCAATGCGGCCTACGTGGTAAAGCCCCTGCTTCTGATGGTCACCTTGCAGGAAACACAGACACCAAGGAGCACGTCAAAGCACGTGGCACAGAGGCAGCCAGCAAAACCCACTTTGGGAAACTATAGGAGCTGCTTTTCCAGCCCCCACCCCCTTTCCCACACAGAAAAAAACATGGGGTTAAAAAAATGGGGAGAACCTATAGATTAAAAGAAGGCTTGGCAGATATAATGATTAATTACAACATATGGACCTTGTTTGAATAGTTCAAACTAAAAATAATGAACATTATGAGATCATCAGGAAAACATGAGCACTGGTAGGGTATTTGATACAAAAGGATTATTTGGGCAGTGTGATGATGATACTGTGCTATGTTTAAAGAGATTAAAATGTTTACAGAGGGGCTGCCACCGTGGCATAGCAGGTAAAGCCACTAATGCACCTGGAAAAGCAATGGAGGGTGGCCCAAGTGCTTGGGCCCCTGCACCCATGTGGAAGACCCGGAAGCAGCTCCTGGCTCCTGGCTGGCCCTGCCCTGGCTGTTGCAGTCATTTAGGGAGTAAAACAGTGGATGGAAGACCTCTCCCCCTCTCTCTGTTAAGTCTGCATTTCAAATAAGATCTTTAAGAAACACATTTTAAAAGTATTTAGAGACGAAACACAGTTGAAAATCGATTTGTATTCTCGGCCTAATTCTACCACTAACTTTGTGACCTAAAAACTTTTGAACTTCATCAACCACAAGGGAGTTGGGTTTGTTCAGTGTTTTTCTTTAAATTATCCTTTAATATTACTATTTCAAATGCTTTTGCTTTTTTAACTTTTTAAAATCCATAATTCTTTCCATTTTTTTATAAATAATTATTTTATGGAGGTTGAGAGATTTGTGGAGGTTCTGGTTTTTTTCTAGAGTTTCAGTGTGGGCTTTGCTGGCTACATTCTGATGGTGTCTCCTAACCCCATTGGAGACTGAGAAACTGTTAAAATGGGTTTCTCAAGACTATACTTTCAGGGATCATTTCTATAGTTCACTACTAGAGAAGTTTCTCTGTTAACTGAAAAGTGATCCCTGTTAAATATAAGAGTGGGAATAAGAGAGGGAGGAGATGTACAATTTGGGACATGCTCAATCGGACTTGCCCCACATGGTGGAGTTAGAAACGTGCCAGGGGGTTCCAATACAGTCCCATCAAGGTGGCATGTACCAATGCCATCTCACTAGTCCAAGTGATCAATTTCAGTTCACAATTGATCACACTGATAGGTCTAAGAGTCAAAGGGATCACACAAACAAGACTAGTGTCTGCTAATACTGATAGAATCAAAAAGGGAGAGAATGATCCAACATGGCAAGTGGGATACACAGCAGACTTATAGAATGGCAGATGTCCTAAATAGCACTCTGGCCTCAGAATCAGCCCTTAAGGCATTTGGAACTGGCTCTGAAGAGCCCATGAGAGTATTTAGGCATGGAAAGCCAAGACACTCTGAAAAAAAAAAAAAAAGACCTAAATGAAAGATCTCTGTGAGTGAGATCCCAGTGGAAAGAACAGGGCCATCAAAGAAGGAGGTACCTTTCTCTGAAGGGAGGAGAGAACTTCCACTTTGACTTTGACCCTGTCGGAATAAGATCGAAGTCAGCGAACTCAAAAGGCTTCCATAGCCTTGGCAACTCATGACTAGAGCCTAGGGAGATTACTGATGCCATAAGCAAGAGTGTCAAATTGTTAAATCAACAACAGGAGTCACTGTGTACTTACTTCTCATGTAGGATCTGTCCTTAATGTGTTGTCCAATGTGAAGTAATGCTATAACTAGTACTGAAACAGTATTTTACACTTTGTGTTTCTGTGTGGGTGCAAACTGATGAAATCTTTACTTAATATATACTAAATCGATCTTCTGTATTATAAAGATAATGAAAAATGAATCTTGATGTGAATGGAATGGGAGAGGGAGCAGGAGATGGGAGGGGTGCCAGTGATAGGGAAATTATGGGGGGGAGTGGGGGAGCCATTGTAATCCATAAACTGTACTTTGGAAATTTATATTTACTAAATAAAAAAAAATTTTAATGGGTTTCTCAAGGTGTGAAGACCCCCTAGTGGCTGAAACTCACCTTCAGTGGACCCTCCAACGTCCTCTCAACCAGGTCTGCTCAGTGCAGCTCAGCTTTGGGAAGCCTTGTTTCCTCCCAGGCTAAGGGAACTGCTCAGGTCCCTTAATCCCAAACACTGCTCCTGCCACACTGCCACACTGTTACCCGAAGGCAGGACAACCATGCCCAAAGGTTTAGGCAGTCGTTTGTCCCCACCTCACACCCCACCACACACACAGCATCCTCCAGTGGCTTCCCATCCCCACCACACACACACAGCATCCTCCAGTGGCTTCCATGCCTCTCGGGAGAAAATGCAAGCCCCTGCTTTGCCTGGCCCACAGGACACAGACAGGTTACATCTCTTTAGATTTTTTTGTCTATAGTAACAAATTTTGTGTCATGGTGGAATGAAGCTGAAAACTAAATCACAGGAAGTTATGCAGATAAAAGACTTAAGTTTCCTGCAACCCTAAGTTAGAAAAGCTCATTTGGAATGAAGATGACAGAAAACTCAATGCTGCCATTCTCACAGCTGTGGATTTAAATGTCTCATAGAGGCTGTCTACGGCAAGAACGAAATACACAGTATGAGAACAGTGTGTGGAACATTCAGAACAGTGCCTGAGCACCCTTAGAGTAGCATAAGCATTGGCTAATAGGGCACAGGGCTAAGCTACGATGACAGAAGCTCTAGCAATAAATGATAAAGTTCAGTAATCTCACCGGCGCCGCGGCTCATTAGGCTAATCCTCTGCCTTGCGGCGCCCGCACACCGGGTTCTAGTCCCGGTCGGGGCTCCGGATTCTGTCCCAGTTGCCCCTCTTCCAGGCCAGCTCTCTACTGTGGCCCGGGAGTGCAGTGCAGGATGACCCAAGTGCTTGGGCCCTGCACCCCATGGGAGACCAGAAGCACCTGGCTCCTGCCTTCAGATCAGCGCAGTACACCGGCCGCAGTGCGCCGGCCGCACCGGCCATAGGAGGGTGAACCAACGGCAAAGGAAGACCTTCCTCTCTGTCTCTCTCTCTCACTGTCCACTCTATCAAAAAAAAAAAAAAAAATTCAGTAATCTCTCATTATGTTCCCTGGAGAACAGCCCAAGTTGGAGGGGTAGGTCTGTTCCATGCAAGTATTCAATTACTCTGCCATTCGCAAGTATAAGACTGGCAGCTGCCAGGTAGTTACTAGGTACTAAGTAGTTACAAGTTCCACCCAGAAGGCGAGTGTACACTTGCAGCTACGGTCTAGAGTGCGAGAGCAAGCCTCGGCACTTCCACTTGTGTTCTGTTCAGAACGTCAGTCACCTGGTCGGACACAGTTCAAGGAAGGTGGGAAAACGGGCAGCCTTGAGCCCAGAAGGGAGGGGAGAAGGGACTTTAACACAATCTATCCACAACTATTTTTTAGTGTGTTACTTAGAAATATACACAATTTTCTTTGAAAGTTGATCATAGTTGAAAGGTAGAGATGTCAGCTGGTCTTCCATCTGCTGGTTCACTCCCCATAGGGCCACAACAGTCAGGGCTGGGCCAGGTGACAGGAGCTTCTTCTGGTCTCCCACCTGGGTGCAGGAGCCCAAGCACTTGAGCCAGCTTCCACTGCTTTCCCAGGTGCATTAGGAGGGGCTGTATCAGAAATAAAACAGCTGAGCCTCGAACTGGCACCCATATGGGATACCAGAGCGGCAGGCGGCGGCTTTACCAGTGCCTGCACTGATCAACATATAGTCTAAACAAGTCTCTAGGTCTCTGATTTAAAAGGAACCAAGGAATCATTAAGTGATAGAGCCAATGTTTTGTTCCCCCTTTTTAGGAATATCTAGCCAAAGACTACCAGAGTAAGTTCCTGGTGATCCATGCAGAAGATCCAAGAGGAAGACGGGGGATTGGGGGTTTGTGTGTGCCGATTTGTGCTTTTCAGACAAAATTGGCTTTTACTGGGCCTGGCATTATGGCACAAATTAAGCTGCTAACACCGGCATCCTGTTTGAGAACCAACTCCAGTCCTGGATGCTCCACTTCCAATCAAGCATTCTGCTCATGCACCCGGAAAAGCAGTGGATGGTCCAAGTCCTTGAGCCCCTGCCACCCACCTGGAGAACCTGGAGGAAGCTCCTGGCTAGCTCCAGCTGTTGCAGCAGCCATTCAGGGAGTGAGCCAGAAGGTCTTATAACTGTGCATTTCAAGTAGATGGATCTCTAAGTAAACTGGCTTTTACTTTACAGAATGGGCCTATTAATGCTGAATTTAGTAACAAGACTTATAGTGCTCCAATCTCAATTACAATGCTGTCCAGTTATACCAGTATCACTGGTAGACCAAGCACATCAAAGCTGACATAGAAAAGGCTGAGAAACAGGGAGGCAGTGTAACTTGATAGCCTACTCGGTTGCTAAAAGGACTTGAAGAGTGCTGATTCTGGCTGCACTGAGCTAGGACGTAGCCTTGGTTGTAGGAGTAACTCGTGCTGACCTCACAGGGCTACTCTGCGGAGGCTCTCACCAGCAGTGACACGGCACCCTCTCCCTACAGTAGTCACCAAGTGCTGGGCATCTGCACCAAGTGGGAGATCCGGACGGGACGAGGCTCCAGGCTCCAGCCTGGCTCAGCCCTGGCCATTACGGCCATCTGGAGAGTGAACCAGCAGATGGAAGGTCTCCCCAACTCTTTCAAAATAATACATAAACCTTTAAAAAAGCTTCCCTATACTTCTCTGTTAAACGAAGAATCATGAGAGGAGTTAAAATAATTAAATCAGTTTATTAACAAATATACAAAAGTTTATTTTCATCTTACAAATTTCACTCTGCATAGCTGGTATTATACAATATTTACAAGTGTATGTACAAAGCGCCCACCTGTATGTAACCTCTGGTCCATTCGAGTTCTCTATGAAGCAAGAGAAACCTAGAATGTTAATATTTGATTATTAAATGCTTCTATTTTTTGTGTGCAACAATTACTATAAATGGCTCAAAGGGATGGGATAACACTAAAAACAAATTTGCAATAAAGTGCAGTTTTGGGCGATCTTAGCCGTTAGTCTTCTTCTAGACGGGTATCCACAGTCCATACGGGCTTTTCTTCTTATCTATCTTCGGTGACCCTGAAGATACTTCTTCAGCAGCAGCTTTAGCCAACTTGTGTACCGGCTTTGCTACAGAATTCTGCAAGAGAAGAAATTAAGTCAGCGTCTCAAAGATACATTTCATATATTTATTTTCACCAAATATATCAGATCTATCCATTGAGGAAACCAGACATCAACCAAATCCGAAGCATGGGCTCACACCTGTGATCTGACTTAACGGGATGGTAAAGCCAGGAAAGCACGGAGAAGACACGCACGGTGCGACGGCTGAGGCTGCGCTTTCTGAGCCCTTATTGTAAGACATTCTCACTGACAAGTAGTCAGGGATTTCCTTTCAAAATGTTCCAACAACTTTAAAAGGGATTCAACAGCCAACGCTGAAACTGAGTCTGGGGGGTCAGACATAGGTGGAACCCCCTGTGACGGTCACCTGTGAAGTGGTGCCAAGTTACAGGAAACCCTGTTTTCAGGAGCTTAGCAACTCCCAAATTCTCACAAAGATGAACCAAGAGCAAACCCTCTGCAGTGATCCTGAGCGGTCAGTTCTCGGGTAACTTACGTTAGAACTAAAAGCTATGTTTCTCTGCTGAGCAGACTTTTCACTGAGTTTCTTAGTTCCATCTTCTGTCAGCTCTTCTGACACCTACATAAACAAGAGGACAAGTATTTTTTAAAAACACATATTCTTAGTTTACAAGTACTGCATAAAAACCAACCCCAGTGTATATAAATTTACAATAAGACACACAAACCAACTCAGACCTAACACTGTACAGTTAACAGCCTCAACAGAGAACTCTGTTTTTCCCTTAGGGAAACTGATTTAATAGTAGGTGTTAGGCACAGCTCCTCATATTTTATTCAAACTCTAATAACTTTTAAGTCATACCAGAAAGTAACGAGTTTCAAGGAACTAAATCATCTGCCAGTTGAGAACTGAATCATCTGAACAAGTACTGAAGTTAAGATCCTGTCTACTGGGGGGCTGGTGCCGTGGTGCAGCAGGTTAAGCCACTGCCCGCACTGCCAGCATCCCATATGGGCACCAGTTTGAGTCCCTGCTGCTCCACTTCCGATCCAGCTCCCTGCTAATGTGCCTGGGAAAGCAGCAGATGCAGGCCCAAGTCCCTGGGCCTCTGCCACCCCCGTGGGGGACCTGAAGCTTCAAGACTTTGGCCTGGCCCAGCCCTGGTCATGAACCAGCACATGAAGATCTGTCTTAACTCTGACTTTCAAATAAATCTTACAAATAAACAAGATCTTGTCTACTAATACCAAACAAACTCACATCTGGATTCCAGTGATGGGCTCACTTAGTTGTAGTGTTTTTACTATATTTTTACTATATTAACTGGTTTTTATTCAATTCTATCTTAGGGCTTTGAAAGCCAATAATTTTAAAGCTTTTGATTTTACACAATTAACTCGGAAGTACAGTGCAATCTGCCAATGCACATCCTGCACATTTCTGGAGAATTATAATAAACTTATCTTCAAATGAAGCAGGCATCCTCTTCTGTAATCTCTCAAAACATCTGGAATATATTGCATACATTATGTAAGGGACATCTATAGCAGAGATGCCCCACCATTACAGAGTGTACCTTTGCTTAGTTTAAAAACTGTCTTGAGTACCATATGCAAATGCAGCCCCAGATTCTAGCATGCACATGGATCTACCAATAGGGAACTCGAGTTTTCAGTGTCTGAGGGAAACTCAGGTAAACCTCTGGTGCTTTAGCCATGTACCAATTACCAACAGATTTTCTTCATCAATGTCTGGAGAGCACATTCATGATTTCTATAAGACAGAAATAAAGCAGGTAAACTATACTGTATGCTGAATATAGATGTGCAGGAAAACAACGCTGCAAATGAAAGCTACGGACAAACACCCTGAAGGCTAGAGTTAAGACCGGAATTGTAAAAAACTTAATAAAAATCACCAATGTCCCAGCTACCATATATTGATGTTGTCGTGAAGTGACTAACACCGTGTCTACTGAAGGTAAAGCTCATTAACTTCCCATTCTCACGGGTGCGATCCTGTCTAGAAGGTCACGACTGCTAATTTTAGGGAATTATGTATGGGTAGATGTCCCGAGAGATAGTCTAAGGTCAATCAAAACGGCTAATGAAACCCCTCTGGCAGCAGCTTTCTCAAGAGTCTGTTCGTGTAAACGAGAGTGCTTACCTCAGCCTTCGCGCCATCATTTGGCACGGCCGCCCCATGGCTTGTTTCTCTGGCTACTAAAACCGCTCTGAGACTAGCCGGCAGCTCGAAGTTGGTCGTTCCTAAAGCTTTCGCTGCATTGGCTTTTGCTATTTCTAACAGCTCCATTCGATCTATTAAACAAACAAAAAGACACATTTATTATTATTACTCCTGTAGTTTTTCCCAAAAATGTGCTTGTTTTACTTAAAACAGCTATATCCAGATGTGTAAAAGCCGTGTTTATTTGCCACAGGCACAGTGAAACCCTAGTTTTCAGTTCTTCTGACAACCACCTTGTTATTTTCTCTTCAAATATTTATTTCTGAACCTAGGAGTTTTTAACAGACCTTTGATATCAACTTCTTGATCAATACTACTACTACTAAAGCCCACATTCACACTTCCGTAAGTTTGTTACCTAATTTTTTCCTATTCCACAATCCCACCTACCACACCAGAAGTCATGTTACAAAATACTAGACAATTCAACTTTGTTTACTACTGACACTTTAAAAAATGTGTTTTGGTATTACTCCAATTCAATAAATATTTAAGGGGCAGGTATCTGGGAACCAATTTTAAAAAAATCCTTGGTACTGGCCGGCACCGCGGCTCACTAGGCTAATCCTCTGCCTAGCGGCGCCGGCACACCGGGTTCTAGTCCCGGTCGGGGCGCCGGATTCTGTCCCGGTTGCCCCTCTTCCAGGCCAGCCCTCTGCTGTGGCCAGGGAGTGCAGTGGAGGATGGCCCAGGTGCTTGGGCCCTGCACCCCATGGGAGACCAGGATAAACACCTGGCTCCTGCCATCGGATCATTGCGGTGCGCCGGCCGCAGCGCGCCGGCCGCGGCGGCCATTGGAGGGTGAACCAACGGCAAAGGAAGACCTTTCTCTCTGTCTCTCTCTCTCACTGTCCACTCTGCCTGTCAAAAAAAAAAAAAAAAAAAAAATCCTTGGTACTTTCCTCCCCAATTCAACAGTTCATTTAAGGGATAGATATTTGGGGAGCAGCTAAAAAATGTTCTTTAAAGATCATTTATTTGAAAGGCACAGTTAGAGAGAGGAAGAGGGGGAGGGAGGTAGGGAGAGGTCGTCCATCTACTGGTTCACTCCCCAGATGTCTGCAACAGCCAGAGCTGAGCTGATCATAGCCGGGAGCTTCTTCCTGGTCTCCAATGCGGGTCCAAGGGCCAAAGGACTTGAGCCATCCTCTACCGCTTTCCCAGACCAAAGCAGAGAGCTGGGTTGGAGGCAGCACAGCCAAGACTCAAACCAGCGCCCATATGGGATGCCGGTACAGCAAGCAGCAGCTTTACACACTATGCCACAGCAGCTAAAATTTTAAGCAGTTGGGACACCCCCATCACATGTCAGAGCACCCAAGTTCAAGTTCTTCCAGCTCCCTACTGAGGAAGCAGGAGGGGTCCCTGACACCCATGGAGGAGACTGGGTTCTGGGCTCCAGTCTGTGGCCCCGCCCCACCCTGGCTGTTGTAAGCATCTGGGCAGTGAGGCAGCAGATGGAAAAGTTGTCTACCTGCAAAAACAAGAAAATTTCTGGTAGTTACTTTAGTTAGCAACTTAGAATAGGTAAGCACATCATTCCCATTTAAAAGACTATGCCTGGGCCGGCGCTGTGGAGCAGCGGGATAACGCCCTGGCCTGCAGTGCTGGAATCCCACGTGGGCACCGGCTGCTCCACTTCCGACCCAGCTCTCTGCTATGGCCTGGGAAAGCAGAAGATGGCCCAAGTCCTTGGGCCCCTGCACCTGCGTGGCAGACCAGAAGAAGCTCCTGGTTTGGATCGGTGCAGCTCCAGCCTTTGTGGTAACTGGGGAGTGAATCATCGGATGAAGACCTCTCTCTGCCTCTCCTCTCTCTGTGTAACTCTTTCAAATAATAAAAACTTTTTTCTTTTTTAAAGAAAAAGACCAGGACGAGAGCAAACAGCCTGGAGAAAGCGTCTCCTCCACCCGAACCATCAACCCCCACCGCGTCCAAGGGCACCGCTCTCAGCCGCACTCCAGCCCGCGTGCTCCCTCCCCACCAGCACCCAGGCTTCCCCGCAGCACCGCGAGCGGCGGAGACCCCCAGACCCCGTCCCTCCCGGACCGACACCCACCTTTCTCGCTCAGCCGGAAGGGGGTCCTGCTGCGGGACCTCGTGCGGGACCGGGCCCGGCGCCGGCCGCGCTGCTCCGGGTACACCGTGCGCCCGAAGCCGTAGTGGCGGCGCCCGCGCGGCGACCTCCGGGAGCGCGAGCGGCTGCGGGAGCGGCCCCGCCGCGGAGACCCGGGGCGCCTGCGGGGCGATGCCCGGCGCCTGTCCCCGCGCCGGCGGCTGCGCGACCACGAGCGGCTGCGCGAGTAGGAGCGCGAGTAGCGCCGGTACTTCCGCTGGTGGCGCCTCCGGGAGCGGGACCGGGAGCGGGACCGGGAGCGGCTCCGGCCCGGCGACGACGACCGACTCGAGCGGCGGGAGGCCGGGCGAGAGCTGCCGGAGGACGAGCGGCTGGAGCGGCCCGAGCTGGCCGGCGAGCCCTTGTCCTGCGGCGAGCCGGGCCACAGCGCGCTCACGTAGCCGGACATCTCGCCCCCGCGGTCTGAAGAGCAGAGTCCTTCCCGGAAACTCAAGCCTGGCGGGGAACGAGAAACAGGAAAACAACTCAGCGCCCGGAAGTGGGGGCGGGGCCGGGCGCCCGCCCCGGAAGCAGCCGAGCCCCGAGGCCTCGGTCGGCCCCACGGCGCTACCGCGAAACGCCACCCCCCCCACCCGACGGAACTGCGGGAAACTTACGGCCGGCGGTCACCGCCTCCCTTAGGGCCGGAAGAAAGGCTAAGGCCAGCCTTTCTTTCGAAGGTCGGGACGAAGCTGCGCTTTTAGCGCCCACTCCGAAAAACGCGGCAAACTACCACAGCGAAGTCCTGACGCCAACTGAGCCGGACGTCCCCCAGGCGCGACTAAAGTACCAGAAACCCGAGGCCGCGCATGCGCACATACGTTAGCGCGGTGGGCGTGGCTCGCCTCTAACCCAACCGCCGCCTTCCCCTCCCTTTTTCCCGCCCACCGCCTCGCCTCCGAGATACGCATGCGTCAGCGCGTCCCGGGCACTGCGCCAGTATTTCCGGGTGTTGCGGCGGAATGTTCCTGGGTTGTTCTGATTTGAGGCCGCTGTGGGCTCCATCAGGCTCGATCTAGACTTGGGGGCGCCGTGTGGCTTGGCGTGACGCCCAGGGCAGATGCGGGCCCGAGTGCCTGGCGGGGGATGGCACGAGGGGAGACCCCGCCGCCGGCTGCCGATGGCGGCACCCTCCGGGCGGCTGTAGGCCTGGGCTGTGCCCTGGACGCTCTCCTGGCCCCCGGCCCCCGGGGCTGCAGGAGGCGGCGGCCGCGGCTAGACCCCGCGACATCACAGGGTTCATGCAAGTGCAGTGTTGTCTCTGAAAGTTTCACGTGTTAGCTGATAGAGGTAACTCAGAGACAAAATGCAGGGACCCCATAATTGGCCTTTAAGGGGTTAGGTTGATGTGGGGGATTAAATAATGGCGATTTGCTTGTTTGCAGGATTATACAAATAGGGTACATTCCAAGTGTTACCGGTGAAGGGCAGCGTTTTTTTCGCAAGAAAGAATTCAGGCCTGAGACAGAGTAGTGGGAGGTAAAATAGCAAGGCTTATTAGGGAAGTGACATCCGTGAGAACGGATGGGCACCTCTCCAGACAATCAGAGAGAGTGCCCAGTCGCTCGGACTGGGGAAGAGCGAGGTTGCATGGTTGAGTGGAGAGAGTACAGGCGGGCGGCTCAGCAGAGGGCAGAGGGCTGAGCGCGCAGTTGAGGCCGGGGGATTTTAAGGCCATGGGTCTTGCTTCCCCACCTCTGCTCCTCTTGGAACAAAGGACTTTTTGGATGTAAATAGAAAAACTCCGATCTGAGTTTTACCCCTTAAGTTAGATCTGAGTTTTCCCCCTGAAGTTATCAGACAGGGGGAAGCCTGCCTGGGGTCGCCCAGCCTGAGAGGAGCCTTAGAGGAAGGATGGTTATCGGGTAGGAGGGGCTGGGCTGCAGCTGGAAGATTGTCAGGCAGAAGGGTCGGGGACCCCCACCAGGCAGGTTATCGGGTAGAAGGAGCAGGGCAGGATGCAGGTACTGGGCTGCCCCTGTTATAGGGATGACTTCGAGATGCATATGCTGGACCCAAATGTCTCCTTAGGCCTTTGTCACACACACACATAAGCTCATATCTGACTTCTGCCTAACACAGGCATTGTAATGAAACTTGAAAAATGTGAATCAACTGCTGACTGAACTCGCTTCTGTGAGGAGAGCAAGTGCGTTTTTTTAAAAGATTGATTGATTGATTGGAAAGGGTTACAGAGAGAGAGAGAGAGTCTTCTCTCCACTGGTTCACTCCCCAGTTGGCTGCAAAGGCCGGAGCTGCGCTGATCAAAGCCAGAGCCAGGAGCTTCTTCCAGGTCTCCCACGCAGGTGCAGGGGCCCAAGGACTGGGGCCATCTTCCACTGCTTTCCCAGGCCATAGCAGAGAGCTGGATCAGAAGAGGAGCAGCTGGGACTAGAACCGGCGCCCATATAGAATGCCAGAGCTGCAGATGGCAGCTTTACTGTAGTGCCGGCCCAGGGAATGTTTCTTTCTGAAATTCTTTTTTAAAGATTTATTTATTTATTTGAAAGAGTTGTGCAGAGAAGAGGCAGAGAGAGAGGTCTTCCATCTGCTGGTTCACTCCCCAGTTGGCTGCAATGGCCAGAGCTGTGCCAATCCAAAGCCAGGAGCTTCTTCCAGGTTGCCCACGCGGCTGCAGAGGCCCAGTGACTTGGGCCATCTTCTACTGTTTTCCCAGGCCGTAGCAGAGAGCTGGATCAGAAGTGGAGCAGCCGAGACTCGAACTGGTGCTCATATGGGATGCCCACACTTCAGGCAGTGGCTTTATCCGCTACGCCACAGCGCCAGCCCCGCTGAATGTTCTTTTAAGTAAGCGAGATGGGTAGCTGACTGCCAGGAACCTTGGCTGAAAGTCCTCTGTGTGAGTGGACTGACCGCATATTGAGCTTCAGGCTGAGGAGTGGTGTAAGAAGGATCACGTTAGGGGAAACCTAACAAAAACATTTTAAAAGACAACTGCTTGTGGTAGAGTTGGAGCTGTTGGTGATGAGTAAAGGGGGATAGGCAGTATAGGAAGTCTGTGCTGGGAACCCGGTAGGAAGCGGCTCCGCCCCTGCGAGCGATGCTGCGTTTGCCGCTCATGCGCGGTCTGCCACAGTTAAGGTTTGCAAGGGATGCCAGTGCCATTATGTCTTCAATTGGTATCTCTAGAGTGTCGACTTCCCTCATGCAGAAGTCCAGCATCAGCTATGAGAGCACGGAGCTCTGAACTTGGAGGCCAGTTTAAAAGGCAAAAACGACATCTTCGCAATCCCTCCCATCTGAGAATGTGACACTTAGACACCCAGCGTGAAAAGCTTTTCCCTTCCATGGGTAAATCCAACTTTTACATTTATTGGACATCTCCACATTGACCTTCTCTCTTGCACTGGGTCTGTTTATCATCCTGTGCTTTTTCCACTTCTTCTTTTCCCCCATTTTATTTTGCTAGCTGATCAAGTATTCCTGCTTTCTCTGTCTCCCACTATTGAGTAAGAGTTTTTCAGGACTTCATCTTGCCATTCATGGTCATCTTTTATATCTCTACCAGACACACTTAAACCTGTTCCTTCCCTTCTATCCCTCCTATCCCTCCTTTCACGGATATTTATAGAACATTCATTGTATTAGACGCTGTTGGGTAGGTTAAGAAAATTCGCCATCCTTTCCTCCACCAAAATTAAATATTTTTGTTAATTTTAATTATCAAGCTGATTTTTTTAAACAGGGAAAGTATTCTAAATATGTATAAAGTGAATCTGATGTTAATCCATTGCTTACTTGTACCCAATTCTGTTTTCCGTTTACTTTGCTTAAACCTTAACTGAGATGACTGGAGTCAATAAATTTGTACTGTATTTTGCTTCAAAAAAAAAAAAAAGCTGTATAAAGTGAAAGGTAATGTGCTAGTCCATTCTCTGGAGGTGTGGCAGCCTCTACAAGAAGCTTCCGGCATCCTCTTGGTAACCAGTGCTAATGTTTCAGTAAGTGCTCTTTCATATCCTTTCTCCAGGATCTTTCAAATACACACGCTTATAGAATCCGGTGAGAATGGGCTCATTCTAAACAAACTGATTTGAAACATTTATAACCAATACCCTCTAAGATAAACCATGTAGATCTATCGTGTTTCTGTTTACCAACTGTTTAATGTTTCATAGTACAGAAGCCCCAGAAATTACTCTTTGTCCCATTATTTTTTATTCATGAACATGCATCGGTTTCCAGGTTTTCTGCTAAAAACTATGCTTTAAAACCATTGAAAGAGGTCGGAGTAGTTGCAGAACTCCTCCTGGTAATCCACCAGGCCAAGGTCAACAGAGCCGTGTACCAGGCACAACCTAGAACTGCTGGCTGCAGTAAAGACCCAGCACTCCTCAAAGAGTCACCGTCTGCAGGTCGGGGGTGGCTTGGCTCCTTCCCTCGGAGAGACAGGACCAGAGGGGCTCATCCAAAAGCATGAGAGCTGCAAAGAGGAAAAGGGGACCCTTGAGGGATTCCGGTATAGAAAACGTACTTGTTGATCTTCCATCAGAGATGAGTTGAGAAAAGACATCTGTGGTGTTAACGCTGCTTTGGAATCATTATTCACACATGAGTGCAGCATTCAAGACAGTTAACGCACAGATCAGTAGATATTCCTGTCTTCTGGGATGTCTCAAGGAATTCCTGCCACCTGCTCGCCATCGCCCTCCTGGGGGCTCACTCCTTCACTGCCTGCAATTACTGAGCCTCGATGGAGCTCAGCTGTTACTCCCACTGCTCGTCTTGGTTGATGGCTTCTTGGGTCGGTCGCTGTGGCATGGAAACACCAGGCTTGCAGTGGCGTACAGGAGGCACCCTTCATTTCACACTTGGCACAGCTGCTTCTTGCATGAAGACGTCACAAGTGAAGATGCTGTGCGTAGCAGCACCAGGAAAGCTGATGCCTCTGACCCAGCTCAGCCCTCACGCAGAATCACGAATGCCCCAGCACTGTCATTTGGCTTCTGTGTCTGTGCAAGCCAGGGAAAGCAACCAGCATACAAACATAGACGTGTGCCTGCGAGTATGGTGCCTGATGACCCCCATACAGCCGCCATTATTACCACTGGTGTCAGTAGAATGTAAGGACTGACCGGTGCCTCTGTGACTGGGAATGAGACAGTGTGTCCATGCCTGATGGCCACTTGTATTGCTTGTTTAAGGACTGCTGACTCTGCATAGCAATTCAACCATGCAGTGCACACCTTCGCTCACTAGGGTACTGTCTTGGTTGTGTTGCTATAACAAAATACCCAAGGCTGCGTAGCTTACAAAGAGGGGGTTGAGGCATGATTATTTTTTTAAGATTTATTTATTTGTGAGGATGAGTTACAGAGAGGGAGTGACAGAGAGGTCTTCCATGTGCTGGTTCACTTCCCGAATGGCCAAATGGCTGGAACTGGGCCGATCCAAAGCCAGATTCTAGGTGCTTCTTCCAGGTCTCCCAGGGGCCAAGCACTTGGGTCATATTTCCCTGCTTTCCCAGGCCATTAGCAGGGAGCTGGATTGGAAGTGAAGTAGCTGAAACTCAAACTGGTGCCCGTATAGGATGCTGGCACTGCAGGCAGAGGCTTAACCTACTATGCCGCAGCACCGGCCCAGAGGAACCATTAGCTGTGGATGGGTGACGCTGAACAACTTTCCCGAGGAATTTGGCCTCAGGAACAGCAAATATAACAACAAGAATGTCAGCTGGCCCCCAGTAGAGAAAGGAGAAATAGTATGAAAAGGTAAACGACAGATGCCGTAAGACTTCCTTTCCAAGCTTCCACGTAGTGCCATCTACTCCAAATCCTGCTCTCCCACGACCTCTCACAGCCTCTACTTGAGTTAACAACTCAAGAATGACAGGCACTGCCTCCAGGGACTTGGCACGTGTCTGGCCCTTCGTAAAGAACTATTTCATCCTCATCCCAGCAACAGATGCCCCTTCGTCAGGATGCAATGCAGTGAAGCCATGTGTTTCACACAATGGAACAGATCTTCAAGCACCTTGCACCAGTGGAAGATGACACACCCCAGTCTGGCCAATGAAATCCATGTGCTTTGGAAAAACAGCTCTGCCATTACCCCCTTGCTCATCAACCATTTCATCAAAGCCCTAAATAGTTTTTTTTTTTTCTAGAAGATTTTCTTTAGGATATTAAAGTGAGCGCTCATGTGTTGGAGGTGTTTGTATTATTGGACCTAAATCTGATTTCTCTGGGATGCAGGCTGTATCTTCAATGAGTCCATCTGCTTGGACAGATCACTTGCTTTCCCCAAGGCGCTAGGCTGGCCTCTCACTCTGACCTCTTGGGCAGCCTGCCTTGGGACATTGTACTTTTGTAACACTGGCAACTTTGCTAGGGGCCAGAGTCACATGCTGCTGTAAGTGCTTTTAGTGCTATATGATAAAGTCCCCATCGTGGGATCTCTAAGGTATGTGATTTTATTTTTAAGATTTATTTCATGTATTTATTTATTTGAAAGGCAGAGAGAAGGAGAGAGAGAAAGAGATCTTCCATCTACTGGTTCACTCTCCAAATAGCCATAACAACTGGGACTGGGCCAGGCAAAAGCCAGGAGCCTAGAATTCCATCCAGATCTCCCACATGGGTGGCAGGGCCCTAGTACTTGTGACATCTTCCAATGCATCCCCAGGTGCATTAGCAGGAAGCTGGATGGGAAGCGGAACAACATGGACTTGAATCTGCACCCATATGGGATGCCAGCATCACAGACGGCCATGCACTGGCCCGAGTCTGTGTGATTCCATATATTGTTTTCCAAAGAGGTTGTTACAACAACAATGTACCTTTGTTTTCCCGTCATTTCCCCCGTTGAAGAGTGCCCTAATTTTCTTGCCTCATACTTGCAGCATTTATCACAACCATAATTAAGCTTTAGTTCCCTTTGTGTGTTTTTCTTGCTAGAGTATGAGTTATTTAAGGACAGGAACTTGTTCTTCCTGTAGCCCAGCATTCCAGACAGAGCATAAACAGACACCTAAAACATCTACACTACAGAAATGCCTGCTCACCATAGAGTGATAAAATATGGCCATAAACAGCCCTCTGCTGTGGCCAGGGAGTGCAGTGGAGGATGGCCCAGGTGCTTGGGCCCTGCACCCCATGGGAGACCAGGAAAAGCACCTGGCTCCTGGCTCCTGCCATCGGATCAGCGCGGTGCGCCGGCCGCATCGCGCTGGCCGCGGCGGCCATTGGAGGGTGAACCAACGGCAAAAGGAAGACCTTTCTCTCTGTCTCTCTCTCTCACTGTCCACTCTGCCTGTCAAAAAAAAAAAAAAAAAAATATGGCCATAAAGTACACAACCCAGTGTTGTTTTTTTTTTTTTTTTTTTGGACAGGCAGAGTGGACAGTGAGAGAGAGAGACAGAGAGAAAGGTCTTCCTTTTTCCATTGGTTCACCCCCCCAATGGCCGCTTCCGCAGGCGCACTGCGGCCGGCACACCGCGCTGATCCGAAGCCAGGAGCCAGGCGCTTCCTCCTGGTCTCCCATGCGGGTGCAGGGCCCAAGCACTTGGGCCATCCTCCACTGCACTCCCAGGCCACAGCAGAGAGCTGGACTGGAAGAGGGGCAACCGGGACGGAATCCGGCGCTCTGACCAGGACTAGAACCCGGTGTGCCGGCGCCGCAGGAGGAGGATTAGTCTAGTGAGCCACAGCGCCGGCCAACCCGGTGGGTTTTTTTTAAATAAAGATTAATTTTATTTACTTGAAAAGCAGAGTGACAGAGAGGAAGACAGAAAGACATCTTCCATCCACTGGGTCACTCCCCAAATGACTGCATGGCCTGGAAGGCAAAAGCCAGGAGCCCGAAACTCCATTTGGGTCTCCCACGTGGGTGGCAGGGGCTCAAGCACTTGGGCCATTATCCGCTGCCTTCGAGGTGAATGAGCAGAGAGCTGATTCAGAAGTAGAGCAGCCAGGGCTCAAACCAGTGTTGATATGGGATGCAGGCATTGCAAGCAGCAGCTGGCTAGGACACAACACCGGCCCCCAGTTTCTCTACACTTTTCATAGTCATTTTAGAGTATATGAATTTACAGGAGTTTTGCTGCAAAGAGAAGTAAATAATTAATTAGACTGTTGGTTGAAATGGTAGTCTTTTTTTAAAAGGTGCATATATATTTTTCAAATATATTTAATTTGAAAGAGAGAGTGACAGAGAGAGGGAAAGACAGAGAGAGAGATCCTCCACCCACTGGTTCACTCCCAAAATGCCCACAATAGCCAGGTCTGGGCCAGGCTGAAGCCACAGACCAGGAACCAGGAACTCCATCTGGATTGCCCATGTGGTTGGCAGAGGCCCAAGAGGTTGGGCCATCTTCTGCTGCTTTCCCATGCACATTAACAGGGAACCCGACCAGAGCGGAGCAGCTGGGATGCAAACCTGCACTCTGATACGGAGTCCCGCATTCCAAGCAGGCTGTAGCTTAACCTGCTGCACCACAACAGTCCCAAGCTTTTCTTTTTAAAGAGGGATATACTGTAGCATTTTATCCACTGATGGAAATAATCCGGGAGAAAGGTTAAGACTGATGTGTTGAGAGAAGGGACAGCTGTGGGCCGTGTTCTTGAGTAGAAGAGAGAAAGGTGGGCGGAGAGGCCAAGTGGGGGGCTGCCATGGGAGCGCAGGTGTCCAGCAGGTGTACCAGGGAGGAAGGCAGAGTGTGTGGCTACAGGCAGGAGGATGAACACTTGTGAAGACCTCTAGTAATCTGTCTTCCCTGTGAGATAAGCAGCTGAGATCCCGAGGGTCTGTGGAGGCAGAAGGTGCGACCCAGTCAGCGGGGCAGAACTGACTGGACTGCAGCAGGACCGCCAGTCATCACTCAGAATCCACTGCAAGGGGCCAGCGCTGTGGCATAGCAGGTAAAGCCGCTGTCTGCAGTGCCGGCATCCTGTATGGGTGCTGGTTCAAGTCCCTGCTGTGCCACTTCCAATCCAGCTCTCTGGTATGGCCTGGAAAAGCAGTAGAGGATGGCCCAAATGCTTGGACCCTGCACCCACATGGGAGACCCGAAAGAAGCTCTTAGCTCCTGGCTTTGGGTCTGCCCAGCTCCGGCAGTTGTGGCCATTTGGGGAGTGAACCAGTGGATAGAAGACTCTCTCTCTAACTCTGCCTTTCAAATAAATAAATAAATCTTTAAAAAAAATAAGAATCCACTGAAAGTTGGTGACCACGAATTTAAAAGGAGACTAGTCACTTTTTTTATGTGACCTTACTATATTGGAGTGGATAAAGTGAGATAACACTGAATTTATGTTGCATGCAAGGAAGATATTTTTTCCATTTGCTATTTTTTTAAGATTTATTTATTTATTTGAAAGGCAGTTAGAGGCAGAGGCAGAGAGAGAGAGAAAGGTCTTTCATCCACTGGTTCACTCCCCAAATGGCCGCAATAGCCGGAGCTGGACCGATCTGAAGCCAGGAGCCAGGAGTTTCTTCTGGGTCTTCCACACAGGTGCAGAGGCCCAAGGACTTGGCCATCTTCTACTGCTTTTCCAGGCCACAGCAGAGAGCTGGATCAGAAGTGGAGCAACCAGGAGTCAGACCTGTGCCCATATGGGATGCCAGTGCTGCAGGCAGCGGCTTTACCCACTATGCCACAGCACCAGCACCTCCACTGGCTATTTATGTTAACTGAAAATGCCATGTTTGGGGCCAGCACGGTGGCGCGGCGGGTTAAAGCCCCAGCCTGCAGGGCCTGCATTCCATATGGGCACCAGTTCGTGTCCCAGCTGCACCACTTCCGATCCAGCTCTCTGCTATGGCCTGGGAAAGCAGTACAAAGTGGCCCAATTCCTTGGGCCCCTGCACCCGTGTGGGAGACCCAGAAGCAGCTCCTGGCTCCTGGCTTCCGATCGGCACAGCTCTGGCCGTTGTGGTCATTTGGGGAGAGAACAAGTGGAATGGAAGACCTCTCTCTCTGGCTCTACTTCTCTGTAATTCCTCTTTCAAAAATAATAAAATAATTCTTTATAAAAAACGCCATGTTTTGTGGAGCATATTAGTCTTCCTGGGATGCTCTATGGAGCTTTTTTCCCTTCGGCACTGCTCTTGCTGGCGGCAGCCTCCTCAGGACCGCTGCTCCTTACTCCTTGGTAGAGAATTTCCTCTTTTTCTTGGGGAACTTCCTGCTGCCCACCTCTTCCACACCATTCGCCATTTCCGAAGGTTTCTTCCTCTTGGGAGGGCTTACAAATGGCAGCTTCTTTTAAGGCGTGGTATTCATGCTATAGGGATCTCTTTCTAAAAGTCTGAATATGATTGGTTATCCCTGCGTTTATTCATTCAACAAGCATTTCCTAAGTATCTCTGCTTTCATTAGTTACAGGAAACACAAAACTAAATTAAATGTGATTCCCACAAGCTTCTGGATGTTACTTTGTTTTGAGAAGTGCCAGGGAGCTGATGTCATGGTGCAGTGGGTTAAGCTGCCACTGTTCCATATTGGATTGCTGTTTCAAGTCCTGGCTGCTCCACTTCTGATCTAGCTTCCAGCTAAGGTGCCTGAGGCGGCAGAAGAAGACAACTCAAGTATTTGGTCCCCTGCCACCCATGTGGGAGACCCTTGGCTTCAGCCTGGCTGTTGCAGCCATCTGGGGAGTGAACCAGCAGATGGAAGCTCTCTCTCCCTCTCTCTCTGTCTCTCCCCATCTCTGTCACTCTGCTTTTCAAATACATAAACCTCTTTTTTTTTAAAAAAAAAAAGAGGCAAATACACTTTTATATTAACAAATTCCTTTAGACAGTGTGTCCCTGTGTATCATCACATGAAAGTAGCACTATACTTAATAAGTTTATGTATTATAGGTGAGATTTTCCTGGTAGGGCCTCTGCTTTTGCAACAGGCAACACTGCTTTATCACCACTACATTGGTGTGTTTTGCAGAATCTTACTTTTCTTTAAAAATGATTTATTTATTTGAAAGATGAAGTTACAGAGAGAGGTAGAGACAGAGAGAGAGAGAGAGTCTTCCATCTCCTGGTTCACTTTCCAAATGGCCACAACAGCTGGAGCTGGGCAGATCCAAAGCCAGGAGCCAGGAGCTTCTTCCAGGTCTCCCACGTGGGTGCAGGAGCCTAAGCACTAGGGCCATCCTCTACTGCTTTCCCAGGTGCATTAGCAGGGAGCTGGATGGAAAGTGGAGCAGCAGGGACTTGAACCGGAGCCCATATGGGATGCTGGCACAGCATGACTCTCACTGTTCTGAAGACCACTTGGTGCTGCGAAGAATTAACAGCTCTGTGATCCTCATGGTGCTTCTGCTTCAGACCCGTGCCGCGGCCAAAGGGAGAACCGTGCACTGTCCCGACTGCAGGACTCCCAACAGGTCAGCGCGTGGCGATGTTTGCACACGTGCAGGCTGACTGCACCTGCATCCCAGGACTGTGATTTTCTGTTCTACTGCTCTGTCTCACTCTTGCCAAACAGGATGTGGAAAATGGATGGTTTCTTCTGCAATTTCAGTGGACCAATGGTCAAAATCGACTAAGAAGAGCATAAACAATTTATCACTGAAGGTGGTGCACACTGTGTGTGTGTTGGGGGGGTTACTGTGGAGAATCTTGTCTTGGCAAAAACATTATTTTCTTCAAAAATTCTGACAGACTAATGTTCTTCTTGTTTCCATGATGCTTGAAAAAATAAAAATGAGCACACTGTTAAATTAACACTTCTACTAATATAAATTAGTTGTACAGAGGCCACTGCCTCTAGCCAGGGTCGGTTCTTGGTGAAGCCTCCCTTCCTGTGTCCTCTCACACTCCTGATGCCTCTTCCTCTTCCTTTTCTCTTTAAAGAGAACTTTGTCTTCAGGCAGGCATTGGCGGAACTGTTAAGACGCCCTTGGGCTGCTTGCATTCCACATTAGGGTGCCTGGTTTGAATTCTGGCTCCCCCGATTCTGATGGGGCTTCCTGCCAAAGCACGTCCGAGGCAGCAGGTGATGTCTCAGGACGTGGGTCCCTGCCGCTCCCACGGAGACCCAGACTCAGGGAGTTCTGGGCTCCTGGCTGCAGCCTGGCCAGCCTTGGAGGCTGCTGGCATTTGGGGAGTGAGCCAGCAGATGAAGAAGATCTCTTTCTCTGTGTCTGGCTTTCAAATAAAGTGAAAATAAATTTTTTAAAAAGAGAAATTCTATCTTTGAATTATTTATTATTTATTCAAAAAGCAGAGATGCAGAGGCAAATCGAGATCTTTCAATCACTGGTTCACTTCCCAAGAGCTCGCAACAGCCAGGGCCGGGCCAGGCCAGGCTGAATGCAGAAGCCAGGAAGGGCCACAGTCATTACAGATGATAACTTTGTGGTTATTGTCCGTATGCGTGACCTTTCTGTGTCCACTGCCTTTCTTTCAGAGTTGCTGCCATCACACTTGGCTTTGATAGAGTGTGGTTTCCCTATTCCCCACACTACGAACTGCATCCCAATCAAGACATGTGTCTAGTGAGCACTCAACGTATTCCACAAGTCGGCCCATGAGGATACATCCATGAAGCAGCCATAACCCTGTCCTAGTGCCTCAGAGTCTGACTAGACTGTTGGAAACTCAGAAAATTTGCTACATACAAAGACATCCAGAGGGAGCAGTGTTGTGGAACATGACGACAGCTGAATGCGGTATTCTGTACAGGATCCTGAACAGGAAAAGGACATTAGTAAAAACAGGAAATCTGAATAGACTGGACCACAGCTAACGTCACCAACATTAGCTCATTAATTGTAATAAATGTACCACAGAAAATGAAAGATGCTAGCAATAGGGGAAAATCAGGGTTGGTGTGGGGGCGGGGAAGGGGGAGTAGGTACAATGAAGGAACCCACTTTCCAGCTCCTCACCCACGGCTCCACAGGGCTCCAGTTTAGGCACATAGAAATATTAGGATCAGAGAAATACTGGTGAGAGAAAAGGCCCGTAAGACAACTTTAAATCTCTCATTCATCCTTTGATGCAACCACTCTTTTAAACAGTATCCTCAGTGACCTCCCAAAGACCATAAGTTTCTTTCTCAGTTTTCATTCTTTTCTTTTTTTAAAAGATTTATTTATTTTGTTTGAAAATCAGAGTTAGAGAAATCTTCCATCTGCTGGTTCACTCCCCAGATAGCTACAATGGCCAGGAGCAAGGAGCCAGGAGCTTCATCCGGGTCTCCCATGTTGAGTACAGGGACCGAAGCACCTGGGACATCTTCCACTGCCTTTCCCAGGTGCGTCAGCAGGGAGCTGGATCGGAAGTGGAATAGCCGAGGGCTTTACCTGCCAGGCCACAATGCCAGCCCCTCATCCCCCCCCCCCATGTCCGCCTTTCCTTGGCTACTGTGGCACTGAACTCACCTGGTTCTATGATCACACTTGTTTCATATATATATATATATATAATTATTTTTTATTTGACAGGTAGAGTTATAGACAGTGAGAGAGAGACAGAGAGAAAGGTCTTCTTTCCGTTGGTTCACTCCCCAAATGGCCGCTATGGCCGGCGCTTCACTGATCCGAAGCCAGGAGCCAGGTGCTTCCTCCCGGTCTCCCATGAGGGTTCAGGGCCCAAGCACTTGGCCATCCTCTACTGCCCTCCCGGGCCACAGCACAGAGCTGGACTGGAAGAGGAGCAACTGGGACTAGAACCCAGGGCCCATATGGGATGCCGGCGCTGCAGGCAGAGGATTAACCAAGTGAGCCACGGCACCGGCCCCCCCACTTGTTTCTTTGCTCCTCTGTTTACTTCCTAAAATGTAGGCAATGCTTAAGGTCTTGAGTCCTTTCTGATTGTCTCATCTACTTCAAGGATTTCTGTACAAAATATCACAGAGACAGAGGATGAAGCTAAAGCCAGACCAGGTTTATTCAGAGTAAAATGAAGAGTAAAGCCTGGGAGGGGCGCACTCCCAGGGGAATGCACAGCAGGGCGAGGGCCCCCTCCCTCACAGATGAGCGGTTTCTACAGTACAAAGTGGTGGGAAGGGGCTTGGGGGTCTGAGCTAAACCCTGGCTGCCAAGACAGAGGGAGAACTTGGGCTCCTTCTAAAGGTCCTGCAAGATCAGTGTGAGCGGGGAGGGGTCTGGGCTGAGCTGCTGAGCTGGGGGAGACTGTCTGGGAGCAGTGGGGGGAGCCCAGGCTGATGGCTGCACTCCTCAGATAGTGCTGTGTCCAGCAGTCCATGCAGGGCGGGGCTGGCCAAGGCAGGGTGGGGCTGTGTTAGCAGGGCAGAGGACTGGGAGCCTGCTCGCTCTATGTAGGTGAGAGGTCATCCTGATCTAAGGCCTTTTGTCTTTGCTACGTCACAAAAGATCCTTTATCTTTTAGCCCTCACCTATTCTCCAAGATCTAGACCGAGGCCTTGGTGTTCAGAGAATCCTACTTGTGCAAAACTAACTTCAGCATCTGTGCATGTTCAGCGCCAGCCCCATATCCATTCTGTCAAGACCCCATGGCTTCCTTAACACCGTGCAAAAAGCCCCTTCATGGGGTCTTCCTATTGCTACTCATATCCTGCCTCAGTGCACCCTAGTAGCTGATGCCAGAGTAACCCTAAGCTCAGCTGGGGTCACCTCTCTCCTAAGCAAGCAGACTTTAAGGAGGTTCCCACTGCTCACCACGTCCAACTAGACATGCGCAAAGCCCTTAATGAGTGGCTCTGACCTTTCTTTTTCTCTCGGCATCTCTATACTTTCCCAATTCGGTATTTTCACCTAATCCAAAGTCTTTCCTCCATTCTGTCTGTTAAGACCCAATTCTGTGTACAAGGCCCTCTTTATCCTTTCTGCCAAAACTTAATAATTTGATAGCTCTCTTTAGCCAAAAGTAATTGGTAGAGAGCAGTGGGGGAACTCAGAAAATCCACTTTTAAAAGAGGAACCAAGGGGGCCGGCACTGTGGGGCAGTAGGCTAAACTTCCACTCTCTGTGCTGGCACCTCATATGGGAGCCAGTTTCTGTCCTGGCTGCTCTCTTCTGATCCAGCTCTCTGCTGTGGCCCGGGAAGGCAGTGGAGGATGGCCCAAGTGCTTGGGCCCCTGCACCCGCATGGGAGACCAGGAAGAAGCTCCTAGCTCCGGCTCTTGTGGCCATTTGGAAAGTGAACCAACAGATGGAAGACCTCTCCCTCCCTGTAACTCTGCCTCTCAGATAAATAATCTTTGAAAGAAAATAAATCAAAATTTCAGAGTTAGGACAACCTGGGAATCCCAACTGGAGAAAGCCAAAATAATTACCATAATACATAATATACATGTTATTTCAACAAAAAATGAAATATAGGTGTTCAGTTGAAAGTATATGTTATATTAAATCTGCCTGTCAAAAAAAAATAAAATAAAAAAAAGAAAGTATATGTTGTATTATCTATTTTTTAAAGATTGATTTATTTGAAAGGCAGGTTACCGAAAGAGAGGGAGACAGACAGAGAGATCTTCCACCCACTGGTTCACTCCCCAAATGGCTGCAATGGCTGGGACTGTTCCCGGACAAAGTCAGAAGCCAGGAGCTTCATGTAGGTCTCCCAAGTAGGTGCAGAGGCCACTGCTTTCCCAGGTGAATTACCAGGGAGCTGTACTGGAAGTGGAACAGCCGGGACTCAAACCGCTGCACCACCATGCCAGCTCCATTATTTACCTTTCACTTATATAAATACAATTCTTTAAACAAAAGTAGTTAAAAGCAACAGGCAGCAATCATTAGACTAAACAAATAATGAGAAACACAGCAGCCGGTGGTGCTGTGGCGTAGCTGGTAAGGCCACTGCCTGCAGTGCCAGCATCTCATGTGGATGCCAGTTTGAGTTCTGGCTGCTCCTCTGCTGATCCAGCTCTCTGTTATGGCCTGGGAAAGCAGCAGACGGCCCAAGTGCTTGGGTCCCTGCACCCACATGGGAGACCCAAAAGAAGCTCCCGTCTTTGCTTTAAAAAACAATGAAAAATACCTAACAATTTTATGTATCCTTGTTTTCTAAAACAGCAGTTATTTTGTTTTTAAAAATTCTGTTGAGGGGCCAGCATAGTATTTATTTTGAAAGTCAGAGTCATAGAGAAAGAGGAAGAAACAGAGAGAAATCCTCCATCCTGGTTCACCCCTCAGTGGCAAAAGCCAGGGCTGGGCCAGGCTGAAGCCAAGAGCCAGGAACTTCATCCAGGTCTCCCATGTGGGTGGCAGGGGCCCAAGCACTTGGGCCATCCCCTGTTGCTTTTCCCAGGCCATTAGGAGGGAGCTGGATCAGAAATGGAACAGCCGAGACAGGAACTGGCGCCCATACAGGATGCCACCAGCACTGCAGGTATGCCACAACGCTGGCCCCTCCATAGCCTTCCCATGCAAAAATAAGACTTTTTAAAAGAACACATATACAACAGCATTCACTAAACAGATACTAGACTGTCTCACGACACAGCAGGATACATTCCCTGTTTTCTTTCCCAGCAGTGCTTGTCTGAACTGCCTGCAGCCTTATGCAGTGGTGAAACCCAATGGTCAAATGGGAAATTTCTTTTACTTCCAGCTGTGCTCCTTTCAAACCCTGTTACAATGACCCCTGGCATCCGTCCAGGGCCGTGGCCTCAGCCTGAACAGCCTCTCCACAAAAACATTTGAGCGAGGAATTCTCAGAACTTTGTTGACTAGCAGCAGCAGGTTCTAAGATTCTCCAAAAATGTCTACCTTTTATCCATTGGCTTGCTTTGCTAGACCAGCTGCTTGTTGTTCCGGGGCTTTGCATCTGTAAATTCGCCATGGAGGCTACCCACGCCTAAACATCACCCACCATTGTTAAACATCCTGAAGCACACTGGATGTCATCCTAAGTTAAACCTCTGTTTCTCGGGGCTGGTGCTGTAGCTTAGCGGGTAAAGCTGCCGCCTGCACTGCTGCCATCCCATATGGGTGCCGGTTCCAGTCCCACTTGCTGTCCCAGCTCTCTGCTATGGGCTGGGGAAGCAGTGGAAGATGCGCCAAGTCCTTGGGCCCCTGCACCTGCGTGGGAGACCCTAAAGAAGCTCCTGGCTCCTGGCGTCAGCTCAGCTCAGTTCTAGCCATTAGGACCATTTGGGGAGTGAACCAGCAGATGGAAGACCTCTCTCTCTGCCTCTGCATCTCTGTAACTCTGCCTTTCAAATAAATAAATCTTAAAAAAAAAAAAAAACCCTCTCTTTCTCAAGAAAAGTCATTTTAAAACAGATAATCTCAACTTGTAAAATAGAAACTGGATTCCAAAAAAGCTATAATCCTGGCACGGAAGTTACGGAATCCCTGTTTCGCTTGGTCACCCTTTCCTGGGTCGATGAGTCACTCCTTCACTGTGGGAGTGTCTGTCGCAGCCTGCGAGCCACCACACAGCTCAGGTGCACCCAGTGCATCCTTCTCCCCGTCTGGCGTCCTCGCAGATCACCAAGCCGTTCTGGACAAAAAGCACACACATTTCCGTTGTACTGGGATTCACTGCTCCATTTTCCTCCTCAAAGGATTTGCAAACTAATAACGTTTCTTTCCTACAGTATAATAATGCCAGTTGATGCCAGGCCAACACTACCACCCTTCAATGAGGGCCATGTGTAGGCACCTGCCTATCACTTCTACCCAGTCCAAAATCTCATTAAGTGATGCCACGTTTTGAGGAAACTGAAAAGTAACCAAAAACTCTCATTACGAAAGCCTCAGTATCACAGGGAAGCAACTCACACCCTTCCCGGCAGTCTTGTGTACAGGGCGTGCAGGACTCGACAGGCAAGATCTTTCCGTTTCGTTACTAAGAAGGCTACAGACCGAACAGAATTTGCCGACACTTACATTGCACTCTTCACCGAATATGCTGATAAGCCAAGTTGAGTTTGCATTTAGACAAGATGTCAACAACCTTTTATGTTTTCTGAGGTTTCACTAAAATCTTCATAGAAATCAAGTGTGGGGAGCAACTCGGACTAGACTGTTACTGGAATTAAGACTTATTCTATGCATCTGCTCTCCCACAATATGGCGCTGGGAGAGGAGTGAGCTTCTACACAGCTGCCTCCAGTTCAACCAATAAACTGTAGGACCTGCTGCTGATTGGAGGAGAGCAGCGTACTCGGCGTGTGGGCAGCCGAGTTGGGATTGGCAGAAGAGGACTATAAAGGAGGAGAGAGACAACATGCACGAGGAACATCTATCTGAAGGAACACCTGTGCAGCCCCCGAGAGAGCCGGCCGGCGGTGTGCCGCTCCCCCGCGGAAGTGGAAGGGACGGTAGCCAACCCGGGAAGAACCAGCAGCAAACCCGGGGAGGGCCGAGCAGACGAAAGAACAGCGCAGGGTCCTGTGTCGTTCCTCCACGAAGACGGGGAGCGACAATCAAGAAGATGACTTGAAGTTGTGTTTTTCACATCAAAGAGCCTCAGAGCTAAGGGGAAAACTCTACTGCCATGACTCAACGTGCCACCTGACAAACAGCCGAGTGCATGATCCCTGGTAAGAACCGGCAGCCCAGATGGACCCAGCTCATCTGCTACCCGCTTCCCCCTCTGCTTGCCCACAACACCGTTTGGTTGCAGCTTCTGAATTAGGAAACGAAACTTCACTGTTTCAAACAATCAAGGGAACTACAGCATAATGCATGTTCGTTTGTGTGCTAACTCAGCAGCGGAGATTTTTTTTTTAAAGATCTTTTTATTTATTTGAAAGGCAGAGTCACAGAGACAGAAAGAATCTTCCATCTGCTGGTTCACTCCCCAGAAGGCTGCAAAGACAGAGCTGGGCTGATCTGAAGCTAGGAGCTTCTTTCAGGTCTCCCACGAAGGGGCAGGGGCCCATGTACTTGGGCCATCTTCCATTGCTTTCCCAGGCACCTTAGCAGGGAGTTGGATTGGAAGTGGAGCAGCCAGACTCAAAATGGCGTCCAGATGGGATGCTGCGATTTTTGACTGAGCATTGGTGTCTTTTGGGGAGACAGAAAATACTGAATTGATTCAAAAGTCCTCTGACTTGTGAGATTCAGCCTCCAAGTATGTCTTCACATTCCCCTCTCCACCGCAGCCAACCCAGATTCTGCTCTGCATGTTCTGCAGTTCGCCCTATTTGGGTAACTTACCTCCCCGAGCCAGCTGTATGCGTCCTTCCACCTGTCATTAAAATAGCACAGCTGCATAGCCTTCTTTTTCAGCAACTTCAGGGGCAAGGCTGCATGCTATTATTATTATTTTTTAAAGATTTATTTATTTGAAAGGCAGAGTTACAGAGGCGGAGGCAGAGAGAGAGAGAGAGAGAGAGAGACAGAGGTCTTCCATCTGCTGGCTCACTCCCCAAATGGTCCCTACGGCCAGAGCTAGACCCATCCGAAGCCAGGGGCCAGGAGCTTCTTCTGGGTCTCCTACGCAGGTGCAGGGGCCCAAAGACTTGGGCCATCGTCCACTGCTTTCCCAGGCCATAACAGAGAGCTGGATCAGACGTGGAGCATCCGGGACTCAAACTGGCACCCATAGGGGATGCCAGCACTGCAGGCAGTGGCTTTACCTGCTACGTCACAGCACCGGACCTGGCTGCATGCTATTGTACTTGTTATTTTCATTATCTGAACTCTTAGAAAGGTAACAATAGACTAGCAGTAGCTCCTTAGAAACCGCAACCATTAACTGGATTGTTAACACCAGGATTAGACTTGAGCAGCACACACTTCAGAACTTAAGTTGCTCTGAGAGGATGCAACAAGGGATGATGCCTCACCACGAGCCACAGTCATGGTGGCCAGGTTAGCTGACAGAGGCAGACAATTGCCACATTCATTTTCCACTAAAAACGATGCTGTCTTTGGCCTCTTTTGTGGTGGTGGTGGGGGCACCCCATGGGTTTTGTACTTTTGCCAGCCTTTCCCACGCATTACTGAAAAGCAAGTCTCTGCATTCGGGAAGGGTTTCCTGGAACATGCAGGGCCAGCGCCTGACAACCAGGACTGCCGGCTCACCAGAAATAAGGTCCAGGACTCTCCCATCTTCATGGTGACAGCCTGCCATTTTGACTATAGCAAATTAGATGTAGTCTTTCTGACAAGTAGTCTGTGATAAATGCAATAAATGGTTCACCGGATCTTTCTGACAATGGTTCTCAAGGGTTTTTCGTTAGTTTTTAATATACCTGCAGTACATACCTCAAACTCAGCATTATTTGGTACAGCTGTTCCACAGTTTGTTTCTTTTTTATTTTTATTTTTTGATAGGCAGAGTTAGACAGTGAGAGAGAGAGACACAGAAAGGTCTTCCTTCCATTGGTTCACCCCCCAAATGGCCACCACGGCTGGCGCGCTGCGCCAATCTGAAGCCAGGAGCCAGGTACTTCCTCCTGGTCTCCCATGCGGATGCAGGGCCCAAGCACTTGGGCCATCCTCCTCTGCACTCCTGGGCCACAGCAGAGAGCTGGACTGGAAGAGGAGCAACCGGGACAGAATCCGGCACCCCAACCGGGACTAGAACCCGGGGTGCCGGCGCTGCAAGGTGGAGGATTAGCCTAGTGAACCACAGCTCCGGCCCCACAGTTTGTTTCTTCAGCTACAGAACAGTTCTGAGATGAGCTGGCAAGTCAGGGCTGGCTATTCCTAAAGTTTTAGCTGCACTGGCATTTCCTAGCAGCTCCTCTCTATCTACAAACAACAAGCACTCATTACTCCTGTGGCCTTCCCAATACTGAGAACAACAAACTGAGCACACACTTTGGTCTAGCAGCAATATAAAGACACTTACTCATGTTTCTAAAATATTGTAAAAATCATGTTAAAGTTAAAAGCGGGGGGCGGGGGGGGGCAGTAAGAGACAGACACTGCACAGAGAAAGGCAAGTTGATACCTTTCCTCTCAGCTTTTAGCTTGTAGAAGCCGAAGTCAAGGTTTAGTGTGGCCGGTAGGCTAATAACTGGTCATCTCACAGACATGTACAGGTCTCTTTAAGAACCACCTGTGCTACATTCCTCCACCCTGAGACATTAAACTGTCACGGTCAGCTTTTAATCCTGAGCTAAGAATGATGTTCATTTCAAAACAGGTCACGGGGGCGGAGCTGCAGCATGGGGTAATGCTGCTGCCTGCAGCGCCAACATATGGGCGCTGGTTCAAGTCCCCGCTGCTCCACTTCCGATCCAGCTCCCTGCTAATGCACCTGGGAAAGCAGTGGAAGAGGGCCCAAGTGCTTGGGATTCTGCAAGCACTTGGGAGACCTGGCTCTGGCCAGGACCCTTGCAGCCATTTGGGGATAATAAGATAAATAAATAAATAATAAGATAGATAGGTCATGGACTGTACTGTACCGTTTTGCCTATTAATTAGCCTGCGAACGCCCCTCCAAAGTCCCGGGCTACCCAGATTTCACGCCTCAAAGGACACACAGGCACCTACTCATAAACCATCGCTACACAAGGACGTAAGATGAACGTGTGGGCCTCTCAGCCACAGACGGCCCATTATTCCCACCTAAGTGAGAGGAGTCTGCTCCGCCCGCCGCGTCCTTTGGCTACAGCCCGGGCTCTCCCCGGCCTGACCGCGGAGGTCCCCCGGCGCAGCACCTGCCGCCGCAGAGACCGGAAGCGCCTCCGGGACGAGCGAGGCCGTCGGCAGAGCGCCTGCTTCCTGCGGCGGAGCTTCCAGAGCCGGCCCTTGACCTGCATTTTCTCCTCGGCTGTCCCCGGCGCACCCCCGGGCAACGATCGACTCGACCGACAGCTGCTGGAAGAGGGGCGAGCCCGGCCGCGAGCCCTTCATGCAGCCAAGAATTAGCTGCTTCCGGCTTCTCCTCCTCCTCTTCCAGGAGGGCGACTTCCAGAGAGCCCGGACGATCCCCCAACTGGGGCTCTCCACACAGGTGCGCTTCCCCCGGGGGGTCTCCCTGGCCGCGTCTGGCGGTCCCCACGGGAGGAGGAGCTGCTTGCATCCAGCGGGAGGACGCGGGGTATGCGGATCAATACCCTACAATGTACTGACCCGTCCTCCATAAACAGAATTATCCGCCGCATCTGTCCGCAGCGCCCGGGGCAAAGGAAGGGGTCACCGTGCCGGGACCGGAGCCCACGAAGCTCCTGCCTCTGGAGACTGGGCAGGCGGGGCCGGGCTCCGAGAAAACAAACAAGACCAGAATCCCGAGTGTGCGGTGCTGGGGGGCCGCAAACCCGCACCCCGCACCTGTGCTGCGACCCACATGTGAGACAGCGGCGGACCAAGCCTCGCACTGCAGTTTGCCGCCTCACTTAAGGCGACGTACAAAGGCCCAACGAGCTTCTCCCTCTCGAAAGGTTAGAGCAAAGAGCGACTCCCTCCGCCGACTTTTACACGGCGCCCTCAAAACCACCACATCCGACGCCCGCACAGCCCCCTCAAGAGCCACTGAAGCGCCCGAAGCCAGAGCCCCGAGCATGCGCGGGTTCTGCGGCTCGGTGGGCGTGGCTCCCTCGGGGCACCACAGCTTCCGGGCTCCTGTCCTTGCGCGTGCGCGACTGAGCCCGGCTGGGCGGGAGGCGGAGCTGCCACATCCGGGTGTCTGGAGGCCTCAGGCTGTTTTGTTTTCGTGGGAGAAGCCTAAGCAAAGTGAAGGGGCCGGGTGCGGCGACGCCTGGCTCCCGACCCCACAGCCCGGGCAGGGCTGGACGTAAGTGCCGGGCGGAGTTCGGGGGGAAGGCAGGCGCGGACTGTCTGGCTAGCTGATGCCGACACCCTCCGGGAAGCCGCCGGCGCGAGCTGTGCCTCCCTGGATCCTCGCTGGCCACTTCCTGCTGTCTGTCCCGAGGCTGGCGGCGGCGGGAGACGCCGACCGCGTCCAGACTCCGTCAGGGCAGGGGTCAGTGGGGACAGTGCCCGGGGACGACACACAGACCCCGGAGACCGTCTCGCACCCCTGCTAGAGAGCCGAGACCCCGAGGGGGCGTGGGGTCCGGGTCCCAGGGCCTGCGGGGAGGGGTCGCAGCCAGGCGCGCCCGGAATCCGCGCCGAAAGCCCGGGGCTGGCTTTGCTCTACCTCCCGGGAGGGCGGAGGGAGCAGCTGTTCCCCGTGGAACGTGTCCGAGCGAGCGCCGGTTCAGCTCCGCGAAGTGAGGCTGGCGCCGGGCTTCCCGGAGAGTGTCCGGGATGCGGACGACGCGTGACTCCGGGCACGGGGTCCGCCTCGCCGTGGGAGAGCGTGCTGCTTGGGTAGGAGCAGGCGTCACGTCGGGCCTTTTTCTTGTTTCGCAAATGCTCGGGGCCGGGTCCTCGCGGCGCAGCGTGGTCCTCGCGGCCCAGCTTGGAAGGCTGTGTATGTAGTTCGATAAGAGTTGAGGTCGGCTGTGGGAAATTAGATAGCGATTTGTTTGCTTGTTTGCATTAATGTTAACCGCAATGCTGTGCTTGCTTTTGCTGGAAACAGCTGCTGGAGTCAGAGATACTAAAATGGGTGTTTTTAGGAATGCCACCGAAAAGCTGGCTTGGCGAGGAAAACACAGTATCGCAGTGGAAGGAAATGGTGTGGGTTCAGTTCCTTAATCTGGGTGTGAAAGTGCCTCTTCTGTTGCCTGGACGGGACTAGGCAGGCGGGGACCAGGTTCTTGGAACCTCGGACTGAAGGAGGCTTAGACGAACTACAAGCCTGACAGTAGAGGTTTATTTTTATTCCTTTAAAATATTTATTTGAGAGGTGGAGTTACACACAGAGGGAGAGACACAGAGAGAGGTCTTCCATCCTCTGGGTCACAGGCCCAAATTGCCGTAATAGCCAGGACTGGGCCAGACCAAAGCCAGGAGTCTGGAACTCCATCGGTCTCCCATGCATGGATGGCAGGTGCCCACGCCCTGAGAACACTCTCTGCTGCTCTCCCAGACACGTCAGTGGGGAACCAGCTTGGAAGTGGAAGTGGAGCGCCTGGACGTTGAACCTGCACCCACACAGGCTGCCAGAGCTGCAGGCGAGGGCTTAACCCCTGTGCCACAGGCAGGCCCCGAAGTTGTTACTACAGGAAGGAAGGTACACTTTTTTTTTTTTAAGATTTTTTTGTTTGTTTGTTTATTTTGAGAAGAGTTATAGACACAGGGAGAGACCGAGAGAAAGATCTTCCATCCACTGGTTCACTCCCCAGATGGCCGCAATGGCCAGTGCTGGGCTGATCTGAAGCCAGGAGCCAGGAGCTTCTTCCAGGTCTCCCATGTGGGTACAGGGACCCGAGCACCTGGGCTATCTTCCACCGCTTTCCCAGGCCATAAGCAGATCGGAAGCGGAGCAGCTGGGACACAAACTGACACCCGTATGAGATGCCGGCGAGACAGGCTGAGGCTTAGCCTACTGTGTCACAACGCTGGCCCTGAAAGTATACTCTTGAGAGAGTAGAAGTGGGCCAGCGGATCCGAGCCCCGAGGCCTCTAAGGCATGGCTGGCTGCAGCTTTTACAGGGGTAGTTAGGTACTGGGTAAAGGCCCTTTGTGTGGGTTTCTGACCATTATCGTATTTGTACGTGCAGCTTTTCGCTTATTTGAGAGGCAGAGTTACAGAGAGAGACAGAAAGGTCTCTCATCTGCTGATTCACTCCCCAAATGGCCACAACAGCCAGAACTGGGCCGATCCGAAACCAGGAGCTTCTTCCAGGTCTCCCACGTGGGTGCAGGAGCCCACCTGCTTGGGCTGTCTTCTGCTGTTTCCCAGGCACGTTAGCAGGGAGCTGGATTGGTAGAGAAGCAGCAGGGACACAAACCAGAGCCTGTGGAACACCAGCGCGAAGGCAGAAGCTTAGCCTGCTGTGCCACAGCGCTGGCCTCAGTACCCGCAGCTTTTCAGTGAGGATTTTTTTTTTTGACAGGCAGAGTTAGACAGTGAGAGAGAGACAGAGAGAAAGGTTTTCCTTCCGTTGGTTCACCCCCCAAGTGGCCGCCACGGCCAGTGTGCTCTTCAATCCGAAGCCAGGAGCCAGGTACTTCCTCCTGGTCTCCCATGGGGTGCAGGGCCCAAGCACTTGGGCCACCCTCCACTACACTCCCGGGCCACAGCAGAGAGCTGGACTGGAAGAGGAGCAAACGGGACTAGAACCCGCGGTACCGGTGCCGCAGGCAGAGTATTAGCCAAGTGAGCCACGGCACCAGCGTTAGTGAGGATTTTCTCAAACTTGCAAGTTTTGTCAAACTCTGACAAGCAGAACAGCAGGGTTGGTTTGGTTTCTCTCTTATCTCTTTAAAGATTTATTTATTTATTTGAAAGTCAGAATTACAGAGAGAAAGGAAGCAACAGAAAAAGAGAGAGATCTGCCATCCACTGGTTCACTCCCCGAATGGTCGCGACAGCCAGGGCTGGGCCAGACCAAAGCAAGGAGCCAGGAGCTTCTTTCAGGTCTCCTACTTGGAGCAGGGGCCCAGGCTCTTGGGTCATCTTTGGAGCTGGATTGGAAGTGGAGCAGCCAGGACTCAAACAGGTGCCCAGGTGGGAAGCCAGCGGCGCAGGCGGCTGTATCCGCCGTGCCGTAGCACTGACCCCCGTCTTACCTGTTGTTATTAGGTGTGACAGATTCTTCTTTACTAGTCAGCAAGAAACATTTTCAGTAATTGGATGCCCATTTTTATCCATATTACTGAAATATACCAAAGCCATCTTTTAAACTAAAAGAAAAACACTGAATGAATCCAGATTTTGTTTTCCAAAGGTGAAATGTGAAGATTTATCAAAAGCCAGGTCGAATAGTCTCACTTAAGAAGTAGATGGAACCAAAATAACGCGTTTGTGATACTTTCATTCAGCCGGCCTGAACCGTCCGTTCTTTCCAGGAGCGTCAGTCAGGACTGCAGCAGGTGGTGGAGCAGCTCCAGCCGTGTGTGCGCCGTGGCCTGAAGGATGTCGGGATTCCTAGAAGGCATGAGGTGCTCCGAGTGCGTGGACTGGGGGGAGAAGCGCAACACCATCGCGTCCGTGGCCGCCGGGGTTCTTGTGAGTGCTGGCGGGCGGGACCCGGGGCCGTCCGTGTTTCCCAGTGTGGCCGTGGGTTTGGATTCTCTGGGATGTTTTCAAATGTGTGCTATTTGTTTTATCTTTGACCACACTGAGTTTATTTGAGTAATTGTTGATTTTCTTAGAAGCTTTATTTGGAAGAGTTACAGAAAGACAAATCTGTTGACTGGCTCACGCGCGATGGCCGCCACAGCCTTGCTGGCTGGGCCAGACCAGGAGCTTCATCCAGGCCTCCGAGTCGGGTGGAGGGGCCCGGCCGCTTCGGTGTCTCCTGCTTCCCCAGGCCACAGCAGGGCGGGTTTGTAGCGGGACTGAAGCAGCGCCACGTAGGGTGCCAGCATTGCAGGCAGCAGGTCACTTCTCTGTGCCACGACGCAGCCCCAATTGTTGTTTTTTTTTTTAAAAGATATATTTTATTTATTTGAAAGGCAGAGTGGTAGAGGGGGGAAAGAGAAAGAGAGCTCTTCCATCTGCTGATTCACTCCCCACACGCCTGCAACAGCCAGGGCTGGACCAGGCGGAAGCCAGGAGCCAGGAACTCCATCCGGGTCTTCAGTGTGGGGTCAGGGACCACCGCTCTTGGGCTGCTACCTGCTGCCTTGCAGGCCCGTCAGCAGGAAGCTGGATCAGAAGTGGAGGCGGCGCCCAGTCCCAGACAGCCTGGCGTGGGTGCAGGCACGCCGAGCAGCAGCTGACTGCTGTGCCGCAGCGCCCACCCGCGATATTTGTGTCTCAGGATCTTACGGCATTGTGTGCTCTAAAGGGTACACTGTAAGTAAACAAATTAATAAAGTAAGTCTTTCCTCTTTGCCTGATTTCTGATGTTTTAAATTACGAGAAACATCCTGCGTTTTTCTAAATTAATGGCAAAATTTAATACCACTGTAGAAACTTAGTTTACAGATATTTTTTCAAAGCTTTAAATTTTTAAAAATTTTTTTTTCTATGAAGATGTCTTAAATCTATTGATTTAAGGGTTAAAAAAATAGTGAATAAGTTTTCATGCTGGCCAGTGATAGTATCATTAGTAGAGTATGGATCTGTGTGTAACCTGATGAGAGTAATTTGATTAGGCTAACATACTTATTTTAAAATACTTGTGAAAAGGCCAGCACCACTGCTCACTAGGCTAATCCTCCGCCTGCGACATCGGCACCCCTGGGTTCTAGTCCCGGTTGGGGCGCTGGATTCTGTCCCGGTTGCCCCTCTTCCAGGCCAGCTCTGCTGTGGCCCGAGAGTGCAGTGGAGGATGGCCCAGGTGCTTGGGCCCTGCACCCCCATGGGAGACCAGGAGAAGCACCCGGCTCCTGGCTTCAGATTGAAGAGCCCTCGGGCCGTAGCGGCCATTTGGGGAGTGAACCAACAGAAGGAAGACCTTTCTCTCTGTCTCTCTCTCTCACTGTCTAACTCTGCCTGTCAAAAAAAAAAATACTTGTGAGAAAATGGCATTTCCCATAACTAGGGCAGGGATACGAGTCCAAGCAGGAAACAGGTTACTTTGAAAACCTTCCGGGGCTGGCATTGTCATATAGCAGGTAAAGCCGCTGCCTGCGATGCCAACATCCCAAATGGGTGCCAGTGTGTGTCCTGGCTGTGCCACTTCCAATCCAGCTCCTTGCTAATGCGACTGGGAAAGCAGCAGGAGATAACCCAAGTGCTTGGGCCCCTGCACCCACGTGGGAGACCAAGAAGCAGCTCCTGGCTTCAGCTTGGCCCAGCCCTGGCCATTGCAGCCATCTGGGGAGTGGAAGATCTCTCCCTCTCTGTGTAACTCTGACCTTCAAATAAATAAATAAACCTTAAAAAAAAAAAAAAAAGAAAAAAGCCTTCTATGCTACTTGTCATTTCAAAGTTTCTGCTCAAATGACAAAAATGTATGCAGTGTTGCTTTTTAATATATTATTTGCCTTCGTTATTATCGAAAGCCAAGTTCAAGTAGCTGAGTTATAATCTGTTTAAACTGAATTTCAGATCACACCTGAACCGTCCCTAGACTGTGCTGAATGTGATCCCTCACGGGGCGAGCAGGGCTGCAGAGCTGTTTTCATCCACAGCACCAAGAGTTTAGCTGAAACTCTGCCTGCAATACGTTCCTCATATCAATCGGAGTAATTTTTTCTTCATGTTTTAAAAACTGAGAAGTTTGAGAGACAAGGAGAGAGCACTTCCATCCTCTGGTTCACTCCCTGAAATGCCTGCGTTGGCCAGGGCTGGGCCCCGGTGGACCTGGGAAACCACAGTCGAGGTCTTCTCAGGTGATAGCAGGAACCCAGTTACCTGAACCTTCACCACTGCTCCCCCCCTCCCCCCACCGGCTCTGCGTTAGTCGGGAGCTGGAGCCAGAGACAAAGCCGGGTGTCAACCCAGGCGCTCCAGTGTGGCTCTCAGACATCTTAACCTCTGGGCCAAAGGTGCCCCTCACTTGATCTTCGTTTGTGATAATATCTTTCTGGATGATTGTTCCATGTCAGCAACGGGGCGCCTCTGTCTGTTTGAATGTGCAGTGTACTCCCAGTTCACAATATCAGGTTACTGACTTCCTTGTGATACTATGAAATAATGACTGGAGCAGGTTTAGGAAGGAAGTTCACGTGAATTACTGGGAGATTTAGTGCACCTGCTGTTAAGCCATGTGCAGTTTACATTCAAGACACTGTTGGAACAGTGTCTTTGCTTTTTTAAATGTATTTATTTTAAAGATTGATTTATTTGAAATGCAGAGTTACAGAGAGGCAGAAAGAGAAACAGACAGAGAGGAGGTCTTCCATTCGCTGCCTCACTCCCCAAATGGCCGCAATGGCTGGAGCTGAGCCGATCTGAAGATGGAGCTTCCTCCAGGTCTCCCACTCGGTGCAGGGACCCAAGGACTTGGGCCATCTGCTGCTGCTTTCCCAGGCCATAGCAGAGAGCTGGATCGGAAGTGGAGCAGCTGGGACTCAAACCAGCACCCATATGGGATGCTGGCACTGTATGTGGCGGCTTTACCCACTGTGCCACAGTGCCGGCCCCTACCTTGCTTTCTTTTTGGCCAACAAGACATGAAATTGCTAAAATTTCTCACTGGTATCCCTTTTTTTGTCTGTCTGTTGTTTGCATTAGTTTTTTACAGGCTGGTGGATTATCATAGATGCAGCTGTTATTTACCCCACTATGGAGGACTTCAACCACTCATATCATGCCTGTGGCGTGATAGCAACCATCGCCTTCCTAATGTAAGTGTCACTGGTACCACGTAGAGAGATGCTCACCGACCAGAGTTGTCTTGCATGTAACTCATAGGCTTAACATGTTAGGTGTTGTCAAGTCCGCACTGGCCACGACCTGGACGTCGCATGACAGAGAGCACTTGCATAGAGCAGCACCCCCGTTCTTACTCCTTCTGCTCCTCTCGCTGTCCCAGCTCTGCCCAGCTGGCCTCTCAGCTCTTTGCTTCAAGTGTTTATACATTTACATGTAGGCCAGAAACAGTGTCCTTTGCCTAAGAGATTGCTCATTCATCCAGCCACTATCGGTAAAGCTTTATAATCCAGGCCCTGCTGTAGGTAGCAGGGAGTGAGTAGTTATTGGAGAAAATTCACGCTTTATGGAATGTGTGTGCTAATGGATGAGGCAGGTAGTCGCGGAGGACTAAATGTACGGCATGTTAGATAACGGTGACTGCAGGTGGGAAAACAGCAAGGCAAAAGGGGAGATGAGATGTCAGCAGGAAGTGAGTGTAGACAGCTTTTTTTTTTTTTTTTTTTAAGATTTATTTATATTTTGGAAGGCAGAGTTACAGAGAGAGAGGTTTTCCACCTGCTGATTCACTCCTCAAATGACCACAACAGCCAGAGCTGGGCCAGACCAAAACCAGGAGCCAGGAGCTTCTCCCAGGTCTCTCACATAGGTGTAGGGGCCCAAGCACTCAGGCCATCTTCTGCTTTCCCAGGCACATTAGCAGGGAGCTGGATCAGAAGTGGAGCAGCCAGGACTTGAACTGGTGCCCATAAGGGATGCTGGCACCACAGGCAGCAGCTTAACCCATTATGCCACAGCGCTGGCCTCAAAGTATTGAAATCTTTAAACAGGAGGGTCTCCCTAAGAAGGTGGTTTCGAGTAGACTTGAAGAAAATGCGGAAGCTGAGCATGGAACAGCACGTGCAAATGTTCTGTGGCAAGGAGGGCAGTGTGGCTGGAGCAGGGTGATCAAGGAAAGGGGCTGAGGCTGCTCCGAGGGCTTTGCTTTCACTGTGACTGTAAAGGAAGCCATTGAAGAGTCTTGAGCAGACAGATGATGTGGCCTGACAGATTTTAACAGGCATATTTCTGCTGAAAATTAAAAAAAATTTTTGAAAGGCAAACAAAATTCACTGCAAAATGAGATCAAGTTATAAGAGCAGTTTCAATACCACAACCCCTGATTTTTAAGATTTTCAAATTCATTTAGCAAATATTGTTGCACCTACCATGTGTTACTTAGGTTGTAGTATATGTTCATTTGATTCATCTTCATCATGCTTTTCATATTTAGTGTTTTTCTTGGAGTCTGTGGTTGCCCTTGTCTTGTTGATTGAAAGAATATGTATATTTTCCCTGGAATCTACTTCATTCTTCAATGCTGTTCTCATTTGGATAGTTGCTTACGCCTTGTTTTCCCTGGAACTTCTGGCATTTCTCTCTTTTGCATTTTCTCCCTCTTTTTTAAAAAATTGTATTTATTTATTTTTTTAAAGATTTATTTATTTATTTGAAAGAGTTACACAGAGAGAAGGAGAGACAGAGAGAGAGAGAGAGAGAGAGGTCCTCCATCCACTGGTTCCCTCCCTAAATGGCCACAACAGCCAGAGCTGTGCCGATTCGAATCCAGAAGTCAGGAGCTTCTCCCAGGTCTCCTACGTGGGTGCAGGGGCCCAAGGACTTGGACCATCTTCTACTGGCTATAGCAAAGAGCTAGATTGGAAGAGGAGCAGCTGGTACCCGAACTGGCGCCCACATGGGATGCTGGCATTGCAGACAGCGGCCTTATCCGCTACGCCACAGCGCCAGCCCCTGCTTTCTCCCTCTATCATCTTTAGTTCTTCCGAAGTTCTCGTAATCTTTATTGTATTATAACCTCCATTTTTCTGAGCTCTCCATCCGAGAAGCCCCTTTGTTTCAATGTAAAGTTGAAACTTTCCAGATAGTTCTTTCAATTAGTTAAACCATAAATAACTTGTTTACCCCTTGCCTAAAGATGGTTACATTTGGGGCCGGCGCTGTGGCTTACTTGGTTAATCCTCCGCCTGCGGTGCCGGCATCCCATATGGGCTCCAGGTTCTAGTCCTGGTTGCTACTCTTCCAGTCCATCTCTCTGCTGTGGCCCGGGAAGGCAATGGAGGATGGCCCAGGTGCTTGGGCGCCTGCACCCACATGGGAGACCAGGGGAAAGCACCTGGCTCCTGGCTTCGGATCAGCACAGCGCCAGTCGTAGGGGCCATTTGGGGGGTTGAACCAACGCAAGGAAGACCTTTCTCTCTGTCTCTCTCTCTCACTGTCTAACTCTACCAGTCAAAAAAAAAAAAAAAAAAAAGATGGTTACAGTTGCCAGGTGTGCTGTAGGCCAGGTAGGGCTTAGCAAACTACAGCCCCCGCTGTTTTGTAAATTGGGACATAGCCACATCCTTTGGTTACATATTGCCCATGGCTGCTTACTTGTGAAGATGTGACAGAGCCTGTACGACCCACAGGCCTGAAATATTTACAGTGGGATCTTCAAGAAAAAGTTTGCTGAAGCCAGGAACCTAGAACTCAATCTGGGTCTCCTACAGGGTGACAAGGACCCCAGTATTTAAACCATCATCTGCTGTATCTCAGAGTGTGCGTGAGCGGGAAGCTAGATTGGATGCATGGGAACCAGGGCTTGAAGGAGGCGCTCCAGTATGGGATGTCACCTCTGTGACAACCAGCTGCCCCAAAAATACTTTGTGCTAAATTTACAAAATAATGGGGCCAGCGTTGTAGGACAGCAGGTGGGGCCACCGCCTGTGATGGCAGATGGCATCCGTATGAGCATTCGTTCCCGTCCGGCCGTCTGCTTCTGGTCCAGCTCACACACGCGCGTTCTCTCCTTCTCCCTCTCCCTCTCCCTCTCCCCCCCCCCGCCTCTCTCTCCCCTTTCCCCCACTTTGTAACAGCCTTTCAAATAAATAATCTTTTTTTAAAATGGAGGAGAATTTAAAAAACTATATAGAGGTTCTGGTTAAAAACCTCAGAAAAATGATTCTTTCGTCTCCTTCCCAAAACCTATTCAAAGTGAGAGGACACCGTGCAGTCGTGTGGGAGCAGCATTCCTCAGCAGGTGACATCCTCTGTGTCCGGGATTCAGGTGACAGGCGGACGCCAGGAGCCGAGCTTAGCCTCTGCACGGAGAGGGCTGAGCCCTGGAGGCGCTGGCTGACAGAATCCCCGAGCTGCTGCAGACAGGGCCTGGAAACAGGGGTTAAAATCGGCTCTGTGTGCAGAAGGATGAGCCCCTTCCTCGTTTCTGCTCCCCTCCCCCACCTGTCTCGTCCTCGTTCTGTCTCCAGCACGCATGGATGTTCTAAGTGGTGTTAGGCGCTTCTCTTCCTGTACTGACATGTTCAGTCCAGAAGCCAGAAGCTGAGGGCCGGGTGTGGTGGTCCGGGCTCGGCAGGGGCTGTTCTCCATGCAGAGCAGGTGGGGGTGTTGCAGTCGAAGCCCAGGGAGGCGGGTTGGTGAGAGGGGAACACCTTTACCTGGATGCTGAGTGCCTCTGCCCGAATTCTCGTTAATGACCCGGGGGCGAGCCCCGGGCAGCTTCATGCCAGGTGCACATCGCCATCGTGGCGTGCACACCGCGTCAGAGGCACTGGGAGCGCCTGTCGTTCCTGGGCTGTTTCTGCCGCAGATGAGTAACCAGCATCTAAGCCTGAGGAAACGTTAACTAAACCCAAACCGCACGGGGTTTGTAACTGTACACGTGTCATCAAAGTCACGCGGGACCAGACAACTGCTGCAGAGAAGGACAGAAAGGCACAAGGGTGAAATGCATCCCAGGACTGTGCACGGGTCCTTCTGCTACTGAGGGCACTTGGGATTGGGACGGTTGGGGAGCTGGAGTGAGGGCTGCAGGGCTGACGGTGGCAATGGTTGTGGCTGTGGGTGTGTACGAGAACAGGCTTGCGGTAAGAGATAGGAGCACACGTTGGCAGTCCTGGGGTGTCAGGCCAACCTTCAGGTGCCTCAGGAAGAATGTGTTCATACTGCAAGTTTTCTGTAAATTTGCGACTATGTGTAAAAATAGTAGTGTCGGAGAGCAAGCGGAGACATCTATCCCAGGTGTCTCCACCGTGAAGACAGAGGGGTGGGGGTGGGACACCGGACTCAGACGAGCTCGGTTGGCTCTCTGCGGGGAAGAAGGAGCATAAGAGCCACTGCCTAAGAACGTCTGGGTTTGTTTTAAATATGAAGCTTGTTTCTAAATGTATCTGTTAATCACAGAATAATTTAGTTGTTATGGAGTCCACTGAAAATGATTGTATTTTGATCATTCAACAACTTAGATTTACATTATATTAATAAATTCAGATTTCATATTGTGAAAAAATCAGAGTTCTTGTATTCAGCACATGTATTTAGTATCTGCTGTGTGCCAGGCTCTGTCCTAGACCCTGAGAATAAAAACGAGAAACGAGATGGACTCGACCCCGTCCTCACGAAGCTTGTGTTCTAGTGGTAGGCGCACACACACACACACCCCTACACGGTCATAAATATAAAATGTTTATGTTTGTTATGACTTAGCTTGATATACTGTGGACATTGCCCCATGACATTTCCAATGTTTCCAAGGATATTCTAAAGAAAGCAGAGTTCTCTCCCAGCTTAGGGTGTTTCCTAAAGGTCATTGAAAGACCTTTTTTTTTTAAATTGAAAACATGTTTTAAATGATTTATTTATTTGAAAGACAAAATTATAGAGAGAGGGAAAGAGAGAAGTTGATTATCCATCTGCTGGTTCACTCTCCAAAGGCTGCAACAGCTGGGAGTAGGCCAGGCGGATGCCAGGAGCCCGGAGCTTCCTCTAGGTCTCCCACATGGGTGCAGGGGCCCAAGCACTTGGGCCATTCTCCACTGCTTTCCCAGGTGCATTAGCAGGGAGCTGGATCGGAAGTGAAGCAGCCAGGACACAAACCCACACCCACATGGGATGCTCATGTTGCAGGCGACAGCCTAACCTGGCCTAACAGCGCCAGCCCTGGTGAAAGATTTCCTGTGGTTAGAACACACATCAGGGATTGAAACTAGATTGTATCACTGGAATTTGTCCTTGATAAAATTTTCAGGTGAAAAAATTATTGGTTTTTTAAAATATGATTCTCTTAAACATCGGACATTACAACATTGTTAGAAAAATTTCATTCCAAAGTAATTTTTGGCTTGTCTAGGGACCATTCTGTCTCTGCCATTGCCATGCATGATTACATGTTAAGTATGTCTGATGTGTACAAATGGAAAACTGATGGAACCAAGCCAAATCATCCTTTGATCTGTTCCAGTCTTAGCAAGGTAAAGTCTTGAGAATTCTGTTCTTGGATTCTGACAAGCTTCTGCAACACCTGACGGACTTGTTAAAACTCAGAGGCCTGGGCCCCGCGCCCAGACTTCTGCTTCAGTAGCTCTGGGGTGAGGCCAGGGGGTTTTCCACCAGCTTGCCTGGTGATTCTGCCAGCCTGGGGCCCACAGCCGCGGCCTTAGAGTATGTGCTTGACGGGACTAGCCTGAGGTCAGAGGGACCCATTACTCAGGATTCAGGAGGCCTAACCTTGAAGCTGAGAAATGCTAGCCTATCGCATCTGGTAATCTGAAGTCATGGATAGTTTTCTTCTTGTAGTCAGAGATTGATTTCTTGGTTTTATTTCGTACAGGATTAATGCGGTATCGAATGGACAAGTCCGAGGTGATAGTTACAGTGAAGGTTGTCTGGGTCAAACAGGTAAATAGGTACCAACAACATCTTACTGTACGTGTGTCCGTCCTGAAAGTGAGGGTGGAGCCTGGAGGGCCGCCTGTCTGACTCCTGCAGGTCAGGCGAGGGTGGAGCTGTGTTGAGAACGGAGGGGAGAGGTTCGAGGGCATAGCAGAAAAGTTGCCTTTGGTCCCAGCTGGCTGCGTAGTACAGGATACCTGTGATTGTGAGTGTGAGCTCTGGCTGTTGCAGCCAATTAGGGAGTCAACCAGCAGATGGAAGACCCGTCTCTCCCTCTGCCTCTGCCTTTCAAATAAATCTAAAAAAAAAAAAAAAAAAGAAGAAGAAAAAGAAAAGGCACATAATATTCTATTTGCTATTCTTTATTGAGCCAGGCAATTTTAATTAAAATGTATATATGCTAATGAGGTAAAGAATTCCATCTCAGAATTCATTTTCTGCAGTCTAATGGCTGCACTTGTTGATAGTGAATCTTCATAAATATTAGACAACCGTGATTTAGAAGTTGATGTGATTTTAACGCCGCTTTCCTAAGTGGCAGCCACAGTGCCTTGAGTTTACTGCCTGACCTCTGTGAGGGTGGAGTGTCCTAGCCCTCAGAGTCCTGGTGTCAGCACATGGGAACTTCTTCAGTGTGTATGTGTGCTGCCTGCAAGTACTCTTGAGGATGGAGCCCAGTTCCTAGAAATCCATGCAGAGTGAGCCTGCAAACGTGGCGAGACATCTGAGGATGTCTCCTGGGGAAGCAGTTGGGGAAAGTAAATAAATGCTCCTGAAATACACGACCTATAAATGATGATAACTGGTTTTTTTTTATTTTAAAAATATTTATCTATTTATTTGGAAGTCAGAGTTAGAAAGGGAGAGAAAGAGAGAAGAGAGATCTTCCATCTGCTGGTTCACTCCCCCAGTGGCCACAACAACCAGGGCTGGGCCAGGCTGAAGCCAGATAACTGTTTTTTTTAAAAAGAATATGCAAAGCAGCCGAGAGGAGAGAGGCCAGCACCTGCCCTCTGAAAGATGCTGGGCGTGTGTTTTTCCCGCTGTTCTGTTTCGACTCTGGTTGTTTGGGTCTGGGTGTTTGTCCTCCTGGGGGTCTGAAGTGTCCTGACGGCCTCTTCCGGTTCTCCTTCTCCCAGGTGCCCGGATCTGGCTCTTCATTGGTTTCATGTTGGCCTTTGGCTCTCTGATCGCATCCATGTGGATCCTCTTTGGAGGTTACGTCGCTAAAGGTGAGCAAACACGGGCTCCGCCTCACTGCTGGGGACGCCGGGATTCTGTCTTAGTGGTGGTTTCAGAATCAGCATTTTAGCAGTCAGTTACCAGCAGTGCATTTCCACCCGGCCACGCCTCGCACCCGTGTGTGTTGCCTTGTGTGGTTTGCTTTCCTTTCTTCTGTGCTGTTTTTTCTTCTAATCCGGAGCCCGGGCAGGATGGCGGGAGGCGGCTCCACGCCCTGCTTCTCTGTGGCTCCCGAACCTCCGCAGCAGCGTGTGTGTTGTCTAGCTCTTGAGCAAATTTTGGAAGCGAAGTTGGTTCAGTTAAGCCTCCTGCTGACAGGGTGTCATCTCCTCCTAGACAGAAAAATAAGCAATTTTAATGCACACCTGCCTGAGAAGACAGTCGAAGGCAGGCTCTGGGAAGGGACACTGTTAGGTCCCTGGCTGGGGCTTCACCCGGAGGCACCCAGGAAAACAGGAAGCATTTTCGTGTTCCAGGTACAATGGCCTGTGCTTGTATCTGCAAACATATGGTATTCACGATGGGCTGGCCTCCATCTAACTCACCTTGTATCTTCATTTTACCTCCTTGAATAAACTGTTACCCCTGGACTAAAAGCACGGGTTTCCTAAATTTTTTTTTTTTAATTTTTATTTATTTATTTATTTTTGACAGGCAGAGTGGACAGTGAGAGAGAGAGACAGAGAGAAAGGTCTTCCTTTTGCCGTTGGTTCACTCTCCAATGGCCGCTGCACCCCTGCGGCCGGCGCACCGCGCCTATCCAATGGCAGGAGCCAGGAACTTCTGGTCTCCCATGGGGTGCAGGGCCCAAGCACCTGGGCCATCCTCCACCGCACTCCCTGGCCACAGCAGAGAGCTGGCCTGGAAGAAGGGCAACCGGGACAGAATCCGGCGCCCCGACCGGGACTAGAACCTGGTGTGCCGGCGCCGCAAGGCGGAGGATTAGCCTAGTGAGCCGCGGCGCCGGCCAGGGTTTCCTATATTTTTAATAAAATCATTTAGATCTGGAATGGTAGACATTTTTAAATATTTTATTTGCATCTTTCGTTTATATATTTTATTATTAAACTATGTTACCAAAGATGTAGAAAAAAGAATCTGTAATAATCTTGCCACTCTTAAATATTTTAGTATATTTCCTTTCACTCTCTTTTCTTATTTTGTTATGTATTTATTATAATATAAATGTAATTTTGGTCCCTGCTTTTTGCATTCAACATATCATAAGGTTTGTGTGTGTGTGTGTGTGTGTGTGTGTGTTTAAGATTTATTTATTTATTTGAAAGGCAGAGTTACAGAGAGGCAGAGGCAGGAGCAGAGGCAAAGAGATATCTTTCATCCGCTGGTTCACTCTCCAAATGGCCACAACTGCCAGAGCTGAGCCAATCTGAATCGAGGAGCCAGGAGCTTCTTCTGGGTCTCCCACGTGGGTACAGGGGCCCAATGACTTAGATCGTCCTCCATTGCTTTCCCAGGCACATTATCAGGGAGCTGGATTGGAAGTGTAGTAGCCGGGACTTGAACTGGCACTCTCATGTGGATGCCAGCATCCCAAAGTGGCAGCTCAGCCTGCTGTGCCACAATGCCCCCCTTCCAATTTTAATTAATGAATTTTTTATTCATTTGCGAGGCAGAGAGATACAGACAGCTTCCATTCAGTGATTCGTTCTCCAGATGCCTGCGGTAATTCAGCCCAGGTGTCCCGTATGGACGTCAGGGCCCTAGCCACTTGAGCTGGTACCTGCTTCCTCCCAGGATGCAGTTAGCAAGAAGCTGGAATTGGAAGCAGAGCCAGCACTCAGACCTAGGCTCTCCAGTATGGGGTGCAGTGTCTCACCAGCATGTTTTTTTTTTTATTTAAATTCATATTTTATGTATTTGAAATGCAGAGTTACAGATAAGGGGAAAGGGAGAAACAGAGAGAGAGAGATCTACCATCCTCTGGTTCACTCCCCAAATGACCGGAGCCGGGCCAGGCCGAAGCCAGGAGCCAAGAGCTTCTTCAGGATCTCTCACATGGGTGCAGGGGCCCAAGCACTTGGGCCGTCCTTTGCTGCTCCCCCGGGTGTATTAGCAGGGGCTGGAGCAGAAGTAGAGCAACCCCTGTGGGATGCTGGTGTTGCAGGCGATGGCCTGGCCTACACCGGCATCTTAGCCAGGTCCAATGCCAACCCAAGATAATCTGGATGTAATATTTTTATGAGCAATCCTGGTGGCAATGGATAGTGAATGTGGGATAGTAGTGAAAGCCTTTACAAACCACACATGCAGGTGAATGAGATTACTTGAAGCTATTCAGAGATGAGAAAAGTTAATTTATGTGTTCTGTGCCCCGCTCTGGCGGTCAGTGGGTTCTCCCTGACAGCCCCAGCAGTGGACGCTTAGGAGAGCTTCAGTCAGCTCTGGGCACGGTGAGAGCGCACGTCCCTCACACAGTGTTCCCGGCCTGGTTAAGGGCTGCCGCGGCCTTCCAGGCGTTGGGAGGCCTGTGGGGACGCTGGCTCTTTCCCTCACAGTCCACCAGCAAATGCTGCTGGCCCCTCCGTGTCTGTGTCCGGAATCTTGCCACGTGTTATGTGTCCATTGCCAGCACCCCGATCAGTCCATCACAGTCTCTTGCTGAAAGAGCCCCGCAGCTGCTCTCGGGCCCGCCCCTTGTCCTAGCTGATGGACTGTCAGCACAGCTGGCACAGCTGGCCCGCGTCAGCCACAGGACCTCCCGTGGCGTCTCCTGTCGTTCAGCGAGCATCAGAGCCCTCACCAGCCGCGGGGCTCTGCCGGGTCCTGGCTGCCCGGCCCGCGCCCCTCATGTCCCGGTCCCGGTCCCGGTCCACGTGGCTGCTGCTCTGCGGGACCAACGTGCTCCGACCTCAGGGCCCTTGCACTCGCAGTCGAGCTGCCCTTCCTGTGCTCACTGCAGCGTCACCCTCTCGTGAGGTCTTCCTGGCCAACTGCCAGGCCGCCGTCTCTGCACGGCTCTGCCTTTCCCGCTTGATTGACCTGCGTGGGTTCTGCAGGCTGCCCGTCTCCCCGGGAGCCCAGCTGCCGCGTCCTCGCATGTAGCGTGCCCTGGGACGCGTGTGTCAGATGAGCGGAGACAGCCAGTCCCTCAGCCACGGTGGGCTCAGTCCATGCCATGGGTCATTTAATGTTCACGCCAGTTGTGCTTACTGGAAAGTCTCTTACGAGGGCAGGAAAGTATATCTGCCAGTGGGTCTGAGCAAAGTGTTTTGAGATTCTAAACCTCTACATGTTCCAATTATTTTACAGAGAAGCCCATAGTATACCCTGGGATTGCTGTATTTTTCCAGAATGCCTTCATCTTTTTTGGGTAAGTTTATTTTTCATTCTTTATCTTGTCGGTTTTTTGTTGTTGTTGTTGTTAATAATAGCTTCTGTTACATCATTGACTATATTTAGTTGCTTAATTTGCCTCTGTCTGATGGTCCTCCCCTGTTATTTTCTTAAAGTATCAAGAATGAGGTTGAGGAGGACATTTTTTAATACAGGGGTTGGTTTGTTGCCAACCTTGGGAACATATATTAATTTTTTAAATCGCCACCAGACCTCCTTTAATGAATAACTTTCGTGTAGGTTTAGTTACGCGACTCTGACGATGTTTATTTTAAACCTAGATCTCTTAACAGCTGCTTTTAATGAAATCTTGCTTGAAACCATTTCTACTTAAATTCCGGTTTCTGGATGCATTTTGTAGCTCTTTTATCCTTAGTGTTATTCGAGTTTGTGGGTAGATTCGAGATAGGAAAGAAAAGCCGTCCCATGGTTTCTCCTGATGCAATTACTGATAAGCTGGAGCGGTCATGGTCATGGTCATCTCTGCTGCTTGTTCATCCTGGAAACCAGGGGCCTGCCCTTCCCCTTTCTGACCACGCCCCCAGCCAGGAAGCAAAACAGAACTCTCCATCGGCTGGGCTGCCTCGGAGTCCTTGACCTCCGTTCCATGGGCCCCTGAGGGTGGGGAGTCAGGCGAACCTGGTGTCCCGCTCACTTCTGGACAGGCAGAGTCTCTGGCTTTCACGGATTTTCAGAGAGAAGTCCCCAGTCCAAAAAAAGGTTAAGACACTGCTGTGTTCCTTCTCTGTCCCTCCCGCCACCTCCCGGTGGCCGCTCACACCACGTCTGTCCTGTTCCACCAGCAGGTGTTTTGGCAACTCTATAAAGTCAGTTTGGAAATACAGAGAAGGTAAACTTAGATCTGGCGAGGTGCACAGCCCCTTTGGATCCTACCTTGTGTCCAGAAACTCGTGGAGAAACTTCAAAGGGTTAAGAAAAAAAAAGGAGCAAAGCCACTGACTTTCACTAATGACCGAGGGCTGTTGAGCAGTCACCATGTTCCAGGCATGTCCTGTCAGTCACCTGCCCCAGCAGCCCTGGAGCTGGCCCCGCATTGTCCTGTTTACATGGGAGACACAGGCACAGAGAAGTTAGGTGACTTCCGCGAGACCACGCGGCAAAATTCAGACAGAAGCATGGAATGGGAGTGGGTGTGGTGCTTTGTGTTCACGTGAGGGAGGCTGTGTGTTTCTAATGCCTCTCCCTTTCAAGGACGGGGCGGCCTGAATTTTGGCTTTTCCCAGAGAACTGGCATATCTGGCACAGGGGCGCACCCCACCATCAGCCGGAGCTGAGTGCTTGTTGCTTTGGGTGGGGGCATCTGCACACAGCCCCATTTCGTTCTGCATTGCGGGCGCTCAGCACCGACGTCCCCTCACGAGCACACGCCCCGGCCCCCGGGCGAGACTCGCCACCCCGACAGTTGCCGTCCCATAAGCTGTAACCTGGCCATGCTGAGTCCCTCCCTGTTGTGTCACAGCTCCAGCGTCTTTGACACCTGCGAGTGCCCTCCTCGGCATCTTTAAGTTGAAGCGTAGATGCCCGTGCGCCCCCTCACCTGACCCAGCCTGTGAGCCCTGGGAGGCAGTGTCCCTGACGCCCTGCGCTCGTGGCGTCCACGCTGTGCGCCTTCCTCTCCCTGAAACACCTTCCTCAGCATCCCGCTGGCTCTCTTCCTCCCGGCCTCCCGGTCAGACCCCCCCTTGATCCGGTAAAGCCCATCTCAAGTACTTCCCACCCTGTAAATCCTGGTCCAGCTCGTCCGTGGTTCTACGCTCCTTTACTGACGTATGGTGAATGAGCCTCTCCCCTTCGCCCCAGTCCCTCAGCACCTCACCAAGCACGCAAGCCGCCTGAGGCCTCTATGGCCCTAGCACTAGACACCAGGACACTCCAAAATGTGTGTTGAATAAATGTGATAAAATCAAACATATGATAATTAGGTACTAAACTTTGGTCAACTTTTTGAAGTCACATGTGCAGGGACAATGAGGTAACAGCACAGTTGAGTATGATGTAAGATTTTACTATCTTGGGGCCTGCACTGTGGCGTAGCGGGTAAAGCCGCCGTCTGTGGTGCTGGCATCCCACGTGGGCACTGGTTCAGGTACTGGCTGCTCCACTTCTGATCCAGCTCTCTGCTAATGTGCCTGGGAAGACAGTGCTAAGATGGCCCGAGTTCTTGGGCCCCTGCACCCGTGTGGGAGACCCAGAAGAAGCTCCTGGCTCCTGGCTTCAGATCAGTGCAGCTCCAGCCATTGCAGCCAACTGGGGAGTGAACCAGCAGATGGAAGACTTACCTCTTTCTCTCTCTCTCTGTGTCTCTCCCTCCCTCCCTCTCTCTGCCTCTCTGTAACTCTGCCTTTCAAATAAATAAATAAATCTTTTAAAAAAATTACTACCTTAGAATGACCAGTTTCTGCTTGGATACATTCCATGTCAGATTGTTTCATACAACTCATCAAAGGTTGATTGGAAAGGCAGAGTGATCGACAGAGATCCTCTGTCCCCTGGTCCCTAATAGCCAGGGCTGCACCAGGCCAGAGCCAAGAACCTGGAGCTCCATCGGGCTCTCCCACCTGGGTGGCTGGGAACTGAAGTGCTTGGGCCGTCACCTGCTGCTTCCCAAGTACATTAGCAGGGACTGGAAGCGGAGTAGCCAGGACTCAACCCACAGCTCGATTTGGGATGAGGCTGTCCTACGCAGCGACTGCACGCCCTCTGCTGCAGCGTGGTGTCCACTGCTAATTATTTGTTCCTTCCCACCGTTCTGAGCCTCAGTACTCGTCCTCCTCCCTTGTGACGTGATACTCCTTATCTTAATCGTGTGATGTTTCTTCTCTTATTCATAGAGGGCTGGTTTTTAAGTTTGGCCGCACTGAAGACCTGTGGCAGTGAAAACCTGACTTCCTGTAGCGTGGAGCCCCGCGTGCGTGGATTTCTACTGCTCACTGCCAGCCGTTTTGTAATGCCGTTTTGTAAACCTCCTGAGTCTGGGCTTGGCTTACCGCTGTGTAACACTGAAATCATGAGAACTCTTCCTGTTTCAGCAACAACAGGGTGTTATGGTATGCACTTGATTAACTTATAACACGTTAAACTGTCCCACACGCGTCATTTTTGTCAAGTTTTATCATGGTATAGTTTGTAAAAATAAAAGTCAGTTACAGGAGAAATCGTGCGTATGTGTTCCTTCTGAAGTCCAGAACTCTGCGTGAGCGCTCTGAAGGTTGCGTTCACTGGACGTGGCCTCTTCACGTCGGGTGTTCAGCCTGTGTCAGCAGCCACCGTGTGGGGCGCCAGCACCGCTGCGCCACGACGCGGCCCTGGCTCCGCTTTGAGCCGTTTTCAGTGGTGAGAATTCGTGCTCACGGTGCTTTGGCTTATGCGGTGTCACCGGTGTCCTGTCAGCGTTTGCACCTCACGAGCATTTCGGGGCCTCCCAAGAAGGGGGTGACCACGCTGGAGGAGAGAGCCCAGAGTCCTCTGACCAGGCGTCTCGGGGCCCGTCTGTGGGGCTCTGTGCCACTGTGCCCCGTGGTCACTGCACGGGCACCGCTGGGGAAGAAGGAAGAGCATGGGGCCCGGCTCGTCTCGTGCTCGGGTAGCAGTGTCTGTCTGTTCGAATAATGAACTGGATTCCATGTTTCACTTTACTTCTGCCCTGGGCCACTAAGCTTGATGGACCGGCAAGGTCGATCGCCGGGGCCAACAGCTGTGTTTTCTCCCGGGCTCTGCACCCCAGTCAAGTGGGGTGCACGCCCTTCAGAACTACAGTTTGCCATGTCGCCCTGCTAACGCGTGCCACGATTGGCCCTGCGTGAACCAGAGTTCTCCTTGTGATTTCCCTGTGGGGCTCCTCCCACATCAGCCAGAGTCCTAGGCCGTGTTCTGGGTGTTGTCTGGTTACCAAGACATGACTCAAAGTCAAGACCGCATTGCTGCCACCTCTTGTGTTTTCACATGAAGGCACAGGACAGGCACTGGAGAGGATCTTTGAAGTCACCCTCTCTCTGCACAGGAGGAACCCCAGAGCATGGAAATCAAAACAATCTCAAGGTGAGAGAAGTCGCCTCCAAAGCCAAGGCAACGCGTCCTCACCCTGCACGCAACCCCAGCCTCTCCCTGTAGTGCAGTTCGCAGTGTGCTCGGGACACCGTGTCTGCTAAGACTGTAGAAATCAAAGCTTTACATCTGGGGGCCGGCGCTGAGGCACTGTGGGCTGAGCTGCCACCTGCATCACCGGCGTCCCACGTGGGTGCAGGTTCGAGTCCCGGCTGCACCACTTCCGACCCAGCTCCCTGCTGACGTGTCTGGGAAAGCAGCAAAGGATGATGGCCCAAGTTTCTGGGCCCCTGCACCCATGTGGGAGACCCAGATGGAGTTTCTGGCTCCTGACTTAGGCCTGGCCCAGCCCTGGCTGTTGTGGCCATTTGGAGAGTAAATCAGCAGATGGAAGATCTCTGCTTCTCAGTGTCTAACTCTGCCTCTCAAATCAAATAAATCTTAAAGAAACAAAAAAGCGTTATAAGTTTGCCGTTGTCTGCACTGCTGATGGAGGCAAGAGGTGATCTGGGGGCATGAGAAAGAATCCAGGCACAGTCAATAAAATTGAGCCAAAACCTTAATTACATCTGCAGCCTAGAAAACCATGATATTTAATGAAACCAGAACTGGTATTAAATTAGCACGAAAACAAATCTTTGATCTTTTGTTTTTTAATATGCAGTGACACCTGACCCTGTTTCCTTGCATGGGAGGGGACGTGGCCGTGATGAGTGCGGCACACGAAGCTGGGCAACGTGGCTTCCACGCAGCTCTCGTCTCCCGTGGACCTGCTTGCTTAAAATCCAGCAGCCAGATGAGGAAACTGTTAGGGTAGAGCAGAGCAAACGCCAGTGTTAGCATGAACCATTCAGCGCTGGATTTGTCTGTACACTGCCAACCTCACCCCTTGAAACTCACCAACCTCCGGGTCTCCTGTGAACAACTGCGGGGGTGGGGGGGACCTTTTCTCTGTCAAGGGCCATCTGGAGACTTAGAACCTCATTCAGGGCCAAAGCTCAGCCTTTGCACTGAGCCTGCTGCAGCTCTGTGGAATTGGAGCCCCGCCTGCACCCCGCCTGCAGTTGCCTCTGAAGGGCCAGAGCAAATGATTGCGCAGGTGGACACCTGCCCTGGAGGCTCCTTCATGGAATCCGGATTAGAAGAGAAGTTGGACAAGTCTGTGTGAGGCTCTTCCTGGGTCACTGGTAGTTCAATGCCTCCAGTGACGGGGCTCACCTCTGCCACATGCGGTAGCTCACGCCCTTTTACACGTTTGGATAGCAGCTCCCAGAGGAAAAACTTTCCCTCTTCTGCCTGCCAGTCTTTTCAGTTTTCCAAAGAGAGTCCTTAGGTTCCCTGGGGGTCTTCTCTTGCCATCTGGGTATGTCCTTGGTTCTCGCTGGGCTGTGTTACAGCCTGGGATATGGTACCACAGCTTGTGGAGTAACCTTGGCCCACAGAGCAGTGGAGCTGGGAGTCAGGGTAGCTAACAGCCAGGAGCTGTGTTTTTGTTTGTTTGTTTTTGACAGAGACAGAGAAACAGTGAGAGAAAGAGACAGAAAGGTCTTCCTTCCGTTGCCTCACTCCTCAAATGGCCGCTACGGCCAGCCAATCCAAAGCCAGGAGCCAAGTGCAGGGGCCCAAGCACTTGGGCCATCCTCCACTGCCCTCCTGGGCCACAGCAGAGAGCTGGACTGGAGGAGCAGCAACCGGGACTAGAACCCGGCGCCCATATGGGATGCTGGCGCTGCAGGCGGAGGATTAACCAAATGAGCCATGGCGCCAGCCCCAGCAATAAAGCCATTTAAAAGCGAAACTGCAGGGGCCTGCGCTGAGGTGTAGTGTGTAAAGCCGCCGCCTGCAGTACCAGCATCCCATATGGGCGCCGGTTCGAGTCCCGGCTGCTCCACTTCCAATCCAGCTCTCTGCTATGGCCTGGGAAAGCAGTGGAAGATGGCCCAAGTTCTTGGGCCCCTGCACCCACCTGGGAGACCCAAAAGAAGCTCCTGGCTCCTAGCTTCAGATCAGCCAAGCTCTGGCTGTTGCAGCCATATGGGGAGTGAACCAACAGATGGAAGACCTCTCCCTGCCTCTGCCTCTCTAACTCTGCCTTTCAAATAAATAAATAGCTTAAAAAAAAAAAAAGCTGCGGAGGTGCGCACGTGGTGTTTGGGACACCCATGTGCCGTACTGGAGTCCCTGAGTTTGAGTCCCAGCCTCTCTATAACATGAACCTGGGAGGCAGCACATGATGGCCCAGGTGCCAGGGGCCTGCCACCCACCTGGGAGACCTGGATTGAATACCAGGCTCTTGGCTTTGGTTCGGCTCAGCCCAGCCCTGGCTATTGTGAGCATTTGGGGAGTGAACCAGTAGACGGAGGATCTCTCTCTCCCCCCTCCTCCACCCCGCCTTTCAAATAGAATAAACAAACGCACTTAAACACATCTCTTTTTTGCTTGTTTCTTGACTCCCATAAACACCAAGTTCCCATCTACAGCAGAAACCCTGTCAAGTTCATGCACTTGAAATCTAGCATATTATGGGTTAAAACTCTTACCTCCCAGAAGGCTTGGTCATCAAAAAATTTTGCCACATGAGGTGCTCTCCATATTTTGAGATTTAGGACCAAACCTGTTTAAATTCACAATAAAATGTTACAACATTTGGAGCACAGCACTCATCTCAGTATGAGTGGGAATGATGTAGCTCGACCCTGGGACCTTGAAAGAAAGCTGTTTGCTTCTGTTCTCAGGAAGTAAGACAAATGCAAACCCCGTCCTCCTGGGGCAGCCCGATCAGGTCCATGGACATCGAACAGGACTGGCAGGAGCCACGCGCAAAGGACTGAGCCTACCCTGAGTGGTGTCCGAGATCTGACGGCCTTCCCAAGCCAGGGTAGCAGGGCTCCGACAGACGGCGCCCAGCTAAAGAGTAGGTGCAACCAAAACACAGGTGCTACCACGGAGAGCAACTCCAACACGCTCGCTCACGTCAAGTCACTCTTGTGCCTGCCTCCCCTCCCCCACTGCCTGGCGCCTCTGCCCAGAGCACCTGACCCAATTCAATCCCGGCTCCACCGGGACAGCTGCATCTCCCAGGATACATTAAGTGAACGCTTGCCTGTCGTGTGGGACAGGAAGACGTTCCTGATGACGCGTCTGCGTGTCTTTCACGATCAGTCCCGGTGTATGAAAGAACAGATTAACGCAGGCAGGTGCGAGCTCAGTGCAATTCAGGTTCTCCTCGCGCGGTGTGTGCCTTTAACTGGCACTGGTGTGCGGGCACAACCGGCACCCCGCACACACCTGGGCTCACTCAGAAGTAGCCCCTACCGCCCACGTGGATTTGCCAGACAGCTGAGGCTTCACTCCCCACCGATGGAAACCTGGCTCACAGATCTTTTCCTGTCCCATGAGACAACACTGAACATAGGAGAGTTCTTCACAAAGTGTGTGGAAGAATGGAATTAAAAGTGTGTGTTGGGGCTGGCATCGTGGCGTAGTGGGCTAAGCCACTGCCTGCAGTACAGGCATCCCATATGGCCACCACTTTGAGTCCCGGCTGCTCCACTTCCAATCCAGCTCCCTGCTAGTGCACCTGGGAAAGCAGCAGAGGATGGCTCAAGTGCGTGGGCCCCTGTACCCACGTGGGAGACGTGGATGAAGCTCCTAGTTCCTGGTTTCGGCCTGGCCCAGCCCCAGCCATTGTGGCCATCTGGGGAGTGAACCAGCAGATGGAAGATTCTCTCTCTCAACTCTGACGTCCAAGTAAAAAATAAATAAATCTTTAAAAAACATAGATGGTGTGTGTGGCCGGCACTGTGGTCCAGAGACAGGACGGGGGTGTGTTCGAGGCCACACAGCTCACTGGGGAGCGCTGTGCCACTATTCTGTGTGCGTTCTGGCGTCGACCCCTGCCTGGGGCATCTAACCAATAGATGTTCGCTTGTAGAACATAAGTGGACAGGTCTGGACAGGTGCACATGGTGCCTGTTGTACAGGAAGACTGGCTAATTAGTAACTCCCTGAGAGCCTCTGCTGTTCCATCGCCTTGCAGGAGCAGACACCCCCCTCCCCCCCTGTCTAGAGACCGCCCAGGGCTTCCAGGCCCCTTCTACCACTCGGCCCGCATGCCCTCCACGTGGGTCACACTGTTCTCCCTGCTGACCCCCAGACACGCAAACATGCTCCTGCCCCAGGACCTTGGCACCTGCTGCCCTCTGCGTGAAGTGCTCTTTCCTGGAGATGATGCCTTCCCCTGGGTCTCCCAGCTTCTCCGCGAGCTTCCCCCGCCCCGGGCTGCGTGTGTGGGCGTCCCTCATAGCACTCCCACCCTCTGACCCCATATACCTTGTCTGGCTGTTTATTATCGATACCCTCTCTGCTGCGAGTGGCAGCCCGGGGAGGTCAGGAAATTCGCTGTTCACTGTGGTGTCCCTAGTGCCTGGTTCCTCCTTAAAGACTGAAGATACTCGCTGAGTGACAGTATCGTGCTGTCTTAGGCAGCAGAAGGTAGGCTCCTGGGCATAAGGGTTCCTTGGCCTTCGGTGCACACTGGGCGCAAACACCAGCCTGGGCGCGAGAGGCCCCAGCCCGACACACACCGAGAGCCCGGTGAAGGCCTGCCTTTCCCCGGCCTGAGTCTGCAGCAGGCGACTTCTAAAAGGGCCTTCCCAGTGCTGAAATGACGCGGTTGCCTTTCTTTAAAACAAAGTTTGAGCCCTTTGCCCCGCTGGGTGAGAGCGGAGCGGGTGGGCACGGACAGAGCCGGGCAGAGGGCAGAGGATGGAGGGGGGCTCCCACCTACCTGCCAGGAGACCGGACGCCAGGCCCATCGCCACGGCCAGGCTGAGCGCCCCAGCGTCGTTGAGCACCTGGAAGCCGACCCTAGAAACGACAAAGCACGGGGGTCACCCGGGCATCAGGCTGCAGCGGTCACCGGGGACAGAGCGGACAGCAGCAACGTGGGGGGAGGGTGTGTCCTCTCCCCACAGCCACACTCCCATCGCCTTCTCACAAAGCCACGCACACTGGAGATGGGAAGTTGGGAGGGAAGGTGGACCTTAGGGTCCCCTCTGGCTTCCTCTGGCCCTGGGATCCCAGGGATAATGAACCAGGCCACAAATCAGAAAACCCACGTTCAAGTCCCAGCTGTGTGGCGCTGGGCAAGTTGCCTCCGTCTCCATCCCCGGTTTACGTTAGAAATGAGACGAAGGCTTCCTTCCTCCCCGGGACGAGATGGGGTACAGCATGGCCGCCACACCCTCCCCCTGCCCACCATACGCCCCGAGCCCTCTCCTCTAGCGACCTCGGGCCCATCAACTTCATGTTAAACTGTTACGGAGACCCTGGGTGCTGGCTGTGGGTCTCCCAGGGTTAGGCCTGCACCTGCGCACTGCCGGTCCCCTCACGGTGGCCCCAGGACACTTGCTCGGAACCAGCTAGTGTCTGAGTCTTTCCTGCTTCTTGTCTCAATGGTTCCACAAAATGGGGGCGGCCTACGGCCCCAATCTGAAGAGCAGGAAAGCACAGCTCAGAGCCTGCAGCCTCGTGGGGCGGACTGCTTCTGCGACCTTGGCCCGGTCACTTCAGCTCCCTCTGCTGAACCCTTGTCACAATGCAGAAGCAGTGACTGCACCTTCCTTACAGGGGATCCGGGCACAGGGAGCTCCCACACTGCCGCTCACGTGTGAGCGCGGGGCTCAGCGATGACGGACCACTGCCCAACTGCCCACTCAGCACGCCCCCACCCCCTGGAACGCTCCAGGCCCCCATTCTGCCGGCCTGGGCTATCTGGAGCAGTCTGCTTCTTCTCTAGCCCCCAACACAACCCAGGGTATCAGAAGCTCAGGGGACGTCCCTCTACCCCTCCTGGACTTTTGGGGCTAATGTAATCCCATGCCACTCTTGCTTTATAAAAAACAAAAGGGGGGAATGTTAATATAATGGCACAGTCATATCTATGGTGTAATCTACACCCCGGACACCATCCTAGGCTCTAGTCCCCGCCACCCTGGCTGGAAGCCAGGTGGCCACATGGCCCAACTACCGGTGTCAGCTCCACCCCCACCCTAATGGGATTCGCTGCTCCTGCTTCCCTGCCCGCCCCCCAGCAAAGGTTTAACAGGACCTGTTCCTGAACACGTGGCTCTCTCTATGTCTCTCTGTCTCTCTGTCTCTCTGTCTCTCTCTCTGGAGTTCCAGGCTCCTGGCTTGGCCTGACCTGCCCTGGTCATTGAGGCCATCTGAGGAGTGAACCAGAGGATGGAAGATCTCTATCCCTGTGTCTCTCCCTAACTCGGCCTTTTAAAATAAACAAATAAATAAATATTAAGATCATAATAGTATAATATTATATATAATAATTATAATATCTTATATATTATGTATATTATATATTATATAAGTATAATATATAATAATATTGCATATTATAATATATATTATATTATTTATTATATATATTTATTAATTATTTATTTGAAAGAGTTACACAGAGAGAGGAGAGGCAGAGAGAGAGAGTTCTTCCATCTGCCGGTTCACTCCCCAGATGGCCGCAATGGCTGGAGCTGCGCCAATCCAAAGCCAAGAGCCAGGAGCTTCTTCTGGGTCTCCCAAGAGGGTACAGGGGCCCAAGGACTTGGGCCATCTTCTACTGCTTCCCCAGGCCATAGCAGAGAGCTAGATCAGAAGAGGAGCAGCCAGGACTAGAACTGGCACTCAAATGGGATGCTGGCACTGCAGGCCAGGCATAAACCCACTGCACCACAGCACTGGCCCCAAGATTTATTTATTTATTTTTAAAGGCATAGTTACAGAGAGGCAGAGGTAGAGAGAGAGGTCTTCCATCTGCTGGTTCACTCCCCAAATGGCCACAACAGCCAGAGCTGTGCCGATCCAAAGCCAGGAGCCAGGAGCCAGAAACTCAGTGTGGGTCTTTCATGTGGTTGGCAGAGGCCCAAGCCATTGGGCCATCTTCCAGTGCTTTCCCAGGCGCATTAGCAGGGAGCCGGATCGGAAGTAGAGCAGCCGGGACTTGAACCGGGGCTCACATGAGATGCTGTCGCTGCTGCGCCACAACACTGGCCCCAGATTTTTAAAAAGCAAAAACATCAAGCGTGGTAGCCGGGTGGTTAATTAAAGGCGGAAGACACTGAGCGAGCACGGAGAGCACGGGGAGTGGGAGCAGTGCTCGGGCTGCACTGGCGCAGACGGCACAAAGCGCAGGACCCACTAAGCTCGCGGCCGCAGAGCGGGTGATACAGCAATTCACTTCTACGCACGCACTCAAGAGAAGCGCATGCATATGCTGCAGGGAGTGAAGACGAAACACGGCTAGAATGTCCACGCTGGCTCCCAACAGGAAACTCCCCAGGCTCATCAACGATGGATAAACAAACCGTGCTGTGTTCAAACAAACTTGTTTAAGCATCTTTTCTTGGAGCCAGTAGTTGTCGCTCCCACGTTTGCTCATCACGGGCCGGGCTCGCAGCCCATGCTGGAGGCCTCACTCCCCGGCCAGTCACTTTTGTGGGTGTGGGAAACTGATCCGTAAACCCCTCACCCACCAACTCACACGTGTGTGTTCCCTGCCAGCCCCGTGGGGGACATCCCCACCCAGTCACCCCCTGCCATGAGTCACAGAGGCACAGGGCCAGTTCCTCTCTCTCTGCTGCCTGGGCCCTCATGGGAGTTGGGTGTGGCCCTGTGTGGGCGCAGTGAGCCTCTGGGCGACGTTAAACTGCCCTTCCAACCACACCCACCTCTCGGGGTCTCCACTTAGTCATCTTTTTTTTTTTTTTTTTTAAGATTTATTTTATTTATTTGAAAGACAGTTACAGAGAGGCAGAGAGAGAGAGAGAGAGAGGGCTTCCATCCTCTGGTTCACTCCCCAGATGGCCACAACAGCTGGAGCTACGCCGATCCGAAGGCAGAGCTAGGAGCGTCTTCCGGGTCTCCCATGTGGCTGCAGAGGCCCAGTGACTTGGGCCATCTTCTACTGCTTTCCCAGGCCACAGCAGAGAGCTGGATCAGAAGTGGAGCAGGTGGGACTAGAACCGGTACCCCTATGGGATATTGGCACTTCAGGCCAGGGCTTTAACCAGCCGCGCCACAGTGCCGGCCCCACTTAGTCATCTTTGTAAGCGCAGACACCACCACCATAGAACGCTGCCCCCAGTGAACCTGAAATATCTGTATAAGGCTCAACCCCAGCCAAGACTGGCACAACTATGTACAGAGGGAGAGCACAGCCCGACTGCGTGAGAGCAGCTACACACAGGCAGAGCCGACGGATACTGTAACAGCCAGGTTCATGGTTCCCCTGGGACGAGGCATAGGGGGGACCTGGGTGCTGGTGACATGGGCATGTCAAGTGGAACCCTGATGATGTTTGCTCTTTTCTGAACACACTATAACACACTAACAAGGGTTGCTTTTACTTTTAATTTGTAGGTGGCAGAATGGAGGCTGAGCCCAAATCTGCTGACCTCCAACCCCGACCTGGTCTACCCTTGAAAGCGGGACTGGAGGAAGCGGAACTCCGTTGCCATAGCAACCGGGCCCCGCCTCCAGGGCCACCCTGCACCGGGCCTTGACTCCATGCTTTCCCATCTGACTTCACCCGTCCTCACGGTGGCCGTGGGGGTGGCAGCGTGGGGCTGCTGTGTCCATGGTTCACCAAGGGCAAGTCCAGGTCGGGAAAGTGAACCAATGTTACGTGCTGGGACCAGGTGGCTTGTGGGATTCCAACCAGGCTGACCTCAGGGCCAGTGCTGTGGCACAGCAGGTTGAGCCTCAGCCTGAGAGGCCGGCATCCCATACGGGCTCCAGTTTCTGCCCCGCTGCTCCTCTTCCGATCCAGCTCTCTGCTATGGTCTGGGAAAGCAGCGGAAGGTGGTCCAAGTCCTTGGGCCCCTGCTCCCTGTGGGAGACCCAGAAGAAGCTCCTGGCTCCTGGCTTTGGCCTGGTCCAGTCCTGGCCATTGCAGCCATCTGAGAAGAGATCCAGAGATGGAAGATTTCTCTCCCTCTGTCTCTGTCGTCTCTTCTCTCTCTGTAATCCTGACTTTCAAATAAAATAAACAAATCTTAAAAAAAAAAAAAAAAAGACTGACCCGGCAGTGGGTACAAAGCTCAGCCAGATGCTTCCCACAGGTCAGCACCTGAGGGCGACCTGCCTGGGCTTCGCCATGGGTATTCCAGGGCCGCTATTTTCCTAAAACAGATTTTTCTTCAAATTAGCCTTTTTTAACATGCACATAAATGAAGTAAAAAAGAAACTTTGCATCACTAACTTAAGTGCAAAGGAAATGGGAGGTAGCCTGGGGTCTCCTCTGCTACTGGGGACCCTCGAGCTGGAAGAGACGCCAGCTGCTCCACGATTTCTCTGAGAGCCCCCACCCCCGTAATAAGAGCTCAGTGCCACTCACCCCAGCACCTCCCCAGCTGGGTTCCAGCCCAGGGACCCGGCAGATAATGGTCCCATGGGACCACTTCCTAGAGAGTGGCAATCCATCCTCACAAACGAGATGGGACACGCCATGCTTTCTGGCCCAAGACCTGGCACTTAGGCAGTGGCTGATCAACAGTGGGGACGCCTACTGGTCTATTCTCATCACCACAGCCACTCATCTGTCAAACTGTAGCCCTGTCGCGTGCCCAAGTCCCTCTCCGGGTGCAGGAGCCACATCTGGGAAGTGCTTGTGGCCTGCAGGAGGTCACGGCCGGGGCTCTGGGGAGTCAAGTGCACCCCTGCTGTCCGTGGGGTGGGGGACACAGGACCTCCCTGTGGCCCAGCAGCGCACACCCCAGGACCTCGGCCAGGGCCCTCCTGTGCTTTGCGCTTACCTACACCAACTTGCTAGGTCCTCTGAACCACACAGCAGCCCCCCGGGAGCCCTGGCAGCGGAAGCCCTCCTGCTCTCACCCTCCAGCCAGGAGTGGGATGGGCAGAGCAGTCTCAAGGCCAAACCGCACCGTGCACACTCCCCACCACCATGGCGGGTTGAGAAAGGACCCAGCTGGCCTGATCCGCTCGGCCCGTGCTCGTGTGGTCTGGGAACTGAGGGCCTGTGCCCCACACCTCGGCTGTCCCGTTCAGCAGGAAGCGGCCCTGGGAGGTGATGACTGCACTCAAGGCAGGGCGTGGGAAGAGTTTCTGAACAAACCAGCCAACCAGTATTCAGCAGGGCCCACGGAGCACGTGGCCCTGGGCGCCGAGCACATTTCTCCCACCTGGGGTGCGATGTGCGAAGGTGGGAGAGCCCAGCCACTCACCAGGGACTGCTGGCCCAGCTGGCCTGAAGCACCATCAGCACAATGTAGGTGATGCCCCCGAGGAGGCCCGGCAAGCCGAAGGTGTAGTGGACACCGCTGGTGTCGTGAATCCTCAGCACGCGGTGAAGACACACCTGGGGACGAACGGCACCGTGGGCGGGTCTGCAGGTGAGACCCCTGTCCCCTACCCACCCTCTTCACAGAGCCTGGCACCCGGGGCCACCAAAGGGGGCGCATCTCAGACTTGAACGTGCACGCACCTCACCCGGGGATCTCGTTAGGATGCAGAGCGCACAGGAGGTAGAGCCCAATACGCCACATTTCCAACAGACCCCTCTGCCTGCGCTCTGCGTAGCAGGGGCCTGCATCAGCACCACTCCCATTTGGGGCTGAGGATTGGGAACTGGGGCGGAGGCTGCCGTCCGGTGCACTGCAGGGTAGTCAGCAGCGCGCTGGTCCCTATCTGCTCGAGGCTGGCAGCCCTCCACTCAGCATGCCACCCTAGAACGTCTCCAGGGACTGGGTGGGGGGCAGGGGCCAGCAGAGACCCCCTGGGCTAGCCACGCTTTAGCACAGCTGATCAGAGGGAAAGCGTCTGACCTCACCCCAGCTCCACTCAGCGCTCCCTCGGCCTCCTCACTCAGCCCCCCAGAGCCCACAGATGGGAACACCAACGCAGATCTGACCAGGCTCCTTCCCTCCGTAACTGCCACTCCCTCCGCCATAAAATCCAGGCTCCTCAACCGGCACCTGGGCACCTGCCCTCTCCCAGGCTCCAGTCCTAGCAGGCTCCCCGCTGAGCCTGTGCTTCGGCCCTAAGAATGTCTTTGTGTGTCCTGTGGCCATGTGTGCTTCTCACCACTGAGCTTGCTTTCTCTTTTTTCTTTTTTTTTTAAACATCTATTTATTTGAGAGGTAAGGTTACAGAGAGATGGAGAGACATAAAGAGAGATCTTCCATCCACTGGTTCACTCCCCAAATGGCTGCAACAGCCAGAGCTGGGCCACTCTGAAGCCAGGAGCCAGGAGCTTCCACCGAGTCTCCCACATGGGTGCAGGGGCCCAAGTACTTGGGCCATCTTCTGCTGCTTCCCCAGGTGCCTTAGCAGGGAGCTGGATCAGAAGAGGAGCAGCCAGCACATGAACCACCACCCATATGGGATGCCGGCGCCACAGGCGGAGGATCGACCTGCAGCCCCAGCTGCGGCCCCAACACTAAGCTTTCAACACAGTGGTCCTTCTGCCTGGAACACTTGTTCCCACTTCTTCGCCTGGCTAATTCTACTGTCAGCGTAGGCTGCGCTCTGGGAAGCCTTTCCTGACCTGTCCCAGGCTGGCTTGGGTGTGTTCCTGCAGCGGTCATCACACTGGGCTCTGGTCACTTGTCCACCTCCCTCTCTAAACCATAGCTTGAGAACCAGGTTAAGTGTTAAAACACACAAGGGGTCTTCAAAAAGTTTGTGGAGAATGCATAGTATGAAAAAAGTCACGCATAGATTTCAAATGCACCCCAAATGAACGTATCTCCTTTTAAAATGTTTCTTATTTATTTTACTTGAAAGGCAGAGAGAGAAAAGCAGAGAGACAGAGGAAGATCTTCCAACCACTGGTTCACTCCCCCAGTGTTTGCAATAGCTGGGCAGGACCAGGAGCCTAGAACTCAATCATGGGTCTCCCATGGGGGTGACAGGATCCCAAGTACTTGAGCGTTATCTTCTGCCCCCCAGGGTCTGCCTTAGCAGGAAGTTGGACCTGGAAGCAGGGCTGGGGCTCAAACCCGGCATTCCAACATAGAATGTGTGCATCCCAAGCAGCCTCTTAACCACTGCGCCAATGTCTACCCCAAACTTAACTTCTTTTAAAAAAGATTTATGTATTTATTTCAAAGGCAGAGTTACAGGGAGAGAGAGGGAGAGACAGACAGAGAGAATCTTCCATCTTCTCCTTCACTCCCCAAAGGGCTGCAATGACAGGGGCTGGACCAGGCCAAAGCCAGGGGCCAGGAGCTTCTTCCAGGTCTCCCACACGGGTGGGAGGGGCCCAGGGACTTGGGCCATCTTCCGCTGCTTTCCCATGTGCATTAGCAGGGAGCAGCCGGGATTTAATCTACTACACTACAGTGTCATCCCCCACAAACTTATCTTTTAATTCCATTTTCCATGAACTTTTTGAAACACCCTTCAGCACAATGACAAATGGTCTCTGAACAGTCCTCCTTGGGGACAGAGGCGAGGGAGCCGAGGCACCGAGACAGCCAGGGACTCTGAGCCCGATGACGCCCACGTGCCACTTCCTCTGCTGTGCCCGTGGCTCCTTCATCTCGGGGTTTCACAGCCAGAGACACAGGACCTGAGTTCCCACCGCAAGGGGCAGACCGCCCCGCCTTCGGTCAAATCAACCTGTTGGGAAATTCTCCCTTCTTGGGGGTGGAGATGGACCCTGCACAGTCACCGCTCATCCACACTCAGCCCTCACGATCCTCCCTTTCCCTCCTTCCAGCCTGCGTGGGCCCCGGGTGGTGCTCTCAGAAGTGCGCCGTAACCAGCCGGCCACAACGGGGCCCTCCGGTACGGTGAGCGCCTGTTGAGTAATAAAGGAACGAAGATCCGCCCACCTGGGAGAACTAAGCAGCGGAAGTGGCCGTGACCCGGATTCTCAGCCCTGGGTGCTTCTGCTCCCACCCCTCACCCTCCATGGCTCACTGGGGAAGCCGCGAGTCCACGGCACATCCCTCCGCCACCCCAGCTAAACCAGCAAGCCCCTTCTCCAGAGAATTTGGAATTGTGGCCAAGAGATTCCACTGACAGCTTTCTTAGGCAAGACGACATTCCATGTGCAGTGTGAGAGAAGGCAGGCCTACGGCGTGAGAGGAAAGCAGGAATTCAGGAAAAGCAAAGAAAGAGTACAACAGGGAGCTTTTGGGCTCTGCACACTCCAGTCCCTGGTGCCAGCATTTCTGGGTGCCCAGTGGCAGCCTCTTTGGTGGGTTCTATGATACCCCTGCAGCCATGCAACAATTCCCTGTCTGCAAACTCGTGTGGGCTCTGTTACTTGCTCCCCGGCACCCTAACCAATGAACTGTCCAACTGGGGTGTGGGCCCCTCATCCAGGCCCTGAAGCCAACCTACGAAAGTGCCAACTCCGGCCTAATGCAGCCCATGGCACCAACACTCGGGCCCACCAGGGACCCAGGAACCCAGGGTCCTGCTGCTCTAAGCCCAAACACAGGGTGTCCCCGGTCCAACTCCTTACCGGCAAGCACACGGCTCCTGAGACGGAGATCAGCCCAGCCACAAGGCCCAGCCCCATGGCGAGGGGAGGGTAAGGGATCAGGTGACAAGATGCACCCACAGCCACACCTCCTGCCAGCACCGCATTGTGGATGTGAGTCTGCAAAGAAATCGCTGGTGGGTGGATGAGGTGAGGCACAGAGAGGTCACCCGCTTACCCCAGATCACCTGGCAGCCTTCCCCTCCGCTGGGATCCACACCTTCCATCACCAGGCTTATCCCACTGCCACCTCTCGGGCCCAGGGAGCAGTCACCCCAATGGCGCCCCGCCCAGGAACAGCTGGAGAGCGCAGTCGCTCAGCCTCCTGGCCACCCCTCCCGCCTGACCCACCTACTGCTGCCCAGCACACAGCCCCCTCCTCACCAGGTTGATTTTCCCCTGAGGGTGCGTCCAGGCCGACGCGGAAGTGGCTATCACTGTGCTGACCGCGAGGGCGTAGTAGGTGTTGAGCACGGCGAGCTTCCTCTCATTAGGAATGTCCAGCAGAGCGGAGTTGAAACTCGGCCAGAAGATCCACAAGAAGAGGGTGCCTGGGGCCAGAGAGGGTCAGTGACCTCGGGGCGGGGGGGCTCAGGCAAGGGGGATCCTGGAGCTGGCAAGCGCGGGCAGTCACTTTGCAGGCTCTGGGACCTGGGGTGAGTCATGTCTCCCCTCCAAATACTCAGCTTGCTAGAAACCATCTCCTGGGACAGGCTGAAATCTACGGACCCCAGGCCTCAACTGCAGCCTGAGGGCGTGGCATGCACCTGCTGTGTTGATTTCGCCCCGTGGCTATGCTGCTATGCCCTTGCTGCTGTTGGGCGCCTCACGTGACTTCCTCTGAGCCTCTCCCAGCCATCTAGACTCATCCCTCTCCCTGTAGCCTCTCCGAACACCACATTGGGACCATTCTCCTCCTACTCCTGCTCCCTGCTCCCTCCTCCACTCCTGGGCTCTGCTTTCTTCCTTTGTCCAATTTCCCCCTTTCCATTGAGGGCAAAATTGCTCAGATAAACTTATTTAAACTCAAATGTAAGGGCTGGCACTGTGGCATAGTAGGCTAAGCCTCTGCCTGCGATGCCAGCATCCCATATGGGCACCGGTTCAAGTCCAGCACCTGCATGGGAGACCTGGAAGAAGCTCCTGGCTCCTGGCTTCAGAATGGCCCAGCCCAGCTCTGGCCATTGCAGCCATCTGGGGAGTGAACCAGCAGAAGGAAGACCTCTTTCTCTGTAACTCTTCCTCTCAAATAAATAAACACATCTTTTAAAAAACTCCAGTGTAACAGATCTCTCCTCCTTGCTGGCTATTCGTGAGCAAGGGCTCTGGAAGACAATGCTTCCTTCCAAGGCGTGATTTCAACAGGACCCCTGGAATGAGCCCCCCAGATGGGACGCCTCGGACTCGCGGGGCAAGTGGGCAAAGCACAGAGACGTTTTCGGCACAGGCTTCACCCACCCCTCCCACCTTACCCAGCATGGCAAACAAACTGGGGCTCGTGGCCATCTTTTCTTTCTCCTCGACTCCCTCGGGCAGAGGCTTTGACAGGAACCAGGCCACAGTCAGCCCAAAATAGGCTGCGAACACGTGGATGTGCATCATGCTCACGTGGTTGTCCATCTGCAACAAAAGCCAGCGGCAGCCATGAGTGTCAGGTCAATCCCGAAGCTCCGTGGACCAAGTTCTGGCTGGACTGCCGCTGGGACTGCCGTCACGAGACGGCGCTCAGCGCTCCCCAGCCCCTCCCTCCGCGGAGAGGCCGCAGGCTGGCCTTTACCAGCAGCTGTGGGCTGAGGTCCACCTGGGGGGTAAAAACGCGCCACCCAGCCTCTGCCTCCCTGCGGGATTTCAACCCTGCACCAAGTGCTGAGTGACATGCGCTTTGCAGCATGAAGCGGCGGACTGAACTGAAGCCTTTAGCAAAAGCTAAGAGATACACTAATTTTGAAAATGAAAACACAACATATCAAAACCTGTGGAATACACCAAAAGCAGTATTAAAAGGGAAGTTTATAGCATTATGTGCTTACTTAAAAAAAGAGAGATGTCTCAAAGATCTAATGATGCATCTTGAAGACTTAGGAAAACAAGAACAAATCAAACCCCAAATCAACAGGAGGTGAGAAATAATAAGAATCGAAGCAGAAATAAATGAAACTGAAACTAAAAAAATACAAAGGATCAAAACAGAAAGTTGATTTTTTGAGAAGATAAAACAGATAAACTTCTAGCCAGAAAGAAAAAAAGAGAAAAATAAAATAAAATTAGAGATGAAATAGGAGGCATTACAACTGACACCGCTGAAATACAAAGGATCATAAGGAACTACTATGAAGAACTATATGATAATAAACTGGAAAATCTCAAAGAAATGGATAAACTCCTGGATTCATATAAGCTACCAAGATTATATCAAGTAGATATAGACAATCCAAACAGACCCATAACAAGCAATGAGATTGAAGCAGTAATCAAAAGTCTTCCATCAAGGAAAAATCCGGAATCCGATGGCTTTAATACTGAATTCTACAAAACATTCAAAGAGGAAGTAACTCCAACACTCAAACCGCCCCAAAATATTGACCAGGGTGGAATTACGTCCAACTCTTTCTATCAGGCCTGTATTACTTTGATACCAAACCAAAGACATGACACAAAAAAGAAATCAGAGACCTATATCCTTTTTTTATTTTTTCAGCAGAAAATGAGGCTTTATTCAACCCTGGTGGAAGCAGGCCCCAGACCAATGTCCTTAATGAACACAGATACAAAGGTTCTCAACCAAATACTAGCAAATTGAATCAGAAACCACCTAAAAAAGATCATACATCACGATCAAGTGGGATTTATCCCAGAAATGCAAAGATGGTTCAACAGCTGCAAATCAACAAACATCATAAAATCGTAAGTTGGATGCAGGCACTCTGATGCAGCTTGTGGACATCTTAACCAGCAGCGTGGCTGCTAAGCCAAATGCCCACCCCTGTGGAGCACTTCAGCTCCTTCTAAAGCCAGCCCAGAGTCCGCCCGCTCTTTGTTATACCATGCGCCCACAATCCCAGACAGCGGCAGTGACCAACGTGCCGCTGGAGGACACAGGCCACCCCCTTGGCCCCGGCGCTGTCCTCAGATCCCCGTGTGGCTGTGCGCTCGCTCACTTCCTCCAGGGCTCTGTCTGCGTGGAGCCTTCCCCAGCCCCCTAACACCTTGTCCCCACTCTTTCCCCGCTTCGTTTCCCCCAGGAGTGCTTGTGGCTGTGCCATACGCCCCATCTTCTGCCTGTTTCGCTGTACTGGCCAACTCTCCCTTCAGACTGGAGCTCCTGCGAGAGTTCAGGGTTCCCACTGCCCCAAGAGCGCTGAGAGCACAAGAGGCACCAAACAGACCTTTGTGAAGTGAACGGCTGACGGCCAGCCGCACGCCACGACCGCGGTGAGGCCTGGGAGGAGGGCTCGCACGCTGGAGTCTCTCCAGCTCCTCCAGGAGCCCGGGAACCACCCTTGGGGCTCACGGGCCTGCATGCTTTGTTTCTGGAATCTCCTGAACTCTGATCCCCAGCTCTGGGTCCCCGGGGCTGCCCACCGAGCAGGACCCAGGCGGAGCTGAAGTTTGGAGGAGAGTGAGCCCTCAGTCAATGATAAATCCTCCCCGCGACCGTGAAACCTTTAGCAGGTCAACGTGGCAAAGAAGAGAAGAAATGGCAGTGAGCGAATCCAGTCTCTTCAAGGTGTCACTAGGAAGATCCCAGGGAAGTAGGACAAGGCTACAACGCTCTGCGTATAGCGAGTGCTCGCTCATGCATTTGTCTTATTTTATTCTCATTTGAAAGGGAGAGACGGAGTGACAGAGAGATCCTCCGTCTGCTCCTTCGCGCTCCAAATGCCAGATACCAGGAACTCCTTCCAGGTCCCGCAGGTGGGTGGCAGAGGCCCAGGTACTTGAGCCATCACCTGCTGCCCCCCAGGGTGCAGGCTAGCAGGAAGCTGGAATCAGAGGCAGAACTGGGACTCCAGGCCAGGTACTCTGAGACAGGGGATGAGGGAATGCCAAGAGCTGTCTCAACCCCGCCCCACGGGCTGCTGCGTGGGCCATTGTCCATGCTAGCTGCAGCTGGGTGGACCAGAGACTCAGGAGCCCAACCTGATTCTCGCTCCCTGAACTCTGGAACTGAGAGAACTCAGAGGAGTGTTCTTTTCTGGGCGGTTTGGGATGGGGAAACGCAGGAACACGTGGCGGGGAGGGGTTAGGTGGGGTGCAGTGCAAAGACACGAGCTCTCCCGGGATAGGGAGAGCGTGAACTACCTGGACTCTCCAAGGCTTCTGGTACCCGGTGCAGCCCCTTCCTGGGTCTGGCTTCACCTCCTGCCCCTGGCGGGCCTCATACTCAACCTCCCCCCATTCGGCCTCAGAGAGCTCCCAGTGACATTTCTCCCTTCGCACCAAGGCATTGTAATTAATCATTATATTAAACAAAGAGAAACAATAAAGCGTGCCTACGTGACTCCATGAAGTCACAGTGAGATGAAGAAGTGAGAGTGCCTCCTAACAGAACAATGCCCACTAACGGATGTCAGAGGGAAGGTGGAGTTACAAAAACCAGTATCAGCGGTCGTCATAGTCCTAACTGATTCAGGCAGGAATCGTGGTTGCTAAGACCGGAGCGTGAAAGTCTGATGAGAAATAGGGTGTTCAAAGGAACCTGTCTTCTTACAACACGTTAATTCATTACAAAGAGTAACTTAGGGGTCAGCACATATGAGCGCCGTTTCGAATCCCAGCTACTCCACTTCTGATCCAGCCCCCTGCTAATGGCCTGAAAGCAACAGAAGATGGCCCAAGTGCTTGGGCCCCTGCACCCCACATGGGAGACCCAGAAGAAGCTACTGGCTCCTGGCTTCAGATCGGCCCAACTCCAGCCATTGTAGCCATTTGGGGAGTGAGCCAATGGATGGAAGACCTCTCTCTGTGTGTAACTCTGCCGCTCAAATATATAAATACATATTTTTTAAAAAAGAGTAAAACAGTGACTTTACAGTGGAAGATGCTGGAAGACCCCACTGAAGTCAAGTGATCCGAGTCAACACGCCCCATAACGGGACACGTGAAGACTGTGTCTTCTGATACCAAGGACACACGTGCCTTCTACGGAATTCCTGCCAAAGCTGCTCAGCCTCCATCTAACCGCGAGGAACCAAAGACAAGGCCACATTCCAGCAAATAACAGTGCGTAGCTTCAACACAGGTCAAGGTCATGAAAGAGGAAGAAAGACCAAAGAACTGTTGTAGATCAATAAACTGCAAAATTACCAAGGGTAGGTAAATGAAAGATGGATGGATAGATATGGATAGATAGAAACAGACAATAGATAGGGAAGGATAGATAACAGATGACACAGATACACAGGTAAATGGCAGGTGATATGTATAGACAGATGACTGACAGATATATAGATAGATATTGATAGAGACATGTAGATACATAGATAAAAAGGCAGGAGAACTGAGTGCAAAGTGGATCTTGTAACAGGAAAAGTTTTTTCTTTTGCTGGACAGATTATTATTGGGCAGTTGGTGAAATTTCAGTAAGATGATAAAATCACTTCCATATTAACTTCTCAGTTTTGCTAACTGAACAATGGCTATGGAAGAGAATGCCCGAGTTTGGGGGACACGTACACGGAAGCGCTTAAGAGTAAAAATAGAAGTCATGTATACAGACAGGGAGAACCGAAAATCAACAGACAAGAGCCCCCCGCATCCCCTCCCAGGTCACTGCTCTTTCCTTTCCAGCCCCACCCCCACCCCGGCTTCCTGCTGCAGGTGTCAGCCTTGTCCTGCCCCAGGGCCCCATGTCTGCACCTGCCCTCCAGCCTTTCTCTCCATCACTCTCCCCAGGCACCACCTGGTCCACCCAACTCCTTCATCTCCCCTCCAGCATCTTTCCCTGCATCCGCCCACGTCCACGAGCAGCTTTAGTGCTGGTCACCCCCAGTACCCGCACCTCTTCCCAAATCCCCGTCTCACGCTTCTCCGCTTCTCACAGCCATCGCCTCCCACCTGCCCGGCTCACTTCCTCAAGGACCCCACGGCACCCTTCCAGGGAACAGAGCTGGGGGCGCTGGCGAGCTGGAAACGGCCAAGCCCTTTTCCTAACGCTGTTGAGGCCATGCTAAGCCGAACCATGACCCTGTCACATTCAAAACTGAACCCTGGATTCTCCCTCCCGGATCTGCTCGAGCCCAAGGCCTCATGGGCCAGCCACTGGCTCCAGAGCAAACGCTGGAAATCCTCTCTGCCCTTGGTCTTTCTCTGCCACCCCACGTGCAGCCCAGACGCACACCCTGCCAGTTCTGTCCTCAAACGCCGCCAGAGTCCGGCCACTGCTCCCCCAGCCACCTCCGCTGCTCTCAGTGCCCAAGCCCAGATGACCCCCACGCTCCTTTCTGGTCTCCACTCGCCCCTCCCCCTCTCAGCCCCCCAGGCTTTTCTGAACCCAGCAGCCAGAGTGAGTCTCTGAAAACATGAATCAGATGTCTCTCTCCTCTGCTCAAACTCCCCAAGGCGCCCTGTATTTCTCAGGGCAAAATCCAAAGTCCTTTACCCTGCGCCCCCTGAGACATAATAAAAATCCCTCCCTTCATTAACTCGGCTGCCCCCTGAGCCCAGTGCGGTAGCACTGCCGTGCTCGTAGAACGACGGAGAAACTGAAGTCTACGAGGCTCCCCCTGCCCGGGGCGGCACGGGACGCAGGGCAGAGCTGAGATGCAAACCCCGGGCTGGGCTCCCAACTCCGGCGCGAGCCCTGCGCGCCTTTCTGCTCGCCCATCGGCCACCCGCAGCCCCGGGGCTGGGGTTAAGGCGGCGGGGAAGCTGCGAGTGGCCGCCTCTCGCGGAGACATCACTCGCGCAGCTGCTGCCGCACACTGGGAGACCTTGGCAGTGCGCCTCGCTGGGACCCGTGCGCGCGAGGCCGCGGACGCGCACGCGCCCGGGAAGAGCACAGTTCTACGCCTTCCTACGTTGGGAGTCGAAGGCAGGCGGAATCCGAGTCTACACACGCGGCTTCGACCTTACTTGCGTAATCCCACGCCTGACGCCACGCGGTGGGCGAAGCCTCCCGCAGGGGCGCCGCAGCCAAGCCGGCTCCCCGCGTCCCGCTCCCCTCTCCAGGGCCCCTGGCCCTCCCCACAGCGCCGGGACTCACGTTCAGGACCCTCCTGTCGAGCATCCTTAACGTGCTGAAGGCCGTCACCTCCACCAGCGCCATCACCAGCAGCTGCACGAGGCTGGCCTTGCCCAGGACGGCGCCCGCAGAGATCAGCACGGACGTGGCGCTCATGGCGGCCGGCGGAAGGCTGCGGGGCGAGGAGAGAGAGAGGGGCGCTCACGCATTCGCTCCCGCAGCCGGCCCCCTGCCTGCCGCTTTTCAGCTCCGCGAGGACGCATCAGGGAACAAGGCAAGGTTTCCACCCACGGCGGGGCTCCCTCTTGCCCTCAGTCCAGGACAGGGAGCAACGCGCACTGGTCAGTGCCCAGGTCGCAGGGCCCGCTCCTGGGAGCCCGCACGCTGGGGCGTCTGCTCTGCAGGCACCACCCGCAGAGACTCAGTAGGGGGCGCGCCCTGCGGCTCCGTCTCGGCGCGCTGCACCTCCGCGTGGGAGGGCGCTGGGAAGCTGGTGGAGCCTGGCGCCCCTGCTCTGCCGCCCAGGCCGCTGCTCAGCCTGGCGGAGCCTGTGCAGTGAGCATGGGCAGCGCCCGTGTCCCGTGGGAGTGCGGCGGGACCAGAAGCAAGCGCCCTCGCTCCTGCGTGCCTGGAGGGAATTCACTGAGGAGGGAAGCCGCACTTCCAGGGAATCCGTCGCTCGCGCCTTCCTGCTCTCGAGGCCGGGCTTACCGGAGGAGGCGCAGCTTCTGTCTTCAAAGTGCTCTGTGATTCAGCGGGGAGGATAGTCCTCCACACCATGGACTAAGCAAACCTGCAGTGTCACAGCGCTGCGGGTTCGCTGGAAGGAGAGAGCATGCTCATCCTGGAGGGCTTCCTGGAGGAAGTGGCACAGCCCACGCACAGTCCACTGTCGCCTGAACACCTTGCTCTGAGACCCTCTCTGCTCCGCTGCAGCGAAGGGTGATGCGGCTGTGACCACAGCCCACAAGGAGATGATTTAGTCCACATTAGGGTGTTATTCCATCATAGTGAGCTGCAAAACGATGTCACTTTGCTGCGTGTCAGCCCCATTTTACAGAAGAGATCATCGAGGTGAGAGGCCACCAAGGCGAGAAGAAGGCAGGTTTTTGGCCACAGCCGCACAGCCATGAGGTTCAGACCTTGGTGGTCTGGGCGCAGCTGCCCCAGCGTCAGCTGCAGACACAGCGCCCTGTTGACGGCCCCAAGGTTCCAGAAGGAGGTTGGACAAGGGCACGGGGTCCCCTGGGGACCAGGCGTGATTTCCAATGTGGGAGCTCATCACCCCTGGGCAGAGTGTGCCTTGTAAGGGAGTATCCACTCGTCCACAAAGGCTGATGCAGGAGAGTGTGTGCCGGCCTCAGGGGCCAGGGTCGCTGGGGAGCCGTGGAGACGGTCAAGTACACTGGTTGGCAGAGTGGCCTCAGGGGTGGGCCACTGGGGCTGGGACTCTGGCTCAACCACTCCTGGCTGTGTGACCTCAGGCAGATGCCCTAACCACTCTGTGCTCAGTGCCTTTGTAAGGTGCAGGCAATCCCTTTGGAGCTGTCATGAGGGCAAAGCGCGCTGAGATGTGTGCCAGGTGCAGTAAGCGGGTCGGCTGTGGCTAGCGTGTTCCGGGGAGAGTCCCCTGGGCCTTTCAAAATGCAGCAGGAAAATTCATGTTTTGTTCCCCTAGTCGTTCACTGAGTTCTTCTGGGAGGAAAACAAAGGCAGGCAAAGCTGAGAAACAGGGCCCGGCCCTGGAGGGTCGGCCAAGGCGGGACCCGAGCAGCGCCGAGGCGGGACCCGAGCAGCGCCGAGGCGGGACCCGAGCAGCGCCGAGGCGGGACCCGAGTAGCGTCGAGGCGGGTGGCACTCGTTCCGCGGACTCCCGGGAGGCCGGCCAGCGCCCTGCCCAGCAGGAGGAAGCCCACTGTTCTGCTCTGGGAAGCCAGTTCCAGCAGGGCCCCGGCCACGGGAAGCAGCCCCCGAGGGGTGCCGGTGGGGCTGGGCCCTCCGGCTGCAGGTGGCCCCTTCCTGTCTTCCTGGATCGAGTCAAGAGCCAGCAGGTCCCTGCAGGTGTCCCAGGGGGCTTCTTGCTCCAACTGCCAAGGCCCAGAGGCTGCAGGCGTGTGTGCTGCTCAGCCCAGGCAGCAGAGACACCGGGCTAGGGTCGCCGCTGCCACAGCTCCCCCAGGGTGCCTTTGTCGCTTCCCAGGTGGAGCCCTGGGAGGGGTGGGGGGACCCAGTAATGCCCTTTAACAAGGGAAAGCATGGAGAGCTGTCGTTTGCTTCCAGGGCCAACGGGGAGCTGGTGAGACCGCTTCAGGACACAGCCACTCTGGAAGGGTTTCAGCTACGGAAAAACGGAAGCCACGGCCACCACTTAGCTGTGTGAGCCCAGGCAAGTGCCTTCCGTCTCTGAGCTTCCATTCCCTTACCTGTATGCCAGGTGAGCTCCCTACCTGGGAGGATGAAAGAAACACAGCAGGATTTGTGGAGTGTCGGCACAGGGCCTGGCCCACGGACAGCGATGCAACAGCAGTGCGCGGATGGCTCAGCAGGGGCCAAGAGGGGCGGCTGGCGGGGCCTCCGGAGGCCCCCAGGGCCCGGGACGCCTCAGATGGGGTTCTCCACCATCTGGGCAGGGCCGCGATGCAGAGTTGGATAAGACAAAAAACAAGCAGTGAGGAAAAACTTCACCGCGTTCCTCCTGTCAGGGGCCAACGCCTTTGTTAAAAGGATGTCACTTGATGTGTGCGCAAATTCCATGCGTCCCCGTGTGCCCATCGGCCAGGCTGGCAGCCGTGACGCGGCCGTCCAGCACCGGGGGTCCCTTCTGCTGGTTCTCAGCACTGGCCTCCCCTACCCGAGCAGATGAAAGGCCACAGAAGGGAAGCAACGGGGGCGGGGGGGGGCGCTAGCGCTTGTCCGCCAGCATCCGCGGGCCCAGCATCCTTCCTAAGAGAGGCTGTCTCTTTGGGTGTGGTCTCTGTTTCTCTTTGTCTAATATGTTTTTCTTGATTTTTCCATGAACCTACATTGATGGCATAACGTCACAAAATCATAACTGAGAATCAAAGCAGGGAGGCCCCCCGGGAGGGCTGTCACCCTCCCCTGGGCCCTGACCGGTGAACTCAGTGAAGAGGGCTGTCAGACAGAATGCAGGATCAGCTCCACTTACAGGCCAGGTGAACTATGCGTAGTCTTTTGTCTAAGTCTATCCCAACTGTAGCACCACATTGTTGGCAGCTCTTCTAGAACTTTCCCTCTTGGCTCTCCTATCCCCTCAAGTACCCAAAAGCAATTGGGCCATCTTACGGTTACCTGGACAGTTTGATGGACACCTTCCCATGGAAGGGTTGGTTCAGGAAACCATCAAGCAGGACTGCCCACTGCACGCCCACGGCCAGCAGGAAGAGGTTGAAGGCCACGCTGCTCCAGCCGTGTCTTCGCAGAGATGAGGTGAGGAAGCCTAAGCCGAGGGCCGCCATGACCGAGAGGTCCTGGACCACTGCACGGGGAGGACAAGGCAGGAGGAGGGAGGGCCGTGAGCCAAGAGTTGCGCAGAATGGCTGCTGGAAGGGGCCATTCCAGATCCTTCCATGGCCTTTTTTCTGATTGCAGTGCAGGGTGGAGGTGAGGAATGTGGGAGCTGGCGCCCTGGCGAAGTGCGTCCGCCAAGGCCCTGCTCACACTGGAGCCCGGGAACTGTAGGCCTCTTCTGTCTGTAAACAATGCCATGAGCTCGGGGAGCCCTCGGGGCTGGTGCTGGGCACAGAGTGGCCACTCAGGAGCGGTCCCTGCTGCTGCTATTCTGGGACATCGGGCTCAGCCCCCTGGTCCCGCACAGCCCAGACACTCAGTGACCTGGCCCAGGTCACACGGCAAGAGCAAGCAGAGGTGGGCCCAGGGCTCCCGCAGGCACCATCTGATCCCAGAATGGAGGACTGAGGCTAAGCGGGGCCCGGGAGCAGGGCGGAGCATCTGGAAGCAGTGTGATCAGAGCTTGTTTCCCAGAGCCGTTCCAGGGAAGCTCATCTTGCCACGTTGCATACAGGGGGGGCCTGACCTCCACCAACCAGGGCAGGGCAAACCTGCCTGGGTGAGAGCTGCCTGAGCAGGAAGGCCCCGCCCCCGTCTCCATCCTGGGTGCTCCTCCAACCCTTGCTGCAAAAGCCCTGGCGCCTGCTGGGTGGGGAGGCGGCTTCTTTGGGGGACAGCGCCTTCTTTGGGGGACAGCGCCTTCCTGCCGTCTCCTGCACATGTCGTCCTCTGAGCAACTGCCACTTGAGACTGCCTGTTTGGTGACACCCCAGGCAGACCCCCGGCGGGGCTGCCTTCACCACCTGCTGCCAGGGCCCTGGGGTGGGGGTGGAGGGGCAGGCAGCATTATACACCAGGCCCACCGGGGGGCCCTCACCTTTCCTGGCCCCAGAGCAGAGGTAACCGAGGCAGCTAGGTGGACGGGCAGACGGAGCTGCTGGCAAGGAGAGGACCAGCAGAAGGGAAACAGGAGCGTTCGGGTTGAATCCGGCTTTGAAAGACGGTCAGCAGGGGACAGCATTGAGCCTATCGGGTGAAGCCGCCATCTGCAGTGCCGGTTTGAGTCCCGGCTTCTCCACTTCCAATCCAGCTCCCTGCGAATGGCCTGGGAAAGCAGTGGAAGATGACCCGAGTGCTTGGCCCCCTGCACCCACGTGGGAGACCTGGATGAAACTCCTGGCCGAGCCTCAGCTGTTGTGGCCTTTGGGGGAGAGAACCAGCAGATAGATCTCTCCACCTCTGTGTATGTGTGTAACTCTGCCTTTCAAATAAATAAAATAAATCTTAAAAAAAAAAAAAAAAAAAGAGAGGCCGATGCTGTGGCCTAGTGGGTTGAGCTGCCCCCTGCAGCACCGGCATCCCATGGGGCAGTTCGAGTCCTGGCTGCTCCACTTCTGAGCCAGCTCCCAGCAATTGCTTGGGTTCCTGCACCCACGTGGAAGAACCGGATGGAGCTCCTGGCTCCTGGCTTTGGTCTGGCCCAGCCCTGACTGTTGTAGCCATTTGGGGAGTGAACCAGCGGATGGAAGATCTCTCTCTCTCTCTGCCTTTCCCTCTCTGTAACTCTTTCAAATAAATAAATAAAAATCTTTAAAAAAAGAAAAAGAAAAAGAAAGGAAAGGTGTTCAGCAGTCTGGGCTTCAGACCTCCACAAAGTTGGGTTCGGGTCAGAGCTGTGGCACTTCCTAGCTGTGTGACCTTGGTCTACTTCCTCAACCTCTCTGAGCCTCAGTAGCAGCCTGCATTTGTTCATCGTTCACCATGTGCCACCCTGGGTTGGTCACTTGGCGTAGACTCTCTTCCCACTCTCACAGCCACTCTTTGAGGTGAGTGCTGTTACTGTTACCATCCTACAGATATGAAAACTGAGGTACAGAGCATTCAGGAACTTGCCCCAGCCCATACAGCCAGGATTGAAACTCCCAAAACATTCATGGAAATGGTATTATGGAAAAACGAGACATGGGTTTCAAATGTATTTGCACCAAGTTAAATGCATCTCTTAATCCCATTTTCCCATGAACTTTTTTTTTCCAAAGATTTACTTATTTGAAAGAGTTACAGAGGAGGAGAGGCAGAGACAGAGAGAGAGAGGTCTTCCATCCACTGGTTCACGCCCCAAGTGGCTGCAACAGCTGGAGCTGAGCCGATCTGGAGCCAGGAGCCAGGAGCTTCCTCCAGGTCTCCTATGCGGGTGCAGGGGTCCAAGGACTTGGGCCATCTTCCACTGCTTTCCCAGGCCACAACAGAGAGCCGGATTGGAAGTGCTGCAGCTGGGACACGAACCAGTGACCATATGAGATGCCAGTGCTGCAGGTGGCAGCTTTTACCCGCTACGCCACCACGCCAGCCCCCCAGGAACTTTTACAAGTGCCTTCATGTCTGCTCTCTTCCCGGTCCCATCTGCTAAATGGGAAAATTGCTGTCCCCAACCAGGGTGCCAGAATCAAATGCGTGGAGTTGCTCAGGATAGGAACAACTATTTTGCAATAAACACCAACTATTTTTACACATGTATAGACGCCAAAGATGGATCTGGAAGGATTTTTATTTTCTTCCCCATGGATATTATCTCTGGATGTGGGAGATTTCTTTACTTTTGCTGTTGGTGTTTAAAGTTTCAGCAGGCCGGCGCCGTGGCTCAATAGGCTAATCCTCCGCCTTGCGGCACTGGCACACCGGGTTCTAGTCCCGGTCGGGGTGCCGGATTCTGTCCCGGTTGCCCCTCTTCCAGGCCAGCTCTCTGCTGTGGCCCGGGAGTGCAGTGGAGGATGGCCCAAGCCCTTGGGCCCTGCACCCCATGGGAGACCAGGAGAAGTACCCGGCTCCTGCCATTGGATCAGCGCGGTGTGCCGGCCACAGAGCACCAGCCGCGGCGGCCATTGGAGGGTGAACCAACGGCTAAAGGAAGACCTTTCTCTCTGTCTCTCTCTCACTGTCCACTCTACCTGTCAAAATAATAATAATAATAAAATAAAGTTTCAGCAGCCAGCACAGACAGTAAACAACTTTAGCAAAGAAGGAGGGGGAGGAGGGAGAGGGTGGGCCTGCGCTGTGGTGCAGCAGGGAAAGCCACTGCCTGCGACTCCAGCTTCCCATGTGGGCACCAGTTCAAGTCCCAGCTGCTCCACTTCTGCTCCAGCTCCCTGATAATGTGCCTGGGAAAGCAGCAGCAGATGGCCCAAGTGCCTGGGAGACCTGGATGAAGCTCCTAGTGCCTGGCCCAGCGCTGGCCACTGTGGCCATCTGGGGAGTGAACCAGTAAATGGAAGATCTCTCCCTCTCTCTCTCTGTTAACTCTGACTTTCAAATAAAACAAATTGGAAGGAGAGGAGGAAGGAAGGAAAGGAAACACCGCAGGGGCTTCGAGTTCTGACAGACCCCGGCGCTATGGTTTTCTATTACGCTAAACTTTATTAAATTGCTAACTGGCGGCCATTTTTGACTTAACACCAATGTTAGTGTGCTTCTCGCCCATAGCCCTGGGCCCTCGCTTGTGGTGCGCATTGTTTACTTTCCTTGTCAGCTACATAAAGGCAATCATTGCCTACCGCAGAGCTCAGCCAGTGCCTGGCTCACAGACAGCGCTCGGGGGGTGCCCGGTGGTGACTCCCCTTCAGCACGGGACCAGCACGGGACCAGCACGGCTCCTGCCCCACCTCCTGCACCAGCACTGCTGGCCACAAGGCAGCTCTTATGAGCCCTCCGGGGTCTTGGAAGCTCCTCTGATTGACACAAGCTGTTCTAGTCCACGCCTGCTGAAAACACCACGCACCTGGGGGCTGGCCTATAAGACCAGGATATAGGAGGCCCCTGAGAACCCCGGGGAATCGTGGGATCTGGGCAGTGGGTGCAGAGCGGGCATCAAGTCTTTGCGCCTTCTCCAGTAAGCTCAAGGATTTTTCCATCTCCTCCTTGCATCCTTTTAGGAATGGAAGTGGGAGGGTGCTGTCTTCCCCAGGTGCCTCCTGGGATGGCTCAGAGCCCATGAGGAGCCAAGCAGGAAACAGGTGTATGAAGATGCACTGTGTGTGTGGGAGTGGTGAGGCCTGCGGCTAATAGCGACTTCATACCCAACTTGAGAGACTCAGATTCAGCCTACGGGATCTTAGGCGAGTGCCTTGACCTCTCTGGACCTCAATTTCCCTATCTGTAACTTGTAAGAGTTGGACTTGATACTTTCGAAGGCCCTTATATTCTGGAATATTCCAAGGAGAGGGTCAGTGGGAGGATGGGTGGAGGAGAGGCGTCAGATTAAGAGTAGAGGGGGACCATAGGATTCGAAAGTCAGGATCCAGGGTGTAGCTGCTGCCCCTGATCCCAGACAGGGGGGCCAGGGCCTTCCTCGTCGAGGGCCCGCACTGTCCATCGGAGGAACTGGGCCTCAGCCAGCAAGATGAAATGAGGCGGCAGTGTCCAGGAGCTGCTGGCAGAGCCCAGGCACCCCGACTGCTCAGCAAATACCATTTGGTTTCAGGCTCCCTGGCCCCTCACCCCCTGCATCCACCCACTTCCTATCCCCAAGACATCAGGGCCACAGCCCAGCTCAGGGACTCCCCATGGGCCTCAGTTCCCGCCTCCCAGAGCCTGCCCCGTCTGATAAGCTACAGGAGACAAAGGTGCTCAGGGTGATAAGAAGAGGATGCGCCTGCCCTGGGCCCCCAAGGACTGGGCTGGGGATGTCTCCTGGTCTAAGGCAGGCTCGGGCAAAATTCAGGAAAGCCCCATGACTTGCAGTAAGAAAGTCTAACCTGCAGTCCAGCACCCGAGGAGGTGATAATTAGCATCACTAGAGGGAACCCTGCACCCACCAGCCCTGTTCCAATGGCTCCCAGCCTAAACCCACAGCAACCTATGCAGTAGGTACAATTTATTATCCCCGATTTACAGACAGGAAAAGGCAGGCCCAGGTCACACAACTTGAAACGATGGCAGGAAGTTTTGAACCCTGACTACTGGGGTTTAACCACTGTGCCATCCTGCCTCCCCACACAGCACCCATGGTGTAATGGTGATGCCCACAGGCCTCTGAGTCAGATGGTCAAGGGTCAGGGCCTGGCTCTAGCTCTGTGTCCCAGCCTCCTAAGCTGTAAAAAGAGTAGGAAACGATGACACCTGCCCCGAAGACTGTGGGGAACACTGAGCTCACCGGAGCATGCAAATCCCTTTGCCCAGCATTGGATGCAGAGCGAGGTTTGGAAATGTCACCCTGTGCCCGTCCTTGTTAGCTGTGCGAATTTGGGCAAGACTGGGCTTTCTCCAGACCTGTCTGTCCACTTGCAAAGAGTTTGGATAACTGCAGTTTGATCTCCCGTGTCCATCCACACGGGCAGCTGCTCCCACCAGCTTGCAGCCCCCACCAGCCTCGAGCCCCCACCAGCCTCCAGCCCCCACCATGCTGCCACCCCCACCAGCCTGCAGCCCCCGCACCCTGCCGTGCCAACCCACAGTCTGCTCCCCTAGCCATTCTGGACTTGTGAACCCCTCTGTTCTTGCCCCTCTGTCTGCCCTGCAGAGACTTCAGCACCGATGGCTCTGAAGCCAATCCCACTTCCACCCCCCAGGCTCTGGCCTGCACCCCTACACTGCCTCCCTGCTACTGAGCAGGGAAGACGTCTGTGGCCCCAGGCTGGAGCCACGCATGGACTTTGCCTGTGTCTTATCCCACAGTCCCTACTTCCACACTCCCCCTCCCTTGGGAAGGGAACGAGATTTCCCAAAGGGACGGCCCAAGGCTGAGATGTGGCAGGTGTCGTCTCACAGCCCTTCTCCCTGCCTCTGAGAGGTACAGGGAGAGCTGGTGGCACCCACAGCACAGGACTTAGGGTGGTGCCTCACTTTGGTAGCCCTAGGGCAGGCTCTGTGTGGCAGATTGTTTCAGTAATAGCCCCCATTGAATCATGCCTTCCAGTAGAGTCACTGGCTTTGGCCAATGGAATATTAGTAAACAAGCTACAATCAGAGGCTAGAAGAGCACCTTCATATTGGGCTTGCCCTCTCTCTGTGGGAGTCGGCTGCAGGAACCACAGTGCCCAGCGGCCAGCCAGCACCAACTGCAAACCCGAGAATGAGGCCCTCTGAACCCATCCCCCTCCAGCGAGATCCCTAAGGCAAACCCAACAGAAGAACCGCCCAGTTGAGCCCAGCCCAATTGCTGAACCCAGAGTCACCATCACAAATGAGTTAAAGAGCTGCTATTTTAAGTCACTGAGTCTGGGCGTGGTTGTTATGCAGCAATAGGGAACTGATACACTGTGTCGCCTGAGCTCCTCCTAGGCATCTCAACTCCACGCCCACAAGGACCACGCCCTTGCTCACTGAGCCCACACCTGCCCCTGCTCTGGGCCTCTCATCTCAGGGATTGGCACTGCCATTCTCCAGATTGCTACCCGTAGCCATCCTCCTCGCCACCCTCCTTTTCACCAAGAACGGCTGATGTTATCCCCTAAATATCTCTGGAACCTGAACTCCTTGCTTCTCTCCATTGCCCCTGCCCATTGACCTCCATCTCAAGTCCTCCAGCCCAATAGTCAGTAGAGCAAGGAGCACAAACTACAAGAAGCGTCCAACACAACCTAAAGAAGTTTCTAGAATATTAGCACTTCTAGCTTGATTTTTATTTAAAAAATAAGAAATTAGGGGCGGTGCAGTGGCGTAGCGGTTAAAGCCACCACTGGCAGTGCCGGCATCCCATATAGGCACCGGTTTGAGTCCCGGCTGCTCCACCTCCGATCCAGCTCTCTGCTATGGCCTGGGAGAGCAATGGAAGATGGCCCAAGTCCTTAGGCCCCTGCACCCGTGTGGGAGACCTGGAAGAAGCTCCTGGCTCCTGGCTTCGGATAGGCGCAGCTCTGACCGTGGCAGCCAGTTAGGGAGTGAACCAGTGGATTCTCTCTCTACCTCTCCTTCTCTGTGTAACTCTGACTTTCAAATAAATAAATAAATAAATATTTTTTAAAAAATAAGAACTTAAAGACTATTAATAACAAAAACTAATACTGTCAGTCTTTATGTGTGTTAACTCTTTTAGTCCTTCCAGCACTTAGTGAGATAAATACTAGCGCCAAACGGCAGCAGTTGACCTGGAGGCGGGGAGAAGCTGAGCAGTTCGTCCACGTGCTCACGCTCACAGCTAACAGGGCGCGCAGGGAGCCTCCATCAGTCCGGCTCAGCGGTTCCCAAGCTTTCTTGTGCAGTCTCCACCCTCAGGTGGCCTAATCGGGAGGCCTGGACTAGAGCCTGGGACTCTGCCTTTCTAGTAACTGCCAGGGAACCTTGAGTGGGGAACTGCTGACCTAGGCCATCTGTCTCTCGAGGTGCCGCTGGAGACCCTGCGAGGTGTTCGATATTCACGTTAATCCAGAAGCCTCCCCACGCTGCTCCAAACACCAGGCAGCCCGAGGTCCCGTTGCTTTGGGGGCCCCTGGCAAGTACTTCTTCAGGCTGCAACTCACGGTAGAATTTATAAAAGTTACTTAGCCATTATGGAAACCTTTAAGTATACACTAAAGCAGAGAAGGTAGCACAATGACCCCCCGGACTCGTCTCCAACCTTTGCCAAATGCTTCACAGGGCCAATCTTGTTTTTTTGTTTCTTTGTTTAGTTTTTTTATCCTTTTCTCCCCCCTTTCATATTCCTGGCTTGAAGCAAACGCCAGCCCCCCCCCCCCCCCCCCCCGCCATTTCGGTAGGCTTCTCTAATAGACAGGGCCTTAGAAAATAGCCACTGTGCCTCTCCCACACCTAACCAAGTCCACAGTCATTCCTGTTCGTCCAGATAGTCACGTTCTAGTCAAGTTTTGTGGCTGTCTCCAACATTTCTTTTTAGATGTGGCAAGGTTGAACAATTTATTGTAGCTTATGCACTGGATTAAATTAAGTAGACTGCCTGATTCATTTATCAAGGTTGAACTCAACTCCCACAAAACAGACTAACGGCTTAAGCAACTCCTGCAAAGCAAACCCAGAGTGGAGGCAAAACTGACCCTGGAGGCGGCAAGTGCACAGAAAGTGAAGGGCACAGCCATGCGTCTCAGTGGGCAAGCTCCATGTCAGTCACGTTCAAGGTTAAAAAAAGCATCAGTCAGGGGCCTGCACTGTGGCGCAGTGGGTTGAAGCCCTGGCCCAAGGTGCAGGCATTCCATGTGGGCTCCAGTTCTAGTCCCGGCCGCTCCTCTTCCGATCCAGCTCTCTGCTGTGGCCTGGGAAAGTGGTGGAGGATGGTCCGTGTCCTTGGGTCCCTGCACCCATGTGGGAGACCCGGAGGAGGCTCCTGGCTCCTGGCTTTGGATTGGCGCAGCTCTAGCCGTCGCGGCCATCTGGGGAGTGAACCAGAGGATGGAAGCCCTCTCTCTCTGTCTCTACCTCTCTCTGTAACTCTGTCTTTCAAATAAATAAAATAAATATTTTTTAAAAAAAGCATCAGTCCGCAGGCTGGCACTGTGGCGCACTGGGTTAAGGTGCCAGCCCCAGTACTGACATCCCATATGGGTGCTGGTTCGAGTCCTGGCTGCTCTTCTTCCGATCCAGCTCTCTGCTGTGACCTGGGAAAGCAGTGGAGGATGGCCAAGTCCTCGGGTCTCTGAGCCCACGTGGGAGACCTGGAAGAAGCTCCTGTCTCCTGGCTTCGAATCAGCTCAGCTCTGGCCATTGCAGTCATTTGGGGAGTGGACTATTGCGGAATTTGGGGAATGGATCAGCGGAAGACCTCTTTCTCTCTGGCTCTACCTCTCTCTCTGTAACTCTGTCTTTCATATAAATAAAATAAATCTTTCCAAAAAAAAAAAAAAAGCATCCGTCCAGACACACCTGACAATGAGACGTCTGTATCGTCAGCAGCAACCGCGGACCTCACCCCGAGACTGCCTGGCGCCACTAGTGATGGGAAAAAATCTCTGTCATTTTGATCTCCTCGGAGTTTTCTGATTTGTGTGTACGCATTATCATGTACAAAGCACATCACTGCAGGGGCCGGCATGGAGGCACACCAGGTTAAGCCAACACTTGCGACACCAGCATCCCATTTCAGAGTGCCAGTTTGAGTCCTGGCTCCTCTGCTTCTGATCCAGCTCCCTGCTAACACACCTGGGAGAGCATCAGAAGATGGCCCAAGTGCTTGGGCTCCTGCACCCACGTGGGAGACCCAGATACTCTTCCTGGCTCCTGGCTTTAGCCTGGCCCAGCCCTGACCATTGCATCCATTTTGGGAGTGAATCTGGATGGAAGAGCTCTCTCGCTCTCTCTCTCTCTCTCTCTCTGTCATTTTTCCTTTCAAATAAGTAACTAAATCCTATGTATATGTATATGTATATGTATATGTATATGTATATGTATATGACTGCGGTAGTCCTTGCGTGTAACCCAGAAATGTGCTGCGTGCACACTCACCGCAGGTTGAAGTCCAGTGACTGATGCTAGGCTACAGCCCCCACACTGGCCTCGTGCCCTCTCTGCCCCTGCCCACATCACCTACACCAGCTCCAGAGCAGCTTTCTTTATGACCCAAACTCAGTCCCTTAACTTCCTCTTGGGTCAGCAGAATGCAGGTCAAACTCAGCCCAACAGCCTGCTGTCCACTGGCCACTTTCCAAAGCTTTATACTCCGGTGACCCTGCTGCGTAAACCCCAGCCAGGCTCCTCCCAGTGTGCGTGCCCATGGCTGCTGCTGGCTTTCACTCCTATGGAGCCTTCGGGTCCTGGCTGAGCAGTCCCGGCCCTCCAGCATCATCGCCTCCCCTGCCTGAGCTGTAGGCCTCCGCTGTGCTTCCATATAGAGTGAGCTTCCAGTACACTTCGCACTGGTGAGCAGCACAGCGTCGGGCTGGGTTGCAATGGCGGCTCCTCCGCCTACTGGTTGTATGACCAGTGACTCAACTCTGCTTCGAGAAAGAGCCATGAGGCGTAACTGCTGAGTGCACAGAAGCCAGGGCCAGGAGGTCCAAATTCAAATCTGCCAGGCTATTGCCAGCTGAGGGACCTCAGGCAGATTGCTCAATGCCCACGTGCCCAGCTTCCTCGTAAGGAAAACAGAGATCAAAAGAGTAGCTACCTCATAGAGTTGTTGTGAGGGTTCCACAGAACGCGTGTAGAACAGTAGCTAGTGCACAGTGAGTGCCCAGCAAACATCAGCTGCAATGGTCATGCATCTGAACCCCACGTTGGATGCAATACGTGGTTGAATGGAGAAGTGCAAGAACGCAGGCATTGAACTATATTGGACTGGGATCAAAAGAATTAAAGGAAATTGAAATGGATTAAAAATGTGCCCATACCAGGAAAGCAGCAGCAGACGACCCCGGCACTGGACCCCCGCCACTCCTGTGGGAGACTCAGATGGAACTCCTGACCCCGGGCTTTGGTGTGGCCTGGGCCCTGATCATTGTAGCCATTTGGGGAGCGAGCCAGGGATGGAAGACCTTGATCTCTCCCCCACCCCCGCCTTTCAAATAAATTCATCTTTTAAAAGGCTTGTGCCCAGGTCTTGGCGCTGAGGCCAGGGGCTCCCTAAGTCCATCATGGCCCTCAGGGGCCTTCCCTTTGCTTCCAGGTGACCAGGCCATTAGCATCACTTAGGAACGAGCAAGCACTCAGCTATGCCCAACCTGGTTTCAGCCTTTTCCCACGGACGTCACGCAGTCTGCCCGTGACCACAGATGACGCAGCAGTGTACTGAGACGCCCGAGTCTTTGTGGAAGCCCAGTCTCACACTGTGGCCATGTGTCTGTTTCACAGTGTCCTCATCACAGTCTGGGGATATTTTTAGCTGCATATAACATCACCAGCAGCATTCTACAGCGCTCCCCCCCTCCCCATACGCTGGCTTTGCAGGCCCGATGCAGACTCCAGCCTCTGAGAAGGGGGCGGAGCCGGGTAACAGGCTACAGGTAGAGAAATGAGTAAGAGAGACCAAGAATGGCGACAAAAACCCCCAACAACAACCCACAATTCCTTGCTGCTAAGGAGAGTGAAGTTGGGGGGAGCACACAGAAGCACAGCATTACAAAGAACCACTGGCACAGGGAATTCGGGGAACGGGAAAAGGCCGCCCCTCCCTCTGCACTGACAGATGAAGGCAGGCTTCGCGGCAGAGGTGTGCCCAGGCTGCTCCTCAGGAGAGCATGCGTCGTTGGCTGGGTGAATCCCTTTCCGCGGGGATTTTTGTGGGAAGGAACACCCACGCCCCTGGGGAACCACAGACCTCGCTGGCCCCCAGCCCCTGCTATCTGCCTGCGTGCCCACTTCCCCAGGGGCCCCTCACCTTGGTAGGTCCCCAGGAGCTTCTTCTGATCCTTTGAGGAAGTGTCATAGGAAGTGAAAAAGAAGAAGATGAGGACGAGGGCGCCCTGCAGCATTAAGGCCCAGGGGGGCAGGCAGCCCCGGACAGAGCGCGGGTACTTCGAGCCCATGGTGCATCTGTCCGCGCTGGGCTCCACCAGCAGCAGGCATCCCCTCTCCCCACGCCCACTCGCGGGAGCGATAGGGGAGACACCCGCCAAGGGCCTTATCTCAGGCCGCAAGGCTGGCTCTGCAGGCCTGTCCGTCGAGTTAACACCAGCGTGCAGGGCCCGTGATCACGGCGGGAGGGGGTGCATTTTTCCCACATTCATTCATCCAACAAACATTTTCCATACGGTTCCTGCCAAGCTCACGGTGAAGGGGGCATCCCCCCCCTCGAACCCAAACATGATAACACTGTGTCACTTGGTCCTTCAGCTCATCCTCACCATGTCCGTGTAGGAAAGACAGCGAATGGGTCAGCACTCCTGCTTCACAAGTGGGGAAACTGAGGCTCACCGGGGTCTGTGCACCCGCAGGCTCCCGACAAGAATGAATTGATCAAGAGAGAACGGACGAATGAATGAATGAATGAATGCCAGCGAGGTACTCGAGAAGCCCCAGGGAGTCTGCAGACCAGACCCAGGAAGAGCTGCCCTCCAGGCTACAAGGCTGCAATGACTTATGTTTCAATCCGTATTTAAATCCCCTTTTTTCTAAGCATTTTTTAAAGGTAGGTGGGGGAAGAAAAAAATGGCTTGAATTCATTCAGTTCTGGAAAAATCCAGACGGGTCCTGGCCCAGCATCGGGCTGAAGATCCCCCCACCTCGGGCCGCCTCCATGCAGAGCATCCAGGACGCTGCCTGGGGCACGAGTGTCACTGACCTTTGCCGAAGGCCCCGTCTCTGCGTCCCCTCCCAAAGTGGTGACAGCCCCCGGCACAGGACTTGGGAGCCCGACATGGAGTTTTTTTTTAAAAAAGATTTATTTATTTATTTGAAAGGCAGAGTTACAGAGAGAAAGGAGGCAGAGAGAGAGAGAAAGAGAAAGAGTCTTCCATCTGCAGGTTCACTTCCCAGATGGTCCCTGCAAAGGCCAGTAGAGGGCCAGACCGAAGCCAGGAGCCAGGAGCCAGGAGCTTCTTCCGTGTCTCCCACGTGGGTACAAGGGGCCCAAGCACTTGAGTCATCCTCTACTGCTTTCCCAGGCGCATTAGCAGGCAGCTGGACTGGAAATGGAGCAGCTGGGACTCGAACCGGTGCCCATATGGGGTGTTGGTATCACAGGCAGCAGCTTTACCCATTGTGTCATAATGCCACCCTCCCCCTGCCCCGCCATTTGTCACTTGAATGTTTGTTTATTGTCTGTCTTCTCTGCAGCGTCTGAGGGAGTTTTGGGTGCTGTGGTGCTCAGTCCATAGTAGGTGCTCAATAAATACCTGCTGGATGAATAACAGCCACCATTTCTGCAACGCCCAGCACCAGACAAGCATCCTGCACACATTACTTCATGTAACCTTCCCCCGAGCCTGTGGCCACAGGCATCATTGCCACTGTTTTACAAGGAGGAATCTGCTGCTCAGAGAGGTCATGCACGTCCCCAAGGTCACACAGCTAATAAAGGGCAGGGTGGGACCTGGGTGGGACCCAACCCAGACACCCACCTGTCAGTACAGCTTGTGCTGTTAACCGATTTGCCACCCTGCCTCCCAGGGTACTAATCAACCCTCAGTCAGTTTCCTTGTGGGTCGAACAAGATGACCCGACCTGCTTCCCTCGCAGGGTCACTGCAAACACAGAGCCCATCTGGCAACTGGTGTTACAGAAATGCAGGCGGGCAGGGGCTTCTGCGACTCTGGCTGGCAGCGTGAGGGCCCAGGCTTTCCCCAGGTGTGGCGAACCGAGCCAGGGAGCCCGCAGCTTGCGCAGGGCAATGCCTGCCAGGAAACTCGCGCGCTGAGCTGGATTTCACCCGGCCTTTTCTGCAAGACCAGGGCTCGGTGGGAACGCCCGCCACGACCTTCCGCCCTGAGCCAAGCAGGCAGGGAGCAGTGCGGTGGGCAGGTCCTCCCTCCCCTCCCTGAGACTCGTCCCCACCAAGGCATGATCTTGCTCTGCTCGGGGCACACCTGGCTAAAGCGTGGCTAAGCCGAGCCTTCATTCACTGAACACTCATGAGCCTGGGAGTCGGCCACCTGCACTCGACTCCTGGTTGTGCAATTAATTAGCTGGCAGGACCTCAGGGAAGGTGGTCAGGGTCTCAGGGCGTAACTTCTCATGTGTACAGCGTTACTCTCCCAGGGCTGTGACGCTAACATGAGGTTGTGCACTGAGCATAGTCCATGAACGTTAGCAATCATTATTACCACACAGGCCTGGCACACTGACTGCAGAAAACTCTGAAAATTCCAAGCTGCACACGGCTTCTGTCAAGTACCCGCGGTGCTCCATCCCGAATACCAGTGCTGCGTTTTGTGCGTGCATCCTTTCAGGGGTTTTCTGGCTTAGGCCTCGTTTGTTTCCCTGCAAACATGGGATGGTACAGCACAGGCCAGGACAGCTCCTCTACAACATTATATACGGCACAGTGGTTAGGAGTCCGGACTCTGGCAGCAGCCTGCTGGGGTTTGAGTCAGAGGTCTCTGTCACTCGGTGTCCTTGGCGGAATCCCCTGCCCACCCTGAGTCACGATCACCTGTGGCGATGATTCTAGCCCTGTGTCTCCCATGATAAGCAGGTCATGTTGGCTCCACTTCGTAGATGAGAAAACTGAGGCTCAGAGAGAACAAGGCCAATGACTGGGCCTCTCTCATCTGGAAGACGGTGTTGTCATAATCTCAAGCTCATAGGATGTTGTGAGCTTTAAAGCAAATGCATGGGACTCGGAGCAGGGACTGTGATCCAGGGTGCTCGCGGGCTTCCACAGCCAGGGTGTGCGGCAGCTTCCTTAACCAGCCCTCTTCGTAGGATAACTGTAGGGCTGTTTCCAAACCACCCGGATTGTGACTGGTGTAGGCCAGGAACAAAGCCCTCCTGCGATTGAGGGAACTGAAGCTGCGGACCGAGGTGGAACCCACATTTCCTTATTTGGAGAACAGGATGTGGTGATCTCCCTCCAGGCTGCTGAGTTGAGCTGAAGCCCAAGTGTCAATCCCAACCCCTGGCTCATCAGAAAGTCCCAGGAGCGGGGGACAAGCCTCAGTTCCTGTCTGGGCCCTGGCCTTTTGAAGGAGAGCTACTTACTTCCCTTCCTCGTCTTACTCGTCTGTAGAATGGCCAGTGCAGGTCTCCGCCGCCTCCTGACTGGAGTGGCAGGATGGGGAGCAGGGGGCTCTCCTCTTCCCCCTTAGAATCCCCGAGGGCCACGGCGGGGCTGAGCAGGGAGAGGCTGGTGCTTGGCTGCAGCCCAAAGGGCTTGGCCAGGCTGCGTAGGGAAAAGGCAGCTGGGACTGTGGGAGGGGAATAGAGGGCCATGGAGAAGGGCAGTTGCACTCTGGCCTGTTCTTGGGCTCCTGGCAAGAAGGCCATGCCCAGACAAGCGCCCGATCAACACCCCTAACATCCACAGCACGCGCCTGAGCCTCGAGGCTTGAACTTGCTCAGCTCACGCCTGGGCTCATTTGCTATACTCTGCCGACTGTGTGGCTTTGTTTTCTCTGAACCTCAGTTTTCTCATCTATAAAGTGGAGCCAATGTGACCTGTTTGAGCGGGAACACGGGGCTAGGATCATCTCCAGAGTTGATCTAGACCCGGGGGAGGCAGGTGATCCCACCGGGGACACCGTGGGTTGGTGTCGGGATCGGACGGCTCCTTCTCCGGGCCTCACTCAGACTGCACTTCCTCTGCTCCCAGCACCCAGCCCTCCGACCGCTCCGGGCCATTCCACGCCTCAGCCCTGTCAAGCTCTTATCTGATGACAGGCTAGACCCGGAGCTTCAGCAGTCTGGCACAGGTCCCCAGCGCCTTGCTCATCTGTCCTCTGGATCACTCACCTCTCCATTCCACAGGGTGCCAGGGCCCTGACCTAGACAGCAGGGGCATGGCAGGGAGTGGGAGACACCACGGAGGCGGGGGCGGGGGTCTCAGCCACTCTGTCCCTTGCAGTTATGCGCATGAGGGATACGCAGGACTGGGGTCCCCACAGGGTCTGGAGCCAGAACCTTACCACGTACCTGTCCTCCCTAGCGCATCCAGGCCTCCGGATAACTCGGGCCCCTCCTGCGTCTTCCTCCAGGAGCCAGTGTGACTCGGCAGCAGCTGTGCCTTCCTGCTGCTCCGAGCAGAGCATTCTGCCCGTATCCTTTCCCAGGGATGGGCTGGCCTTGGTGCAGCTCCAAGCTTGCAGAGTTTGCTATTCTTGACTACCCAACATCACCCTACCAACGTAGCAGAGTAGAAGCGAGGGCCAAGAAACAGGCCCAGCGTGAACAGCAGTTACTTACTGTTAGCTACTGTACACCTGGCTCAGGAAGCTCATTACCTTCCAAGCCTTCAAATCAACCTGGGGCAGGGCGGGGTGTGTGTGGGGGGAGGCTCTGAGAGACTCAGGAACTTGCCCGATCTAGTTCAGTGGCCAAGCTGGAATTTCAACCCCGGTCTCAAAAAGCAGGACTCTTGCCATCTTTCTACAACTGCATCTCCACAGGCAATGGATGCGGTTCCCAAGGACCTTTTGGTCCAGGCGGATGGCTGCACCTCACCCAGGACACCCCATGCTAGACACAGCACCCGCAGAGACAAAGGCAGGAAGGAGGGAGACACAGCTGCAGGGGATTTAAGGACAGTGAGCAGGCCTGGGGCACTGGAAGAGGAGGGTAGGGCCGCACCCGACCGGCTCTGGACTCGGCACTAAAGAGAATGTGCTTTCTATTCCAGGCACTGGGCCACCTTTGAAGGTTTGTAAGGAGCAGAAAGGAACAGCTGGGATTCGGGTTCCTTCCGGGGTGGGTGCTGATACGGGGGTGACCATAAGGGAAAAAGGTCCACCGCGTCCATCTACTCCCCAGGAAGTTTGAAAAATGTCCTGGAAAATGAACTGCCCCCCCCCCCCCCCCCGCTGCTGGAAATCTGGTCAAGCCACGTGCTGGGATGCCCTGCAGTGACGGACGGGGCAAAACCGTGGAAAGACGCTGTGTACGCCGGAGAACAGGAGGCGGGACTTCACAGCCATTCGGCCCCTGTTCCCTGTGGTACAGTAATGTCATCCGTGGGGGAAGTGCGAGGAAGGGCAACGCAACGGGACGCCAGCAGCAGTCGTGCGGAGGCTGCGAGGCTCTCCGGCTCCTAGGCGGCATGTCCCCAGCTCCCTCTGCCAAGAATCCTGGCGGTCCTTTCTGATGGTTGCTCCGCCGTCCGTGCATGGCAGGGGCGTTAACGGGGAGAGACGCCAGTCGCCCAGCACAGCGCTACTACGGGTGGAGGGTCGCCGGCCCGGCGCCGCGGCCTCACAGGAGCCCAGCCAAGGCTCCGGTCCCCGCCCCGGGGCGGGCACGCCCCCAGTGACGAGGCGCGGCGACGGCGGCGGCGGCGCCCTCACAGGTCCCGCGGACCCAACGCGGCCTGCGGACGTGGAAGCCCCGGCCGCGCCGCCCCGCACAGCCCGGCGGCCTCGCGCGACGTCGCGCGCCCCACGGCCACGCCCCCCGTGACGCAGCGCCCGGGGGCGGGAACCGCGGCGGCCCCGCCCCGCGCCTCCTGCGATTGGCCGCCGCGCTGTCACCACGTCGCGGGAAGCTGGCAGGGTGTGTGTCCGTGTGTGTGGGGTTTGCTTTGTCATTCGTACCCCCGCCGCGCGCTGACGCGGCCGAGCTGGCCGAGCGCTCCGGCGTGCGCAGCGAGGGCCCCGGCGCCGCTCCCGGGACGCTCCCTTACATAATGACGCAACGGGCTGAAGCACATGTCAGCGCAGAAACCCCACACGCCGCACGCCCGGGCTTCAGGATCCCATTGCTGGGCGAGAGCCCACTCTGCCCTTCGGCGCGGCGTGCTCTGGAATGGATTCTAACACAGTGACACACGCAACCCCAAAACCCTGAAGCGTATCTTCGCAACAACGCATAATATAGGATGTTATATTTATAGGGCCTATTTATAAGCCTCTATTTAACTCTTTTCTGATAGGCCCTTCAGCGGGTCCAGACACCATAATGATTGGCGCATTCTTCCGTCCTTCAAGGAGGCGGGTTCTAGAGTCCGTTTTGCTCCAGTGGGCCCTCGGATTGGCCATCGGCAGCCTACCGGCGTCTTCGATTGGTCCCGCGGGCCGTCCGTCGGGGCCGAGGAGGCGGGGCAGAAGGCTGGCTGGTGCTGGGCGGGCGGGCCCCGGAATTGTCATTTCTTTGTTTCCGAAGGCGGAGGAGGCTCTGAGCCCCCCCTCCTCGTGCCACCCCCTCCCCCCGGGTGCTGGCTCCATGTCTGTGTGACCGGCCCCAGGGGTAGAGTCCAGGCCCGACGCGGGGCGGGCCGGCGGCGGCGGCGGCGGCTGAGGCGAGAGGCGGCGGCGGCGGCGGCGAGGGCGGCGCGGGCACCGGCCCCCCAGCGGGAGGATGAAGCGGCGGAACGCCGACTGCAGTAAGCTCCGCCGCCCCCTAAAGCGGAACCGGATCACCGAGGGCATCTACGGCAGGTGAGCGGCGGCGCCCCCTCCGCCGGGCGCGGGCCCCGCGTCCCCCGCCGCTCCGGAGGGGCCCCGGCCCCGTTATGTAACCCCGACTAGGCCGCACGCCCGCGCCGGGGGCTCTGCTGGCGAGCGCTGCCCCGGGAGCGGCCAGCCGGCCCGCCGGGGGTCCGCCCGGGGGGGCGCGGGGCGTGGGGAGGGCGCGGCGGGCGCGGGCCGAGGAGCCGCCGCACCGCCGTTGGGGCGCCCGGGCCCGCCGGGGGGAGGGGCGGCGAGCCCCCTGCCCGCCCGGCGCAGCGCAGCCCCCGGCCCGCGCCGTCGGGCCCGGGGGGCCTCTCCGCGCTGGCCTGAGCCCGGACGCGCGTGGACCCTAGGCACGGGGGGTGCGGAGCTGGCGAAGTTGGGCAGCCCTGGCCCCCCGGCGCCCCTGGGTGGCGGCCACGCCGCCCCTTCTTTCGCCTTCTGCCTGTCTTATGGGACCTCAAACTTGGCACCCGGGGCTGACGCCCCGAAATCCTGCCCTGGGACTCAGTCTCCTGGCGAACAGTATTTTGACCATTCCGAGCAGATAGTCCCCTCGAACGGTTTCCGAGAGCTTTTCTCCAAAGTCTTTTTTTTCCCCCCTCTCTTCTCCAAAAGGAAAGCAGTGTCCCTTTAAATAGAAATTGCACTCGGTCCTCCGAGGAGGACAACAGGTTCATGGGGCAGCGCAGGGACGTCGGTGGCTTCCCCAAGCCGACTTGGTGCGCGGCTGCTAATTTCTGGGCTGCTCACGGTGCGCGCTCTGAATGGGACGTGCCTGGCTGAGGAGGTGACTTCGGGGGAGAGGTGATGGGTGTGCAAAGCGGCCTTCTCGGCGTGGGGACATGCGCTTCGCCGAGTGCTGGGGGTGGGCCGCGGGGGCTCGGAGAAGTGTGTGCGGACGCGGGGGACCCCGGCTCGCCGTAACAGGACTGCCCGGCCCGGGCGTGCTGTTTGTTTACACGCGTGGGGTGTTTGCGCATGTGAACACTGGCGTTTTTCCGTTTTTAACTTCAGGTAAAAGCGTCAAGAAAAAGTGCAAAGGTCTTGGCTGTGCGCTCTGTTAGGGGCTGCAGCTCACGGGAGTCATTCATTCGCTCTGCCCTTGCACACGCCGTGTGTGTGTCAGGCCCTGTGGTAGCCGCTGAGCAAATGACTGGGGAAAACACTCCAAGATCTGCGCTGAGTTAGCCACACCGATGTTAACTCAGACCGCAACAGCAAAAGTATTTTTTCCTGAAGACCTAATGGGTGGAAAGGAGGTCTCTGCAAGTTACACTATGTAGATAGATAGATAGATCTCCTTGGATAAAGAAAAGGGTTTCCCCACCCACCTCAAAAAAGATTTGAGCAATCAAACCGTTAATAGTGGCACAGGGACAGAAGAGTGTGCGGCAGAGTTGGTAGACTCAGGACTGCTGTGTGTGCACGGCGGCCATTCACGGGAACCCGAGATGATGTGCAAGTCCTGTGTTGTCCGTGTTTTCAACTTCTCTTTGTACTTGAACAAATAGACTCAGTTTGCTACCTGTAGCATAGAAGCCACGTGCTCGAGCGGTGGGAAGCAGTGAACTCGCTGTCTAATCGAGGGCTGTTACTCTCCTGGTGGCTTTTGGAATGTGAGTCTTCCTACCCTAAGTTCACTATGCAAGTTGTTGAGGTCCATCTATGAAATTTTCAAAAACCAACAGTATTTCTGCCCTCAGCTCTATTTGCCCTCCTAAGCTTGGCCTTCTTTAAGTAAAATCTTGATGAAAAGACCAAAAAATATTTTACCTGTGTTTTCTGGTTGGAGCATCGTATATCACATGAACACGTCAATTTGCTTTTCTGCTTCTTAGTTCATATTATGGAGTATTGGACTAAAGAACAAGATCATGTATTTTTTTCCAATTCTGTTTTTAAGGAGATACTTAGAAAATTTCCATCTATTTCTTAGGCAAACAGAGTGAGTAGGCTAGTTATAAATTAGGATATTTGAAGATTCACGGATATCAAATTTCTGTTGATCATCACATTTAAGTCTGTCCTAAATTGTTTTTCACACCATCTAGGGCCCATTTTCTTCCTCAACATCTGGCCAATTTTAGTCTCATTAAACAGAGAGCTTTGTTGTTTTTCTGGTCCTGTGTTGACAGTTTTGATAAGCACTGTCTACTGTTTCGTAGCATAATCCTGGTGGACTTACCGTTTTCCGATTCTCAGTCTGTACAACTTTGTGAGCGCTGGCGTGGGAAGGAGGCAGCTGTGGAGCGGACAGCCCTGGACTGCAGGCTTCCGGAGGCCCGGGGTCAGACTCAGGATCCCAGCTCTGCCACTTGGGACGGGCAGGGCAGCCACAGCTTCGAGCCCCCGTTCTCACACCAGTTAAATGAGTTTTGAGGACTAAAGAAGATATGTACAGTTTGTGAAACTATGAATTATAGCTTGGTAAATATTACTAGGTTGTTGCTGTCACAGTTTTAACACTTGTGGTTTATTCTTTAAGGAGGCAGGAAAGACTGTAAGAATTGGTGCAGCCGTAAACTAAGAGATGAGCCATCGAAACAGGGGTCAGTTGTTGCTTGCTGTTGCCTAAAAAAGTCCTGTTGCTCCATGGGCTCCAATCCAGCAACTGTTACTGAGGTGATTGTCAAATGATGTCATTCATTGTCAGTGTCACGGCTGTGTTGTTGGAATTCTCTTTCAGGGACAAGATACAAGGCAAATTAATTTTAGACATTTTATGTATATTTTAAAGATTATTTATTTTGAAAGAGTTACAGAGAGAGAGAGAGAGAGAAATAATCCGTCTGCTGATTCACTTCCCAGATGGCCACGGTGGCCAGCAGTGGTCCAGGCTGAAGCCAGGAGTTTCATCTGGGCCTCCCATATGGGTGGCAGGGGCCCAAACACTTGGACCATCTTTTGCTGCTTTTCCCAGGCCATCAGCAGGGAGCTGGGTTGGAAGTAGAGCAGCTGGGACATGGACCAGTGCTTTACCCGCTACGCCATAATACCAGCCCCATTAGACATTATGCTAGTGGTTTTTTTTTTTTTTTAAAGATTTATTTATTTATTTGAAAGGCAGAGTTACACAGAGAGAGAAAAGGCAGAGAGAGAGAGAGAGATGTCTTCCATCTGCTGGTTCACTCCCCAATTGGCCGCAATGGCCAGAGCTGTGCCGATCTGAAGCCAGGAGCCTCTTCCAGGTCTCCCACATGGGTACAGGGGCCCAAGGACTTGGGCCATCTTCTGCTGCTTTCCCAGGCCATAGCAGAGAGCTGGATTGGAAGTGGAGCAGCTGGGTCTTAAACCAGCGCCCATATGGGATGCCAGCACTTCAAGCCAGGGTGTTAACTTGATGCCCTACAGTGCCAGCCCCTCATTATGTTAGTGTTATCTGCATGTAGATATATGCCCATCGTTCATAAATTGAAACCTGCTGTGGAAATATTATTCTAGTCAATTTAATAAGAGAAAGGAAGCAGGAATGGGGATTTTTAATATTATTGAAGGTTAAAATTCAGTGTAATTTTTTTTTTTAAGATTTATTTATTTGAAAGGCAAAGTTACAGAGAGGCAGAAACACAGAGAGAGAGGTTTTCTATCCGCTGGTTCACTCCCCAAATAGCCACAATGGCTGGAGCTGGACTGATTTGAAGCCAGGAGCCGGGAGCTTCTTCCAGATCGTCCTTGTGGGTGCAGGGGCCCAAGTATTCAGGCCATCTTCTACTGCTTTCTCAGGCCGTGGCAGAGAGCGGGATCTGGAAGTGGAGCAACCAGGACTCGAACCGGCGCCCATATGGGATGCTGGCACTGCAGGCAGTAGCTTTACCTACTATGTCACAGTGCCAGCCCCAATTCAGTGTCATTTTTTAAAAATCAGAGCCTAACACAGGGTAAGCAGTGAGTGTTGAATAAATGTTGAGTGAGTAAATTAATCAGTGAACATAAACTAGCCCATTCAGTTCATTGGAGGCCTGCAGTGTTCAGGGTACGGTGGAGGCCACAGGATAGGACATGCTCCTTGTCTTCAAAGCGTTAGTAGTCCAGTAGGCCAGAGGACCACCCTCTTAAATTCATACAGTGCTTTAGGGCTGCGACAGAACTTAGGGTTCTGTTCAAATAAAAGTCCTGCTGTTGGACCAAACTGTAGCTGACTGTATTTAGTGCTTCCCTTGACACATTAACAGCTATGTGTTGCCTCGTGTTATTTTATGATACAGTTGCCGTGAACTGATGTGAGATAGACGTGAGAGAACCTTGACAAACATGGAAACACGTTATTGATAAGAGGAAGAAAAATAAGAATTCTCCCCAGCTGTTCCATTTTCTGAGGTCCTCGGGTTCTGGCACGTGGCCCTCACACACAGAGCAGCCACTCCCCGTAGCTCATTGCGGACGTAATTCTCCAGGTGAGGTGGGGCTGGGCGCTGGGTGTTTCTCAAGGGGATTGTGGGGGTCCCCCCACCCCTCGGGCTCCTGTGCTCCCACCTTTCTTCTCCCTGGCAGTTACAGAGCCTCTCCTGTGTTGAATGTCTATTCCAAATCTCACAGTTACAATTGTTACCCAAGTAGGCACATGAGAATGTTAGTAAGGTGTGTCTTTACGCTTTGGGACACTGTTTTCTCTGTTAGTGTGGTTGGAGCTGTGAACTGATGACTACTCCCCGTCTTCCCGTGCTGGTCTGTGCAGTGCTGCTGCAGAAGCTGAGTGTGTACTGTGCCCGACCGTCCTGCTCCTGCAGCTAATGCCTTTGAAACGAGGCCCGAGCACGCAGACCGCCCTGGTGTTTGTGAGAGCTCTTCCCGTCTTTATTCCAGAGAAGAGTTCGCTGGTCTTTGGGGCGTCTCAGAAGTGACTTTTTAAATCATCAGATTTTATGTCTTTTTTAGCTTCTCCGTTTCCTTTTTCAGACCCTTGTTTAAATATTGTGGTCCTCAGAGAGTTCACTGCCGGGTTTTCCTGCCTCCCTTGTGGTGTCTAGGCCCAGTTTTCTTCTCCTCTGGGCTCTGCTCATTGAGGTCGCTGGAGGCTGGCTGCCTGGAGGGACAGGTGCTCCGCAGCTGAGCCAGGCCCTGGTGTCGCCGCCTCCCAGCCGAGAAGCCTGTCGCTGAGCTCGGCAGGCTCAACGGCCGGCTGCTGCACCTGCCATCCAAGTGACAGGTCTGGATGTTTTCAGAGGAGAGTTGGGGAAGGGAGTGAGTATACTGGAGAAACTGAGATGTACTAATGTGTGTGGTGAAGTGTGTTAGCTAAACTCCTGTGTTTGTGGCGTCCATGAAATACCTTTTAAAGTGTCACACTGGAATGTTTAGACTGTTTTTGTTGATAGTGTGTTCCCTTAAGAAAAGTACGTTCCTTCCACGTTGGTTGTGATTCTTGTCTGAGCAGCCTTAGCGCTGTAGTTGCACTGGGTGTTCCCAAAACCCCCTTCCATGGCGGCCTGGCTGAGGAGGGAAAGGACAGATGGGACCTACTCCAGATGACTTGTTTAAGCACTTCCTGTTTGTCAGTGGCATTCCCTTTTTCTTCACGTTGATTCTTCATGGCCTTGCTTTCAAGAACCTCACCAGAGTTGGAGATTGATCTTACTGGCAGGCTTAGTACTTTCTTTACCCTTCTCACTAGTTGTGTACCTGTGTAGCGTGGACTCAGACCTAGTTCTGGAAGCACTTGGGTTTCTAGAGCCTCTTTATTTGGTGATTTCTCCCCGATCTGCCTGGGTTTTGTGCGTATTTCATTTTGTCATTTGCTAGGCCAACAACTTATGGAGTCTGGAGGGTCAAATAGAAATTTCATGTAGTTAACTCAAATAAAGTAATTGAGTTGTTCTTCATAATATTTAGTATGCTGTTCACATACGCTGATTACTTTATTCTCTAGGTTTACTAGACTTGGATGTAATTATTTTACCTAGATCTTTCTCAAGAATTAGGTCTGGAAGAAGAGAAATTTGACTGAGAAGCTGCATATGTAAAGTGGCATGTGCCGATGGTACACACGTACCCTTTGCTGGACTTTTTTTCCATTGTGGATTCATTCAAATACTTAAAATGATTTCCTCATGGTCTCTCACCTTCAGGTGCATGCATCCTGGCAATGGAAACTTTAAACATTTATTCAGCTATTAAGAGAATATTCTTTGAGACTTCATGTATATAACTTGATATTTGGCTTAACTGGTATCAAATTGATCTCCGCTCATCAGACTTCCAGTGTACCTGTCATCCTGAGCCTTTGAAATTCTTTCATAGCACTGGCCTTTATTCCCTTACATTAAAGACAATAGACTTACTTTGAGCCATGGACTGTGACATCAGAAATAATTTATCCTCACGCTATCTTCTCTTTTTCTTTTCTGGGAGGTTTTTGCGTTCATGGATTGCAGTGTGCAGTGAGTGAATGCACTTTAGGTATATCTGTCTATATCGCTGAAGCATTTGAGCTGTTTGTGATCCATTTCCTGCCCAGTGCAGAGGAGGGGGCTAGAAATAATCCTCTTGTGTTCTTAAATAATATAATTACTTTGTTCATCTTGAAAATACTTAAAACCGTAAGTGGCTCATTGCTGAAGTCAGTACTTTGTCTTGTAACACAAGGACACTTGAACACTAGTGATAACGTGTGTCATGTTTGTGGCCAAAACAAGAATTCCTGTCTTGGACGAGAGAAATACTGAAGCTTGCATCTTCTTTCTCAGACATAGTAAGAATAGTTTTCAGCCGGTGACACGGCTCATTAGGCTAATCTTCTGCCTGCGGCGCCAGCACCCCAGGTTCTAGTCCCGGTCGGGGCTCTGGATTCTGTCCCGGTTGCTCCTTTCCAGTCCAGCTCTATGCTATGGCCCAGGTGCTTGGGTGCCTGCACCCGCATGGGAGACCAGGAGGAAGCACCTGGCTCCTGGCTTTGGATCAGCGCAGTGCTGGCTATAGCAGCCATTTGTGGGGTGAACCAACAGAAGGAAGACCTTTCTGTCTGTCTCTCTCTCACTGTCTGTGACTCTACCTGTCAAAAAAAAAAAAAAAAAAAGTTTTCTTTTTCCAGGTCTAATGAGCTGTTGCTCTTAATTCATTGTGCTTCTGACTTTATCAAAAAATGCATTCTGTTTATATTTTCTTTTAAAAAATTATTTATTCAAGAGGCAGAGAAAGAGAAAGAGCACCTGCTTTTCCATCCACCAGTTCATTCCCCAAATGCCTGCAGTGGCAGCCGGGACTGGGCCAGACCAGGTCTGAATGGGAAGCACCAATCTGGAGCCAAGAGCCAGCAGCTTCTTCTGGGTCTCCCAAGTGGGTGCAGGGGCCCAAGGACTGGAGCCATCTTCTACTGCTTTCCCAGGCCATAACAGAGAGCTGGACCGGAAGTGGAGCAGCCAAGACTCAAACCAGCACCCACAATGGGATGCTGGCACTGCAGGCAGCAGCTTTACCCACTATGCCACAGTGCCAGCCCCTCACCCCTGCTTTTTATTTTTAAATTACATGTTTCTCTATTACAGTGACCATTCTAGGAGAGTGAATGTTGTTGGAATGCAGACTTGACTTGTCCCATTTTTTTGTGCTGTAGTGACTTCTATAAAAAACATCTGACTTAGAATCTTTTTCTGGAGAGCTTCATAAATGTGTTTATAAATTAAGTTTATAAACTGAAAGATTATGAGTTAAGATACTGAGAGTTCTCATAAAGTACATCTGCATTTAAAAATATTTATTTATTTGAAAGGTAGAGTATCAGAGAGAAAGAGAGAGAGAGAGAGAGAGAGAGACAAGGAGGGAGAGATCTTCCATCCATTGGTTCATTCCGCGACTGGCTGCACCAGCCATGTCTGGGCCAGGTTTTTCTCTGATGTGAGTGGTAGGTTCCCAAGTACTCGGGCCATCTTCTGCTGACTTCCCAGGCACATTAGCAGGGAGCTGGATCAGAAGCGTAGTAGTCAGAAGTCAGGCTAGTACTTTGACATGGGATGCGGGCATTGCAAGCTGAGGATTAACCCGCTGCACCACAATGCGGGATCCACATCTGCTCATTTTTAAAAATCTTGTTTCTCTTGGGAGAATTGATGAATCATATAATCTGAATGTGTACATAAGAAGGGGTATATGGAAGGAAAATACTCACTGAACATCTAGTAGGTTGCAAAAGTCTAGGCAGTAGATAAATATGTGGACTTTGAAGTCATGGACTTGAATTCAAGTAATATCTGACACTAGTCGTGTGATCTTGAGCAAATCATTTATTTTATAAAATATTTTTTATTTATTTGAAAGGCAGAATTAAAGAAGACAGAGATAATCCTTTTTTTTTTTTTTTTTTTTTAAGATTTATTTTTTGTCTGAAAGAGTTACAGAGAGAGACAGAAAGAGAAAGGCCTTGCATCCACTGGATCACCTCCCAAGTGGCCACAACGGCCAGAGCTGAGCTGATCCAAAGCCAGGAGCCAGGAGCTTCTCCCAGGTCTCCCACATGGGTGCAGGTGTCCAAGCACTTGGGCCATCCTCTGCTTCTTTCCCAGGTGCATTAGCAGGGAGATGGTTTGGAAGTGGAGCAGCCAGGACTTGAACCAGCGCCCATATGGGATGCTGGCACTGCAAGCCAGGGCTTTAATCTGCTGTGCCACAGTGCTAGCCCCAAGAGAGAAAATCTCCTATCTGCTGACTTACTCCCCAGATGGCAGCAATGGTCAGGGCAGGGCCAGACTGAAGCCAAGAGCTTCTTCCAGGTTTCCTACGTGGGTAGCACTCAGGGAGCTGGATAGGAAGTGGAGCAGTCAGGACACGAACCAGCACCCATATCGGCGTCACAGGCAGTGGCCTTACTTGCTACGGCACAATATCTACCCTGTCATTTATTTATTTAAACCCCAAATTTTTTCATCTGTAAGATGAGACTGTTACCTATTTTATAGAGTTGTTAACAAGGAGACTATAGTTCACCAGTGTCCAAGTTTTTTCTTTTTTAAAAAGATTTTATTTATTTATTTGAGAGGTGGAAAATCAGGCAGGGGGAGAGACAGAGAGGAAGATCTTCCATCCACTGATTCACTCCCTAAGTGGCCGCAATGGCCGAAGCTGAGCCTATCTGAAGCTAGGAGTCAGGAGCTTCTTCCAGGTCTCCCATGCAAGTGGCGGGGGCCTAAGCACTTGGGCCATCTACTACTGGTTTCCCAGGCCACAAGCTGAGATTGGAAGAGGAGCAGCCAGGATGCTAACCACCTCCCATATGGGATGCCGGCACCACAGGAAGAGGCTTAGCCTGCCACGCCACAGCACTGGCCTCCCATTGTCTAAGTTTTTGCTTCCTGCAGTTTCAGTCACTTATGATTAACTGTGGTCCAAAAATATTTAATGGAAAAAATTAGGAATAAAGATTCATAAGTTTTAAATAACTTTTATTGTTATTATAATTTTTCTATTTATCATTAGCTAGTTCTTATTTCTTACTGTGCCTAGTTTATAGATTAAGCATTATCATAGATATGAATGAGGAGAAAAAAACATAGAGTATGTCAGGTTCAGTACTATCTGTGGTTTCAGGCATCCACTAGGGGTCTTGGAACATGGCCCTTGTGGATAAGGGGAGACTGCTGTCATTTGAGATAAGTCACATAAAATACTTAGCTTAGCATAATACCTGATACCGACAAATTGCACCCAAAGCTGTTCACTGTTACACTATTGCTATTATATTTTTATCTTCATTATCTTATTTAGTACCAATGAGTGTTAGCTTCCATTTATCAAGTGAGGAAGCCAAGGTTGCCAGAGACTTGGCTTGATAGAGACCCATATTTGTGTAACTCCAAAATCTACGCTCTTGTTTCATTATATTGTGCCATTTTACCCTTTAAACAATTTTGTTTATTTATTTTCTTTTGAAAGGCAGAGTGGTAGATATGCGGGATAAACGGAGGGAGAGAGAGAGAGATCTCTTTGATGTACTGGTTTTCTCCCTAAGTGCCTGGAACAGTAGGGCTGAGCCAGGCTGAAGCCAGGAGCCAAGAACTTTCAGATCTCCCACGTGGGTGGCAGGAACTCAAGTTCTTGGGCCACCATCTGCTGCCTCCCAGGTGCAGTAGCAGGCAACTGGATGGGAAGCAGAAGCGTGCCTTGATGCCAGCCACTCCTGATATGGGATGTGGGCATCCCAAGTAGCCACTTCACTCGCTGCGCTTAATGCCCATCCCACGGCACCGTTTCTGAATGGTACTTATGTGCAGTAATTTATCTAATACTTTCAAACCCTGTTCTACATGCAGGACAAGTGTCATTTTCTTCATTTTCCAGGTGAAGCAGTAGGTACCAGGAATGTCTTGCCCAAGGCCCATTAACCTTTTTCCTTCTCAAAATGGGAATCTCTCTTTCTATTAAATAAAAAAAATGAAAATAGATGAGAATTTAATACAGAATGTGATGCTAGACCAGGATATGTCTATTTGTCTGTGAGTATAAAGGACATTAGTGAGATAATGACTGAAATTTGAATTACATCTGTAGGCTAGACAATAGTGACAATAGTGCTATATGAATGTTCATTTCTTGCTTTTGCTAATTGTACTGTGGCTATATAAGTGAATGTCCTCATTTTGGAGATATTCAGGGATAAAGGGGAATTATGTCTAAAATTTATTTTCAGAGGGTTTAGAAAAAATATGTTTACACATATAGGGAGAGAATGTTAACAGACACTTGATAAAATGTTTTTATCAAGTGTTCTACATGGAATCTCAATGAACTAAGGGAATTCTTTGTGCCATTTTTGCAGCTTTCCATAAATCTGAAATTATTTCAAAATGAAACGTTAAATAACACATACTAGTTATAAAAAAGCTTAAGCGGTCTGACAATGTCTAATAATGATTTCCTTGTAAAAGCCCATAGTGGTTCTGCCCCAGGATTCTTGCTGTTGTATGATTTATAACTGTAGTTTATCTTTTCTGTAGAAACAAGTGTATTGCTTTCCCAACAAAAACAGGATCCCATCTTATGGTCCACTTCTTCACCCAGAGACTCACCTGATGCATTGGGCAGCAGCACAGGGTCCAGGTAGAATGACCGCTGTGCTCTGCAGACTCCTGCTCTATCCCTGTATGCTTTCAACAGTGCCCTGAGCCCGACGATTCCTTGTTCCTCAGGTTTCCGTCCTGTGAAATGCCAGGTGCCTACCTCACAGTTGTGAGGATAAAATAAGGTAATTACCATGAAAGCATTTGGAAAAGTTGCAAGTATGAATAAGTGCAAAGTGTAATTAAGTCGATCATCACTATTGATGACAGGATTGTATACTGGATCACTTTGCAGCGAGTCTCTAGTGTTTATACGACGCTAGCACACTTTTCCTAGGGCCTCTGGGTTGTTTTGCTTCTTTATCCTTTTCCTTCCCAGCCTACATAGATTCTACATGGTGTTAAATGTTTTTGAAGCAGAAATGTTAAACCCCAAACTCCCCTCTTGTGTTGGGGTACAGTACCTGTGTTGAATGTTCTGTATTCTCTGTGGTCCTTTATGAAAACCCCCACCGCGGGCCAGCACTGCGGCTCAGCGGTTGGAGCTCTGATCGCAGCACTGTCACCCTGTATCACAGTGCCAGTTCCAGTTCTTACTACTTTGCTTCTGATCCAGCTTCCTGCTCATATACCTGGGAAGGCAACAGAAGACGACCCAAGTGCTTGGGCCCCTGCCACCCATGTGGGAGACCAGGATGGAGTTCATGGCCCTTGGCTTCAGGCTGGCCCAGTCCTGGCTGTTGCAGTCATTTGGGGAGTAAACCAACAGATGGAAAATCTCTCTGTGTTTCTGTCTCTCCCTCTTTTTCGGATGCTCTGCCTTTGAAATAAATAAATGCATCTTAAAATTAATTATTTTTTTTAAAACTATGCAACAGAATTCTCGAAAGCTTTTTTAGCAATTTCCATCATGGATAATTTTTTTTCTTTTAAACTGTTAGATATGTCATTTCAGTGGCTGTGTGTCTATGTGTATGAGTGTGTGCGTGTGTAGGTGACTCTGGAATGATTCCCTTTGCAGTCTGCAGAAGGCTTAGAATAGAAAAGAGAAGTATAGAACAGCTTGGATCTTCCCTCTTTCCTGGATTTTACACAAGAGTGTGCTTGGAGAATCAGCAGTGGTTCTAGTCTATTTTATCTTGAGGCTCACACATCATTTCCCATAATCTAGCATTTCTCAATTTTATCTTTTGTTTTAGAACCTCTTTTTTTTTTTTTTTTTTTTTTTTGACAGACAGAGTGGACAGTGAGAGAGAGAGACAGAGAGAAAGGTCTTCCTTTGCCATTGGTTCACCCTCCAATGGCCGCCGCGGCTGGCGCGCTGCGCCTATCCGAAGGCAGGAGCCAGGTGCTTCTGGTCTCCCATGGGGTGCAGGGCCCAAGCACTTGGGCCATCCTCCACTGCACTCCCGGGTCACAGCAGAGAACTGGCCTGGAAGAGGGGCAACCGGGACAGAATCCGGCACCCCGACCGGGACTAGAACCCGGTGTGCCGGCGCTGCTAGGCGGAGGATTAACCTATTGAGCTGCGGCGCCAGCTCTGTTTTAGAACCTCTTTATGCTCATAAAAATGATCAAGAACCTCAAAGAGCTTTCATTTATGTGAGATTTACCTATAAATATTTACTTTGAAATTAGAAGTGAGAAAAATTTAAACATTCTATTAGTTCATTTTATTTTATTTTATTTTATTTTTATTATTTTTATTTTGACAGGTAGAATTATAGACAGTGAGAGAGAGACAGAGAGAAAGGTCTTCCTTCCATTGGTTCACTCCCCAAATGGCTGCTCTGGCTGGAGCTATGCCGATCCGAAGCCAGGAGTCAGGTGCTTCTCCTGGTCTCCCATGCCGGTGCAGGGCCCAAGCACTTGGGCCATCCTCCACTGCCCTCCCAGGCCACAGCAGAGAGCTGGACTGGAAGAGGAGCAACCGGGACTAGAACCCCAGCGCCCATATGGGATGCCGGCACCGCAGGCAGAGGATTAACCAAATGAGCCATGGCACCGGCCCCTGTTAGTTCATTTTAAATAACAATAATAGACCTATGAAAAAAATGATGAAGTTTACATTTTTGCATATCTCTTTAATGTCTGGTCTAATAGAAGATGCCTTGAGAGGCCGTTGCTGTGTAGTTGGTACAGACTCCGCCTGTGGGGCCGGGCGCCGTGGCTCACTTGGCTAATCTTCTGCCTGCGGCGCCAGCATCCCATATGAACGCTGGGGTTCTGTCCCAGTTGCTCCTCTTCCAGTCCAGCTCTCTGCTGTGGCCCGGGAAGGCAGTGGAGGATGGCCCAAGTGCTTGGGCCCCTGCACCTGCATGGGAGACCAGGAGGGGGCACCTGGCTCCTGGCTTTGGATAGGTGCAGCGCTGGCTGTAGCGGCCATTTGGGGAGTGAACCAATGGAAGGAAAGTCTGTCTCTCTCTCTCACTGTCTGTAACTCTACCTGTCAAAAAAAAAATAAATAAATCTTTTTTTTCTCATTTTTTTTAACTTTTATTTAATGAATATAAATTTCCAAAGTACGATTTATGGATTACAATGGCTTCCCCCCCATACCGTCCCTCCCACCCACAACCCTCCCCTTTCCCACTCCCTCTCCCCTTCCATTCACATCAAGATTCATTTTCGATTATCTTAATATACAGAAGATCAGCTTAGTATACATTAAGTAAAGATTTCAACAGTTTGCTCCCACACAGAAACATAAAGTGAAAAATAATAGATGATTTTTTTAAATGATGATGAAATCAGATCAGACCTATTGTCATGTTTAATCCCAGTGAGAGTCAAGTTGGGAGTTGATAATTTCTTTCTTTTTTTTTTTTTTTTTTTTTTTTTTTACAGAGGATCAGTTTAGTATGCATTAAGTAAAGATTTCAACAGTTTGCACCCCCATAGAAACACAAAGTGAAATATATTGTTTGAGTACTCATTATAGCATTAAATCTCAATGCACAGCACATTAAGGACAGAGATCCTACATGAGGAGTAAGTGCACAGTGACTCCTGTTGTTGACTTTACCAATTGACACTCCTGTCTATGGCATCAGTAATCTCCCTATGCTCCAGTCATGAGTTTCCAAGGCTATGGAAGCCCTCTGAGTTCTCTGATTCTTATCTTGTTTAGACAAGGTCATAGTCAAAGTGGAGGTTCTCTCCTCCCTTCAGAGAAAGGTACCTCCTTCTTTGAAGACCTGTTCTTTCCACTGAGATCTCACTCACAGAGATCTTTTGCCAGAGTGTCTTGGCTTTCCATGCCTGAAATACTCTCATGGGCTTTTCAGCCAGATCTGAATGCCTTTAGGGCTGATTCTGAGGCCAGAGTGCTATTTAGGACATCTGCCATTCTATGAGTCTACTGAGTATCTCACTTCCCATGTTGGATCACTCTCCCCTTTATTTATTCTATCGGTTAGTGTTAGCAGGTACTAGACTTGTTTATGTGCTCCCTTTGACTCTAAGTCCTTTTATTATGATCAATTGTGAACTGAAATTGATCACTTGGACTAGTGAGATGACATTGGTACATGATGGGATTAAATTGGAGTCCCCTGGTATGTTTCTAACTCTACCATTTGGGGCAAGTCAGCTTGAGCATGTCCCAAATCTTAAAAAAAAAAAACTCTGCCTGTAACTCCAGCATCCCATGTGGATGCCAGTTCCAATCACAGCTGCTCCACTTCTTTTTTTTTTTTTAAGATTTATTTATGGCTGGCGCTGTGGCTCACTAGACTAATCCTCCGCCTGTGGCGTCGATACCCCAGGTTCTAGTCCTGGTTGGGAGCCAGATTCTGTCCTGGTTGCTCCTCTTCCAGTCCAGCTCTCTGCTGTGGCCCGGGAGTGCAGTGGAGGATGGCCCAAGTGCTTGGGCCCTGCACCCGCATGGGAGACCAGGAGGAAGCACCTGGCTCCTGGCTTTGGATCAGCTTAGCATGTTGGCTGTAGCGGCCATTTGTGGGGGTGAACCAACGGAAAGAAAGACCTTTCTCTCTGTCTCTCTCACTGTCTAAATCTGCCTGTCAAAAAAAAAAAAAAAAGATTTATTTATTTATTTGAAAGTCCGAGTTACACAGAGAGAAAAGGAAAGGCAGAGGCAGAGAGAGAGAGAGAGAGAGGCCTTTCATCCGCTGGTTTACTCCCCAGTTGGCTGCAATGACCAGAGCTGAATGATCCGAAGCCAGAAACCAGGAGCTTCTTCTGGGTCTCCCATGCAGGTGCAGGGGCCCAAGGATTTGGGCCATGTTCTACTGCTTTCCTAGGCCATAGTAGAGAGCTGGATTGGAAGTAGAGCAGCCGGGACGTGAACTGGCACCCATATGGGATGCCGACACTGTAGACAGCGGCTTTACCTGCTACACCACAGTGCCAGCCCCATGCTCCACTTCTGATCCAGCTCCCTGCTAATGCACCTGGGAAAGCGGTGGAGGATGACCAAGTGCTTGGGCCTCTGTACCCATGTAGGAGATCCGGAAGGTCTATTTTTTTTTTTTTTTCAGATGGAAAGATGATGCACAGGTGACTAGGAAGAAAATATGAACAAAGCAGCATCAATAAAGATAAACAAACAGCTTCTGCCTAGAGGATCCCCATACACCACTCCTAGGTGGTGCTGACTGCCAGATCACCAGTCCTTTGGCCTGCTTACCACTGGCTCTGACTCAACAGTGGTTCTGAAGACGTTTTGTTTTGTTTTTTTAAACATTTTTTTTTTTTTTTTACAGGCAGAGTGGACAGTGAGAGAGAGAGACAGAGAGAAAGGTCTTCCTTTGCCGTTGGTTCACCCTCCAATGGCCGCCTTGGCCAGCGCGCTGCGGCCGGCACACCGCGCTGATCCGATGGCAGGAGCCAGGAGCCAGGAGCCAGGTGCTTTTCCTGGTCTCCCATGGGGTGCAGGGCCCAAGCACCTGGGCCATCCTCCACTGCACTGCCTGGCCACAGCAGAGAGCTGGCCTGGAAGAGGGGCAACCGGGACAGAATCCGGCGCCCCAACCGGGACTAGAACCCGGTGTGCCGGCGCTGCTAGGCGGAGGATTAGCCTAGTGAGCCGCGGCGCCGGCCCTTATTTTGTTTTTATTTAACAGGCACAGTGACACAGAGAGTGAGATTGAGAATGATCTTCCATCTGCTGGTTTACTCCCCAAATAGCCTCAACAGCCTGGGCTGGGCCAGGCAGAAGCCAGCAGCTAGGAACTCCATCTGTATTCTGTGTGGGTGGATGTCTTCTGCTGCCTTACCAGGCACATTAGCAGGGAGCTGGATTGGAAGGAGAGCAGCTGGGACTCAAACTGGCAGTCTGATATGTGGTGCCAGCATCGTAGGCTGGGGTTTAACCTGCTAAGCCACAACACTGGCCTCTCCTATCTTCCTTGTAACTCTGTAGTTTGGGTCAAAGCTTTACTGTCAATCCTAAATACCCCTCTGTACTACAAATCATTCATTCCACAACTATTTATTGGGGAAGAAGGTTTGTAAGTTCCTGTAGTGCAGTGTACAAGGTGCTGTACTGGACACTGGGCAGACAAAGCCAGGAACAAACGGGCAGCTCCTGTGATCTGTCGGCTTTACATATAAAGAGCTAATTACACACAATGTCATTGAATTATAATTGTCATTAATTGTTCCTATAGTATAGAATGCTATGCGAGCACTCAGTGGGGTTCTAGTACTTTGAGATCAAGGAGGCTCCTGTGAGAAAGTAGTGACCATGCTGTGTGCAGGATGATGGCAACAGGAGTGCTTCATGTAGGTTTAATTGTGGTTAGGTAGGGATCTTCTCTGTGATTCAGAAAGAGATGCAGAAAAATGGAAGAACTGACCCTGGACAGGTTGAGGGGTGGACAGTCAACAGGTTGGAGATAAGTACTGGTATCTGATTAGGGCATTGTCTTCTGAGACTTGCCGGAATTAAGTTGCAGTTCCGTAATAGTGAGAAGTTTATACTAAAGACCAGCTATCCTAGTCTGTTTCTGTAGCTATACCTGAACACCTGAGACTGGATAATTTATGAAGAAATTATTTCTTACGGTTCTGGATACCGAGAAGTCCAGGAGCATGGCACGGCGTCTGTTCACATCCAGTGAGGGCCTTCTTGCAGCAGAAACACGGTAAAGGGCAAGATGTGGCCAGATAGAGCAGCTGAGTGTCAACTCAGGTCTCTTCCTCTTTTTTTTTTTTTTTTTTAAGAGCTATTGATTTATTTGAAAGGCAGAGTTACAGAGCAAGATCTTCTGTCCACTGTTTTACTTCCCAAATGGCCAAAATGGCTGGTGCTGAGCCAGGTCAAAGCTGGGAACCTGGAGCTCCATCCAGGTCTCTCATGGGGTGTCAGGGGCCAAGCACTTCGGTCATCCTTCTCTGCCTTCCCAGGCACATTAGCAGGGAACTGGATCAGAAGTGGAGCAGCTGGGACTCAAACCAACTCTCATATGGGATGGCAGCATTCCAAGTGATGGCTTAACCCACTGTGCCACACGTTGGCCCCTCTTCCTCTTATGCAGCCACCAGTCCTATCACAACTTTATCTAAGCCCAAAGGCTCGCCCACCGAATACTGTCAACATGAAAATCTAGGGATTAAGTTCCTTCTTTTTTGTATTTTATTTTTATTTTTAAATTAAAAAAATTATTTATTTATTTGAAAGTCCGAGTTACACAGAGAGAGAAGGAAAGGCAGAGGCAGAGGCAGAGAGAGAGAGAGAGAGAGTCTTCCATCCGCTGGTTCACTCCCCAATTGGCTG